>NC_143139.1:37213750-37520625 GCF_059928025.1 Delphinapterus leucas | reverse complement strand
ACCGCCTGTGGGAGAATACTCTGGTACAATCACTTTGGAAAACTCGCAGTTACCGCTAAAGTTGCCTATGTGCATAACCTGTGATCCAGTGAATACATTTCCAGGTTATACCCAATAGAATTTTGTGCAGATGTTCATCCAAAGACATGCATTAGAATGTTCATGGCAACAGTACTCATAATAGGCAAACACTGGAAACTACCCACAGATCCATCAAAAATAAAATGGTTAAATAGTGATACAGTCACACAGTGGGATACCACATAGCTGTGAGAATAATCTACTACTACATGCAAAAATACGGATGAAACTCTCAAGCATAGAGTTGAACAACAGAAGCCAGACAAGAAGAGTACATATTTCATGTATACAATGTATCAGAACAGGCAGAACTAACCCAGCAGTCATGAGAGTGCTTATCGTTGGGCATTTAGAGACTGGAAGGCAACATGGGACCTAGTGGGTGCTGGTAGATGTTCTGTTCCTTGATTTGGGGGACTTTGCCTTTGTTTTGTTAATCCTCTTCTGTACGTGCTACATGATTCTTATCTCATGACTGTCTTTGCCGGAACTTTTGTTTTCTTTCAAAATGGTTGGACAGAACTCAATTTCTGCTTAGGTAATTATTCAGTTTACTCTCAATATGCATATTTACCATTATGTTTTATTGAGGTTCTGCAAAATGCCTGCTTATCAGGATTATTTCTGGAGACGTTTTTTCTCCAGGTAGCTCCGCAGCTTTCTGAGAACTCTTTCTAATGACTTCTGTGTTTTGTCCATCTGCCTCTCTTCTGATCACCATTCTGCCTTATTTATTGTTGTTCTGCCTTTGCTACTCTGTTACCGTACTGATGAAGAAAGAGGGGGAGATTATCTTTAATAGGAAGAGTAATTTTCTGATTGGGGCAGAGACATGATGTCATTGTATTTCTTGTGTAATTTAAGATTTCACTGATCAACTGCTTGGCATATTCTGCCCAGGGATGACAGTGCTGTGTCCAGCCAACCTGAATATGTGGACTTGTTGGCAGACATACCTCTCCTGTGGCAATGGATTTGTCATGCTTGATACCACTAAACATTAAACTCATCTAACTAACTACTCTTCTCTTCTATTTCGCACTCAGTAAATTTGTTTGTGATTTTAAACTTGGCTTCCCAAAGCTTCTTATAGGCAGAAACTACGATTAGGACCATATCAAGGTCTGATCCACTTGATTTTTGCTTTAAATTCACAGGTAGGTATTCTTTTGGTTTATATTATAAATCTTTCTCCACCCAACAAATTAACTCTGGGACATCAAAAATATCAAGCTTGGACCTGCCAACCTGGGCTATGTTGATGCGTTCAAGGTTGTCCATCTGGAGAGCCCACCATCCAGCTTTCCCCCCCCAGACACACCCTACAAACAAGCAAACAAACACATTTGATACTCATTGTGTCAATGTTATTCTGCTTATGAAAATAGAACTAAGGTGCCCAGTGCCTTTCCAGCAAAGGAGATTTAGGAAAGAGGAGTTCAGATGTCCAACAGTTCTAATAAATATAATTGAGTAAATAAAAAATTCCACTTTGAGAGAAATGTGGACAGCTGCCACAATAGCATGTTTTCCCAGCATCCTGCTGTTTCTGTAAAGTAGGAAATGTCAGTGAGCAGACTCATCCTCCAGCAACTTGTTCAGATTTGCACCTGACCTCTTCTACATAACAGCTTCCAAGGAATGCTTCCTTAGTTTCCTACCATGCATTTCTATCACGATGCAAGAGGCAAGCAGCAGCATGTCAAAACTGCTCTCCAGAGAGAGTGATTATTATTTTTTTTATTTTGTTTTTCCCTGTAGTTCAAAACCCCTTTGGGTATCCTCCAGTGTGTATTGACATTGCCAGTCATCTCTGCTAACTAAAGGTCTTCAGCCAGGATGTTCCCCCACAACCTGCCAGCTTCAATTCCCCTGGGGCTCTGGGCAGCCCAGGCATGCAGACTGGTGGCTCATTCCCGTCTGCAGTGGCTGAGAGTACCATGGAGAGTAAGGCGGGGCTGAGCGAACAGGTTCTCCAAACGAGGACCAAATGAAGACCTGTTGTGCTCTGGTACAGCCCAGCTCAGGGGAGCCATATAATTAGTACAAACATCACTGTGGTGAGACACCTCTCCAGATCTGTTTATTCTGTACACAAACCTAGCTTCGGTTCCATTAGGTTCAACAAATATTTGTTAAACATCTGTGCTGTGTCAGATCACATCCAAGGCACAAGGGCAATAAGGATGAACAACACATGAACAGGACTCACTGTGACACTCTTTTACAGTTTTATAGTTCCCAAAGCACTTTTCACATGTCTCATCTCTATCGGCCTCGTGAACTCACATAGAGCCTACATGGGTACTGCATTTCCATTTCACAATAGGGAGACTTCAGAGTCTGAAAGACCAGGTCAACTTCCCTAAGGTCACACAGTTAGTAAATGTAAGTTCTGGCACCAGAACCCAGAGATATGATTCTTTATTCAATGCTCAATTTTATCACATTGCCCTATTTTTTTTTATACATTGCCATTTGGCATACAATGAGAGGATGTTTCAGACCCTTTGCACATGTCAGGAGAGAGATGCTACTTTCCTTGCTTGTTATTCTCCATTGTGAATGCCATGGATAAAATGAGCCAGAAGGATTCATATTATTGTTGCTTAATTCTGAGAGTTCATTTTCATCTCTGACTATTCAAATAGTTTCTCCTGAATTATGGTTTTATTTGCATCCAACTCGCTCTGTTGAATCAGCTACTTGGTCAACCAAGAAATGGTTGACCTAAAATTAGAAAAAGTAAGACCTAAAATTCTGCTTGTATTGGAATTTTCAGTGCCCAAAGTACATATTTTCTGTTGCAAATATTTTAGCTCTTGGTAATATCCAATTTGAAATTGAATTATATACTGTCTTATATCCTGTAATTATTCTAATAACACTACAAATTCCTAGAGTAGAGCAACCATATCATGGGTCTGGGAGTGTGGCCAGAGCTAACAATATTTGCTGAATGGAACTTAAATTATGGCTGAACCTTCTACTCCCTAATGGGAAGCATTAGAGTTAATGGTTGAGCATGAGATCAGAGAGAGGCAGACTTGGGTGACAGATATGGTTCTACCACTAATCTTGGGCAAGTTATATAGATCAACTAAGCCCCACTGCCCTCATTAGAAGATGGGGATGTTAATGGCCATCTCTTGGGACACTTGTAAGAATTAAATGAGAAGCCTGGTAGATGCTGAGAATGAACGTTGGGTCTTATTATCAAGTCCACTTCCTTGGATCTTTCCAGAGGTCCTTCTGCCCTTCCCCATTTGAATACAATGTTTCCTTCCACGAGCACAGACTGAAAGGTCAGAGTTCCAGAGCCAATTACTCACGGAGCATTCACCAGAGAGGGCCTTGGATTTGCTGAAAATAATTGAATTAGTATTTGCAACAGTGCTGGTTATATAATAGAGTGTTTATTATTTTCTCTCTCAATTTTATGTTACTCTATTTTGTGTAAATTGTTGACTAGCAAATAATGATTGCTTCCAATCAGGTAGTTCCATGAATAATCAAGTATCACCTTAACAAAGGTACGATAATTCCTGTTACAGGAAATCATATTTTTTAAAGGACATAAAACTGGAGTCTGAACGCTTCATCTAGCTCTCTAAACTGGGTTTGTTAAAAATTATCCATGTTTTTCAGATAGAGAAAATTAGCCCCAGTTTTGAGAGATATATCAGCATTTAAGAATTCAAATAGACGATCCCTTCAGGCTAATAATAAGCAAAGTGAAAATTAGAGCACCTACCATTTATGACCAGTCATAAAAGGAACCATAATGCTGGATGCATGGCTTTAAGACTGAATTTTATAAAGCAAATTTTCATCTGCTTATTTTATTCCTAAGGCTGAGAATTCAGAGTATTAAAAAAAAGAAAGAAAGAAAAGAAAGGTCTGCTTATTTCTCTTGTTACATAATTATGACAAAGAGAAAAACATCCTTCTGCAACATTCTCAGGCTCCTCACAACAATGGATTTATTCTTTCAGCAAAAATAAATTGACCAGTAAGATTATAAATGGCATTCTCTGATTCTTTACAGTTTTTCTGTATCTTCCACTTCTCCTACAAGGAATGCATAGTACCTTTAGGATCAGGAAAAAAGGTTTTTAGTTGCTACTTTTTCTTTGCTTCTCATTGAAAACCCAATGGTGGTATGGGGTAGGGGACCATGCTCCTTACAAAGGCTGGTCTAAAAATGTTTTGTGAGAGGGAAGGATTCACAACTGCTGGGAGTTGATCCCAACCAAGGATGTTGAGTTGCAAACCTGGGAATATGGACAGTTGGCCAACAAGAAATATGTGAGTGACTATATGTGCCTCATTCTAGTGAGACTTGTGAGCTACAGTAGCACTTGTGTATTGCTAAAATTCTCAGGCTAAAGAATAGTGCCCGGAACATAGCAGATGCTCAGGAAATATTTGCCAAATAAATGACAGTTGTGCTAAGAGGGGACAGCAATTATTATCTCAAACCAGGGGAAATCAGAGTCACTTCCTGCCTGAGAAGCCAGAAGAGGGTTTGTTCTCTAAAACTAGAGTTGCTGAATATTAAGTAGTAATCACAGTAAAGAAGAAACATTGATGCACATGACTTAGTCATTGGTAACTTTAAACAATGATAAGTTGTCTCTGAGTTTTCTTATCACAGAAGCATTGCAGAAAAATAGAAAATGCAGATAAGAGAAGAAAAATTTTAAAACCACTGTTAGGATAGGTATATATTCTTTCAGATTATCTTTGATGCATACATATGATTAATATACATATGTATTTTCTTTTACAAAAATTGGAAGAGCAATTTTGGTAATTTTTTGTTATGTCACCAGATATTTCTCTGCCACATTGTTTTTAATGACAATATAGCACAATGACGGATGCATGCACAGTCATTTATTCACCCACATCCCTGTTGCACATTAAGGATACACTTTTGTTTTTCCTCTGAGAAATGATGCTGCCCCTTCATGATCGAATACGTAATAAATTAAAGTGATGTCTCAACTATAGACAACTTGCCCTCAGTTGCTTTTCCTGAAGCAGCCATGAGACTGACATCATTGGGGAGAAAGGAGGAGTTTATGTCTGCCCGGTGCAGCGATAACTGACCCAGAGGAAAGGACTAAACCCAGATCGGCTCTAACTGGTTAGTACCTGTGTTCTAATTGTCTATCTTCCTGGGGCCTGGGCAACAGGAGACAGGTTGTGATCAGAAAATCAGATTCATTTTTTGAAGTTAAAAGGAATTTAAGAAACCATGAACTGTCATATCCTTAATTGATTCTTGGGTTTTATGGAGAGCTGAAAGCAGTTTTGCCCAAGACTAGAACTTAGATGTCTTTAGCTCAGAAGACTGCTAGGTTTCTATAATCACATAGGGGCTTGATACTTTCATAATTGAAGACTCTGGACAAATGGCACTTCCGGCCTCGAGGCTGACAACGGCAGGGGCAGATGCCCCACGTCTAAGCTCAAGTGCAACTAACCCAACTATGCAAGACTTTCAAAGGGATGATCCCAACTGGTTCTACAAACTTTAGCCAAAAAAACCCATCCAAACCTTGAAAACATTATGCTAAGTGAAAGAAGCTAGGCACAAAAGGCCACATCTTGTATGATTCCATTTATATGAAATGTTCAGAATAAGCAAATCCATAGGGACAGAAGGTAAATTAGTGGTTGCCAGGGGCTGGGAGGAGGGGAACTGGGAGTGACTGCTTAATGGGTCCAGGGCTTCTTTCGGGAAGTCATGAAATTATTCTGGAGTTAGATCGTGGTGATGGTTGCACGACATTAACCACTGAATAGTATACTTTCAAATGGTCAGAACAGTGAATTTTGTTTATGTGAATTTTATTTCAGCTAAATTAAAAAGAACAACAACAAAGATCCTATCCAGTCCATGTCCGTGAAGACAGGAGATAGAAAGAGCAGGTGGGTGAATGGTGATTACTTGAAGAGTTGCCCCCCTGTGGGCTCTCCCTGGGGAGGGTATGTGGGTACTTCTTGCACGTTCCATCTCCACTCCCTGCCCCATTTCTAGCCTATGGAGCTTCCAAAGAATCCAGCCACAAGGTGACACATGCCACCTGGAGTTAAGAGAGCACAGGGGCTGGAGCTCAAGTCTTTAAGAGAGCACAGGGGCTGGAGCTCAAGTTTCCATACAGCCAGAGACATAGTACTGGGTTCGAGATCTGGTTCTACCTTAAATCTTGGGCAATTTACAAAAACCAACTGGAACAGGTCAAAAGGCTGTTGCAGGAGTGGGGTGCACTTCCAGAGCTAGTGAGCAACGTTATGTTTCCTGCGGGCCTAGGCTGCAGTCACATTGCAAAAACCCTACCAAGAGTGCTGCCCCCAGAGTGGGCTCTCAGCAGAAAGCTTCTGCATGCAACAACCAGGCTCCCACAGAGCTAGATACTCCTGTGAGCTGTCCCTGAAGAACACCTGATGTGTTCCAAGGTTAAAAAAAGAGGCAACTTACATGAAAAGATGCTCAACATCACTAATTATTAGAGAAATGAAAATCAAAACTACAGGGAGGAACCACCTCACACTGTTCAGAATGGCCATCATCAAAAAGACTACAAATAATAAATGCTGAAGATGGTGTGGAGAAAAGGAAATCCTTCTACACTGTTGGTTGGAATGTAAATTGGTGCACCCACTATGGAAAATAGTATGAAGATTCCTTAAAAAACTAAAAATAGAGTTGCCATATGATCCAGCAATTCCACTCTTGGGCATATATCTGGAGAAAAATATAATTCAAAAAGATACATGCAGGCTTCCCTGGTGGCGCAGTGGTTAAGAATCCGCCTGCCAATGCAGGGTACACGGGTTCGAGCCCTGGTCCTGGAAGATCCCACATGCCACAGAGCAACTAAGCCCGTGCGCCACAACTACTGAGTCTGTGCTCTAGAGCCCGCATGCCACAACTACTGAGCCCATGTGCCACAACTACTGAAGACTGCATGCCTAGAGTCCGTGCTCCGCAACAAGAGAAGCTACCACAATGAGAAGCCCATGCACCACAACGAAGAGTAGCCCCCGCTCGCCACAAGTAGAGAAAGCCCGCACGCAGCAACAAAGACCCAACACGGCCAAAGATAAATAAATAAAATTATATTAAAAAAAAAGATACATGCACCCCAGTGTTCATAGGAGCACTATTTACAATAGCCAAGATATGGAAGCAACCCAAGTGCCCATCAACAAATGATTGGCTTAAGAAGATATGGCATACATATATATATATATACACACACACACACATACACAATGGAATATTACTCAGCCATAAAAAAGAGTGAAATAATGCTATTTGCAGAAACATGGATGGACCTAGATATTATCATACTAAGTGAAGTAAGACAAAGAGAAAGACAAACACCATATGATATCACTTATACGTGGAATCTAAAATATGACACAAATGAACTTATCTATGAAACAGAAACAGACTCACAGACATAGAGAACAGATTTATGGTTGCTAAAGGGGAGGGAGGTGGGGAGGGATGGACTGGGAGTTTGGAGTTAGCAGATGCAAACTATGAATATTATATATAGAATGGATACACAACAAGGTCCTACTGTATAGCACAGGGAACCATATTCAATATCCTGTGATAGACCATAATGGAAAAGAATGAAAAAGAATATATATGTGTATAACTGAATCACTTTTCTGTACAGAAGAAATTAACACAACATTGTAAATCAACTATACTTGAATAAAACAAATTTTTTTAAAAAAAAGACAACTTTAGATTGGTGTCCCAACTACACCTGATTACAGGAGGCATGCTAGAATCAAATGAGACACAGAATGTGAAAGCCCCTCACAGCATATAAAGTGCTATTAAAGTGTTCATTATTAGGAAAAATTACTCCAAATCATCAAACTAGTGCTGTAACAATTTCTTGTCTCATATACCTAATTCCTTACATCTTTGATTACAACCTGAGAAATTCTGGAAATCATAGGGCTAGAAAATGCCCTGGGATTTCATCTACTCAAATCCCTGACCCAGTCAGGAGTTACTTCCAATCCCAGCCAGACACTCAAAGGACCACACATGCCTGAGCACACTAGATTCAGAATCACATCGAGTGTCAATTCACTTTCTCCTATCCGTTGGAGTCATCACTGAATGGTCAAAAAAACCAATAGATTATGCCATGTGGAAAAGACCAGAAAAATATCTATGTGTCCTATTTTAAACTCCTGAGAAGGCAACTCAACCATCTGTCTTGGCAACCCATTGCAGGCTGGAACTACCCTGTCAAAAACGTCTCTCCTCTGTTTAATCTAAATCCTTCAAGTGGAGCTTCAAGCTAATTTTGTCCCATTCCATTTTCAGATAATTTGGAACACAGTTGTTTACCATCTGCGTTATAGGATTATACAATGTCACAGGGTTTTGGTGAGCCGTAAACAAAATAATGCATGTAAAACACAGAGCTCAGATCTGAAACATAATAGCCCAATACATATTTATTTATTATTACCATCATTATACATATTAGGACTCTTTCAGTCACAAGTGACACCAACACAACTCAAAATAATTTAAGCAAAGGAGGAGGAGGGGGGTGGGAGAAGAAAAAGAAAAAGAAAAAGGATGCGGGGTGGAGAATGTAATTAGAAAGGAAGTAAAATTGTGCAGTGGCCTTCAGGCACTGCGGGATCCAGGACTCAAATAATGTTCGCAGGGCTCATCTTTTCCTCTCTTCTGTTTTTCAGAAAAGCTTTTGGAAGTATAAAGAGCAGGAGGGCTATGAGCAGATTCAGGTCATGTAAGCCTAGAATAGGTTCTCCATTCAGGAGTTGATTCATCAAAAATTCCTTCAGTGACCAGCAAGTGTCAAGCAGGGTTCTAGAAGCTAAGAAAAGAGCAGTGCCCAAGACATAACATTTCACCCTTGTGGAATATACCTTCGAGTGGGAAGAGTGGATCTGGTAGAAGAAGGGGAAGGGATGCCAGAAAGATATAAAGTTATCCTCCACAAAGTAAGGTCTCACCTTATTCCATTATTACAGTCAACTCTTAGCTTTCTCTTCACCAAGCCAAGTAAACCCATCCCTTTCAAAACTCTTTTCCCCTTGGCAAATTTGCAGAATCCCAAAAATCAGGTCTCTAAATAGATAAATAAACTTGCCTGTGGATTTGAGTGCATGTAGTTTATTTAGGCTGTGTAATCTTTGCATAATATTTCTAAGATGTGCCTTCAGCCCTAATAATATAACATTACCATTCTGTTTCCATTTTTGAAAGTCACTTTTTAAAAATAATTAATTTTATTTTTGGCTGTGTTGGGTCCTCTATGCTGCGCGAGGGCTTTCTTTTAGTTGTGGCGAGCGGGGGCTACTCTCTGTTGCGGTGCGTGGGCTTCTCATTCCAGTGACTTCTCTTGTTGCCGAGCACGGGCTCAAGGCGCGCGGGCTTCAGTAGTTGTGGCGCACGGGCTTAGTTGCTCCGGGGCATGTGGGATCTTTCCAGACCAGGGCTCAAACCCGTGACCCCTGCATTGGCAGGCAGATTCTTTAATCATTGCACCACCAGGGAAGCCCCTGAAGTCACTTTTCTTTTTAGACTATTTTCCTTTTAAATACAGGTCTTTCTCCCACTTTCATGTTTTCCTTTGAATAGGATGTTAGTTACTCAGTAAAATACTGCAAACACCTGGTCATTTATGAGTCGTTTAAAAAGTATACCTCTGAGTAATTTTAATCTATTTCTCTGTGTTAATCATTCTAACTGTAAAAATGGCCTGGAGACCAAGTTTTTTTGAGAACCCAAGGACGTGTGGCGTAAACTTCAGAAAATCTCAACCTCTTCCTCTCCCCTGGGAGCTCGCAGTAAGGAATGCATTCCTGAAGCATTTCAGGCTGTAGTCTTATGATAAACTTCAACTTTTCATAAAACTGAAACTAATCTGAATCAAGCTGCTCTCACCTGAAAAATCGTAATTTACCAGTGCTATTTCAGATTCATCCCACAAAAAGCCTAACTAAATTAATGATGCACACAATTCTAGTTAAATTTGGCACCAGCCTAGCAGATCTGTGCTACCACATGAATCCATTCATGGACAATGTAGAGAACAACTCTCACTAAATTCACGGTACCGCAAGTGTGTGTGTGTGTGTGTGGGGGGCAGTTGATTGTCTACGTCATCCCTTCTATTTTTTAAGTAATATTACAAGTTATGTGCCCTGCCCCCAACTGTTGTTCTCAATTTGGTCCTCTTTTCAATGTCCCCCTCCCTTCTGCTTTGGTTAATATGTCTTGTCAGCGCAGTAATTTAGTTCTTGTTAATCCGGATAAAACGGCTAAATGGGTCAGTTGGCTCAGTCACATCCCATCGTTAAAACTGATCTCGGAAACAACCAAAAATGGAGTTTTAATCGAAAAGCTCATCAGCTCCACTCCCCTTCCCCCACCTCATTTTGCCTGATCTTGTCACCTGGCCTTGTCCACCCTGCTTGCAACTTTCCTAGCCTGCCTCTCGCGAAGGGATGAAGAACCTCCGCGCAAGACACCCCTTCTGTCTGGGATCAGCCCTTGTCCGGCGCGAACACATTTTGAAAGAAAAAAAAAAGCATGGATCTGGGATTTTTTTTCTTTTTTCCTTTTTCTTTCAAGCTGAATACTGTTATCTTTGCCTTCCAGGCGGAAGGTCGGTTCCAACCCTTCTTTCCTGAGCTTCTCCTTCGCGAACGGGGGACCATCGCTGATGCTTCCTCCTGAGTTGGGAAAGGGATAGAACTTTCCCAGGGAGGTGCGGAGTGTCCCCGCTGCGCTTTCCCGGTTCCTTTCCCCCAGAAGAGATCCTGTTGCACCGGAGGGAACGTGCCCCATTTCTCTGCGCCCCACCCACCCCCAAATGACGGCGGAGACGGAAGGCAGCTTCTGTGTTTGTTTTGTAAACCTTTAAAACCCACTGCACTTAGCGCTTTGCGAGCCCCCTTGGCCTTCGCCCAAAGCAAGCCGTAAAGAGGTCGGGGAGCTCAGCGGACTGGGTGGGAGAGGGAGGCGACCTGCGCTGCCGCGACGAAGTGGGTCTTGAAGGGTGCGACCTCTCCCTCCGGGACTGGGCGTGTCCCTTAACCTCTCCCAACCCTATCACCCTGCTGACCCCGGCTGGGCTCGCGGACGCGACTGGCAGGAGTGCGAGACCGCGTCCTCACGCCGGGGGACGCCGGCCACGGCCTCAGGTGTCGACCCCCCACCCGCCCAGCCCGCGCGGCCGCTCTCCCGGGACCCGGGAGTGGGGGGAGGGTGGTGGAGTTGGCGGCGGGGCTGCCGGGTGGGGTCGAAGGGGGCGCCGGCCGCTGCCCCGATTGGCTGCGCCGCCGCCCCCTCCCCGCGCCGCGCGCCCCCGGCCCGCAGCCCGGGAGCTGGTTCCTGCTGGAGGGAGAACGTGCGGGGGCGGGACCGGTCTCCCCGCCCCGCACCCGACCCCGGGCGCGCGGGGATAAAACCCGGCCGGCGCCGCCCGGGAACCCGGGCCCTGCAGCCTCCGGTGCGCGGAGAGGCGGGGCCGGGTCCGACCCGCTCCCCGCGCCTCCGCCCCTTGGACCAGGCTCCGGGAGCAAGGCGCCCCGCGCGCGGGCACGCGACGGCCAGAGCGCCCAGGCGGTACCTTCAGCAGAGCAATGAAGAGAGCCGGGGAGAAGCAACCGCAGCCGGCCGAGACGTTCCCTGCGCCCGGGGTTGCTGCCGCCGCTGTGGCTGCCTGAAACTCCCCAAAGTTGCGAGCCAGCGAGAGGCTGCCGCCCGCCGGGAGCTAAAGGGAAAGGAACGCGTAAGATGCCGGAGTGACAGACAGACAGACGCACAGACCTGCAGAAGACACCACCGTCGGCGGCCTATCCCCGGAGCCCGTGAGGCTTCCCAGCTCCGTGAGTTGCTTTCTGGACGGGTGGCTTGCTAAGTATTTCCGTGTAATTGTTTATAAGATGCGTTTGTATATTTTTGTGACTCTTGGAGAGAGTTAAAAAAAACAACGCAGGATGCACCTTAAAAAACAATTGAGTTTCTGATATTGAGACGGTTGTGTTGATAGAATGGGACTGTAAATGTCTGTAAGCAGGAGTAACCCAGGAAAAATTGCATCCAACAGTAAAAAGGACACGTAGGCTCCCCAGTGTGAAAAAAACAACAACCTCCATTTCAAAAGTTATTGGAAAGAAAGCCAGATATTACTCTTAAGGGCTAACTAGTGCTAGTTAACTTTGCTTTTTTACCCCTCTTTAAATATTGATTGTTTACCAGGTTCACTGGTGGGAGGCTGAGCTGGTGGAAAAGGCGCCTGGAAGAGCCTTAGAGGCGACCATAATGTCTTTACGTTTACACGCACTGCCCACCCTGCCTGGAGTTGTCAGACCGGGCTGCAGGGAACTGCTGTGTTTGTTGGTGATCACGGTGACTGCGAGCCGTGGGGCCTCCGGGGTGTGCCCCACCGCTTGCATCTGTGCCACTGACATCGTCAGCTGCACCAACAAAAACCTGTCCAAGGTGCCTGGGAACCTTTTCAGACTGATCAAGAGACTGGATCTGAGTTATAACAGAATCGGGCTCCTGGATTCTGAGTGGATTCCCGTGTCGTTTGTAAAGCTGAACACCCTCATTATTCGGCATAACAACATCACGAGCATTTCTACGGACAGTTTTTCCAGCACTCCAAATCTGAAGTGTCTTGACTTATCATCCAACAAGCTGAAGACTGTGAAAAGTGCAGTGTTCCAGGAGTTGAAGGCTCTGGAAGTGCTCCTGCTTTACAACAATCACATTTCCTATCTCGACCCTTCAGCGTTTGGAGGGCTCTCCCAACTGCAGAAACTCTACTTAAGTGGAAACTTTCTCACGCAGTTTCCCATGGATTTGTACGTTGGAAGGTTCAAGCTGGCAGAACTGATGTTTCTAGATGTTTCTTATAACCGGATCCCCTCCCTGCCGATGCATCATATAAATTTAGTGCCAGGAAGGCAGCTGAGAGGCATCTACCTTCATGGAAACCCATTTGTCTGTGACTGTTCCCTTTACTCGTTGCTGACCTTTTGGTATCGTAGGCACTTCAGCTCAGTGATGGATTTTAAGAATGATTATACCTGTCGCTTGTGGTCTGACGCTAGGCACTTCCATCAGGTGCTCCTGCTCCAGGATAGCTTTATGAACTGCTCTGACAGTATCATCAATGGTTCCTTCCGTGCCCTTGGCTTTATTCATGAGGCTCAAGTGGGGGAAAGGCTGATTGTCCACTGTGATAGCAAGACTGGTAACGTGAATACCGATTTCATGTGGGTCGGTCCAGATAACAGAGTGCTGGAGCCCGATAAAGAGATAGAAAACTTTCACATATTTCCCAATGGAAGTCTGGTTATAGAAAGTCCTCGTTTTGAGGATGCTGGAGTGTATTCCTGTGTTGCAATGAATCGGCAACGTCTGTTAAATGAAACTGTGGATATCACAATAAACGTGAGCAATTTCACCGTAAACAGATCCCATGCTCACGAGGCATTTAACACGGCTTTTACCACTCTTGCAGCCTGTGTGGCCAGCATTGTTTTGGTACTTCTGTACCTCTATCTGACACCGTGTCCCTGCAAATGTAAACCCAAGAGACGAAAAAATATGCTAAACCAAAGCAATGCCCATGCATCTATTCTCAGTTCTGGCCCTGAAAGCGATGCCCCCGCCGATGAACGGAAGGCAGGGGCCGGGAAAAGAGTGGTGTTTTTGGAACCCCTGAAGGATACTGCAACAGGGCAGAATGGGAAAGTCAGGCTCTTTCCCAGTGAAACGGTCATAGCTGAGGGCATCTTAAAGTCCACGAGGGTGAAATCTGACTCAGATTCAGTCAATTCAGTGTTTTCAGACACACCCTTTGTGGCGTCCACTTAATTTTGTGCCTGTATTTTTATGATGTAGTGATCGAATCTCTTCATATTCAGCTTTGTGTGTGGTCTGCAGAAATAAACAGAAGGACAGAAATGGGGTTGTTTTGTTTTTCTGAAATACAACCAAAGGGTCTCTTTCCCTGGTTAATAGGAAATGTGCTGAAGCACTTAGGTTTGTGCTAAAGCACTTAGGTTCGTGCCAGAGAAAGATGGGGTTGTTTTTCAGAGTTTAACTTCTAGATAATATCTTAGTCTTTAGCACCACTGATCATTTCAAAGCTGGCCTGGAGGTGATATCACTGACACTGTCCTTTCACTCAGGATTCTTAAAAGAAAAAGTAAGTTCCAAGTATTAGTATTCTTAAAAAAGGGATTTTACTAACTTATTGGCACCAAAGTTGAGTTATGTTAAAGAAAAGTGTTGTGTTCATTTTTAAAAGATGTAGAAGGAAGAACCAAGCAGCAATTATTTATAAAGCGCAAAGTAAAGTTAGATTTGGGAATAATTCGGTTCATGTCATCATTGCAGACCAGAGTAAATAGACTATCCTGATCAAATTTCCTGAGCAGTGCCGCATCCCATGTGGTGTTAGATAAATAGTACAGTAAAGGTACATTTGTTTGACTGTCTTCTTCCCATTCTGTACATTTCCTATCTTTGTGCAAAAGATCTGACTGAAAGTTTAAAGCCATCATTATTTGTTGCCATAAATATGTAGGTGTCAGTGCCAAAACGTCTGAGTAGCTTCTTCAGCCTTTGGTCTAGGAGACTAGTATTTGTTCATATGCTTGTGTGAATGTATGTCTTAAATTATACGAACTGTTAAAGAGATACCACTGTATTGTGCTTTGGACATTCGAATTATTGTAAATATATGTGTTCTGCGGCTTGATGTTCTGTTTTATTTGCCTATTTTAAAATATACATCTAAGATGTTTCATGTGATCTGATTTTGCTACTTTTGTGTTAAGCACCCTCTATAGCAAATGCCTCTCCAAATTTCTTAGAGCTACAGTACAGAGTTTATTTTTTTTTAAAGAGGGAAAAAGGCTCTAAAGTGCCCTACCCAGTTTATACCTTCTATGTCACATTTTACTCTGATACCATTATACATTTCAACCAGGTTTGGAAGATATTTAAGCTCTGATACTGGAACATGTGAGAGCCCCGGAGACCTCCTCCTCATTCCTATCCCTGCTGTGACGTAATCGCGTACCCACTCTTTTTTTTTTCCTTCGGTACGCGGGCCTCTCACTGTTGTGGCCTCTCCCGTTGCGGAGCACAGGCTCCGGACGCGCAGGCTCAGCAGCCATGGCTCACGGGCCCAGCCGCTCCGCGGCATGTGGGATCCTCCCGGACCGGGGTACGAACCCGCATCCCCTGCATCGGCAGGCGGACTCTCAATCACTGTGCCACCAGGGAAGCCCCGAGTACCCACTCTTGACCTAAGTTTCCTCAGCTATGAAATGAAAATTTCAGACTAGGTGACGTCTAAGGTTTCTTCTACCCTGGAATTGATGACTTCCTGGTGGCCTTAGCTCCATTACAGACTTGGACTGGCTTTCTGAAAATGTACCATATGCTGATGGAGGACAGGAATGGGATTAGGACAGACTAGTGTAGCACTGCCAAGCTCCGAGGGACTATGATTTTGGATCATCAAGTCCAGCTCCTTTCCTTTCTCAGGGATAAAGGAAACCCAGAGAGGGTTGTGGGTTGTCTGAGGCCACACAGTAAGTTAGTGACAGGGTTTCGAGGAGAGCTCAGTTTTGGGATTCTTCCTGGCGAAGATAAGAGGGTCAAAAAGTGGTTATTTTTAACTATGGGGACGGAGAAGGAGCCAAAGAATGAGACAAAAGAGAGGTCAGAAAATGGCAAAGGAGAATGAATCAGGGATGTGTTGTCCCTGGGGCCAAGAGAAGAGAATTTTTAAAAGATGGAATTAGGCGACAGTAACAAATATTTGGAGAACTGGAGAACCAGAGGAGGAGGGAAGACTGACTTTGGCAATGGAGGTTTTGGGGGAACTGGGTACTTGGTGACAGCTTGATAAGTGCCAAGCCAGGCTCCCAGTGGCAGATGCTGGTCAGCTGGGGGTTAAGGAGTGGGTGATGTGTGACGAGGGAATAGGATGTTAGCCACTGCTCGGTCGCATTGACAATTCTTTATTGCCCGGTGTTATTTTTTTTTTTTTTATGTTTTGAGGTGGACCATTTTTAAAGTCTTTATTGAATTTGTTACAATATTGCTTCTGTTTTATGTTTTGGTGTTTGGCCCCAAGGCATGTGGGATCTTAGCTCCCTGACCAAGGATCGAACCCGCAGCCCTTGCATTGGAAGGTGAAATCTTAACCACTGGACTGCCAGGGAAGTCCCTGCTTCTGCCTTTTAAACACAGACCTCACCGGTTAGATAAGATCCTTCAGCCCCAAAGATAATTACAGGAAAACATTTTTTTTTTTTTTTTTTGCCATACTGTGCGGTCTGCGAGATCATAGTAGTTCCCTGACCAGGGATCAAACCCATGCTCCATGCATTGGGAGCCTGGGGTCTTCACCACTGCACCACCAGGGAAGTCCCTATAGGAAAACATTTTATTCCAGTTCCTGCCATTTAAGTAATTAGGAAGAATTCTGTGATCTGTGTAACCTTTGAAATCATCACTCCTTTCATCATTCATATTTGGAGAATCTCAGACTCAGAGATGCTGTGATTTGTTCAAGGTCACAAGGGAGTCTGGACACAAGGGAAAACTCTTTCGAACCACTGACACTCTCCAGCAAGGGGAGGGGCTGCCTCCAGGGGCCGTGATGACCCCAATGCTGAGTGTGAAAGAGTCTGGCTGGCAGGGAGTTTGCAGAGGATCTCTGAATTCAACCTTTTCTCTAGGGTCCTTCAGCCCTCAAACCCTTGCTCCTAGGAAACGCATGCTGCCTTTGGCAAGGGGACATGGACAGTGCTAGAGTGGGGAGTTTGGAGAGCCTGATCTTGGCTGGTCCTAATCCAGATGCTTGGTTAAAGGATGGGCTGAGCTGAGATAAGAACTAACATACTGGGCTTCCCTGGTGGCGCAGTGGTTGAGAGTCTGCCTGCCGATGCAGGGGACACGGGTTCGTGCCCCGGTCCAGGAAGATCCCACATGCCGTGGAGTGGCTGGGCTCGTGAGCCATGGCCGCTGAGCCTGCGCGTCTGGAGCCTGTGCTCCGCAACGGGAGAGGCCACAACAGAGAGGCCCACGTACCGCAAAAAAAAAAAAAAAGAAAGAACGAAAGAAAAAAAACTAACATACTTACAACCAAAACAAAACATATATATATATATATATATAAAACGGAATCACTTTGCTGTACGTGTGAAACTAACACAACATTGTAAATCAACTATATTTCAATAAAAATAAAAATAATAAAAAAGAAAACAAACAAAAATCCTGAATGCTGCAAAGCAAAGCTTTGTTTTGGACAGGAATAGGAAGGCGCGGTGATGTAAAGCATAGAACTGACTGTTATGATGTGGAATTTTAAGTTCTTACATGTACCTGTTTTTTTTTTTTTTTGGTAGTAGTCTGATCACATATATTTTAAATATAGGAACAGAACTAATTTGTACTTTGTAATTTCCACTCAAAACTTTTATATAATTTTCCTTCTAAGCAATAATCTGGATTTATGTAACTGGGTTATTCCTTTAAGGTACTTAGTATTTTTTATTACACAGTTGTGAGAGAGGGGGATACTCATTGGAAAAATCAAGCAAAGATCATTGATGTGAAATTTTCCTGGGCTTACAATATTTTTTCACTATAATTAGAAGATATTAGGTTCATGATAACAGACTGTCTAGTTAATCATGAGTTACATTTTTGAAATACACTTTTAAGAGTTATAATCTGAACTGATGGCCTAAAACATTAATTTATAGTTAACTTCTTCATGAATCCTCACCGTTTGGCCTAGAGAGATTTAAATATTAAAAAAAAATTTTTAGCTCTGCTTGAATTATTTGCCCAGAAAACATGTTGTTTTTTCATTTTTCTAAATAAACATTTTTCTGAAATGTTAATCAGAAGGGACATAGGTGAAACTTATGGGGGTGGAAACATAAGAGGGACAAGAAGACGCACAGTCCAGATTCTAAAAAGACGTCTGATTTGGATCAACCTGCTAAGCACTGTTAAAAGAGGATATAGCCTGAACACCCTGCAATATTGCTGGCTTTTCTTTGCCGTGACTGCTGCTTTATGATTGTCACCTTTTAGTGTCATCTGGTTTACCAAGTGGTCTAACAATAGGTCTAAACCCAGGCTTCTCCATGGGATCACAGGGGAAAGTTAGATAAACAAGCGTTTCTAGCAGGTACCCTCTATACATTGCCCAACCAGAGGTTCTGGTTCAGGCCACCTGAGGTAAGGCCTGAATATCATATATTTTTTTGAAATTTCCAAATAATTATGCTTCTGCTTATTTTGTTGAAACACAGCCAAAAAAAATGGGGCTGTAGCAAATTTTGTGTTTGGGGCTCTGTCAAAATACATTATTATTACTTGCTAATGGAGTTATTAATAAAAAGAATTTTGGCGCTCACTTAAAAAAATTATAATATGTTGGGAAAATGAAAGAGTGATCCTCTGATACTAAATAAACTCTAGAGTAAATTGTTGGTTATAATTTGTGATTTCTATTTTTCTAAATTATGAAATACAGAATAACTACTTTGAGATGACTAGATCTCTGATTCTTTCATTTATTAAAACTATTTTTGGCTTGAAAGCAGCAACAGCAGATCTGATTCCTAACAATGAGCTTTGGGGCTTTCAAATTTGATTAGATCATAGTAAAGTGAAGGCATATTCCAAAGATACGAGTGCAGATTTCAGCTACAGAGAACAAACTTCTTTGTTTTTTCAATATATTAGAATAATATTTTTAAAAGAGAGCAGTGAAATTCTTTTCACGGTTTTCTCATCCCTCTTTGCCCAAGAGCCAGCCCCCAATCCATAGTTTTTATTTTTTATAATATGAAAATTAGTGTGGAAATATGATGGTAGTTCGCCCTTGCAAGTATTATTTGTTAGTAACATATAAAATGTAGAACCAAAAACTCTTATAATAACCTCTTGACTAATTAAGAGGACTGCTTACAGGACCATTGTTATTTGTGAATAGATTCCAGAAGGGGAATCCTTTTACAGTGAGGATCAGAGTAAACAGAGTATGGAAACACAGATCCTTTTATAAATTGTAAGAGGTGATATATATATATATAGATATAGATATAGAGATATATAGATATCTATATCTATAGATATCTATATATCTGTATACAGATATAGATAAAGATATGTATGTGTGTGTATATATCATATATACATACATATATACATATATATGGAATTTATACTGGCTTTAATTTATTAAGTGTGAGAATTGGGGTTTATTATTCCTCATTACAGAAGCCCTGAAATGGGAAATATTAACCCCCCCCTACTGTTTGATAGGAAAAAGAGGCTTAAAAGGGATAAATAATTTTCCCAGGTGACTCAGCTAATAAGTCATTTTTATCATGAGAATCATTTAAAAAATATCTCTGCACAGAACCCTTAGGGATGTTCTACCAACAGAATAACTATGTAAAGCACGGGCCATAAGTAAACTCATAAATGTAATTAGTGCTCACAGCAAATCTGGGAGAAGAGGAATGAAGGGTCGGGGGATCATAAGTCATTCAAACATAATAAAGATGGAAATTATTATTATTTTTTCCCTTAAAACACAATGAGTCACGAGTAGCAAAATTAGAAATCTACCGAAGAAGATTTGGTTTAATAGACGAAGCCTCCTTAGTCTGCGGGTTCTTTTCAGTCTGGTTGCCCTTCACACATGAAACTGCTTAATATGCAAAGCGAATGTCTGCTTTATCATCGTAAGCGACATATTTAAGATTTTTAAATGAATAAGTGATTGAGTTCAATTTTTTAAAATTAAAAGTGACCCCAATTTACAGGAAAAAATAATCCTATTGGAGGGGGCATCTGAAAATGTGCTTTAAATGTCTAGAAGAATGGAGGAGGCAGTTCAGAGCCAGTGGGGGATTTTTTCAGCTAATTTTCAAATTAGATTTCTCAAAATAATAAAAAAAATTATTGCCTGATGTAGCATCATCAGCTTACCTGATTAAACTTCTCTATTAGGTAATGTATCAGCGAAGTATCAAACGTCATACTCAGAGTATGCGTATATATTAAGTGCCTATAGGACGGAGGGAACGAAAAGCGCCCACGAACTGAGACTGAAAAATGAGGCAGGCGGCTGCGTATAATCAATGGATCAGTCAATTATAGGGTAACTTACAGGGTGGGATTGGGATCCGGCAGGTAACCATCCAGAAGCATTTGCAGCCATACTCCGTACCACTGAGGGGCCATTGAGGCAATTTTGTAGTTAACCTAGGGTAAGGGGTAGGTGCTTGGAAAACAGGACGTGCATTCCTAAGTCAAGATCCATGAATGGGTAACTAGTCTCCTGGGCGCCAGGAATACGTCAGTGAAGGTTTCCATCATTGTTTGGGGCCTAACAGAGCATAGAGGCCACCTGGTCCTAATGATTATTTAAACAATATCTTTTAACTACAAAGCCCTTGATGACAGAGAAGTGATTTACCGCACAGTACGGTCCTGGGTAGGGTCAGCGGAAGGACAGAAGAAACTGTAAGGGCCCGAGATGGTGTCAGATACACTAACAGCTATGCGCTAGGATCTTGGCGTCGTGGAGTGGAGTATCATAAGATCAAGGGCCAAACCCTTGGTGATGAGTGGCCAGTGGTAGCCAGGAGAAGATTATTAAGCATTTCTATATAGTGTGGAGGCCGTAAATGATGTATAATAACTATTCTCTCCCCTTAAAGGAGATTACAGTACAACTGAGAGATGAAACGAAAAACCTGAAACAATTCAAGAGTAAGAGTTGATTTGTCTGCTAGTGACTAAACTGGCAAATAAGAGATGAGAAAAGGCAGATAATTAGCAGAGACCTTGCTTTACCCTGTTGGGCTAATGTGACACAGGCTTGAACACTGAATAGCCAACCCATAGATGCTCTGAATGTTACATTAGCTGGGATCCTTACCTCAGAAAGACAATATTGTAAGGAGGTGGTGCAAACTTAGTTAATAGTGCTCTAAAATGAATGTCAGGGACTCTATTTAAAATTTGACTGCTCATTTATTATCATTTGTGATCAAATCTAGAGGAGAAAGAGACCTTAATATTTCACACTGGTCCTTTATCTACACTCACAGCCCCAAACTTCACATCCATCACAGTTAGAATGAAGACTTCTGAATGTCCTAGCCATGTCCCGAGGAATGAGAATAATAACAATTACAGCAGGGAACTCTTCTCGATACGCTGTAATGACCTCCACGGGAAAAGAATCTAAAAGGGAGTAGATATTTGTATATGTATAACTGACTCACTTTACAGCAGAAACTAACACAACATTTTAAATTAACTACACTCCAATAACATTATAAAAACAGAAAAAAATAACATTTTTATATGTAAGCTCCATGATAAGGGCTTTACATATTTTGTCCCATACCTATGCGGAAGGTATTTTTACGTCCATTTGGATCCGGTTTTGTCTGGATCCATCCAGAACCCAGCCTCTTAATGTCTGTACTGTAATATACTAAACTGTAATACTTTCCAGCTCCATAAGAGGGCTTTGCTCATCATGTCCCCTTTGCCCTCTGCTTATCTGGCTTCGGGAGGACCTTTCCTCCAGTGGTCTGGCTCTTCTTTCAAGACTCTGTACCCTGTCCCGCTGTGATTCCCCCTCCCCTTGGCAGCTCCCTGCTTTGGCCCTTAAGCGATGCTGGCTTTTATCGTTCTGTCTCTATTCACATTCCTCATCTTCCTGACCAGATCCTCAGCTACTTGAGGAGATGTCTTCTATCCCTTTATCCAGCACCTAGCCCATAGTAGGTGTTTACATGTCAACTTTTCAATTATATTCATTCATTAATTCAACACACAGTATTGAATACCTAATATGTGTCTGTCCCTGAGCTCGACCCAGAGATCAACGACGATCCAGCTGCTCCCAGTGTTTGAAGAGAGGCAGAAACACAGCTTTAATGAGGCAAGTGCGCTGCTAGAGAAGTGCCCAAAGACAGGGAGGTCAGGGAAGTTTTCCTGAAGAAAGGATGCCTGAGCGGAGGCTCCAAGGAGGCCTCTGTGTTTGGAGAGGTCTGGTTTGTTTTCCACAGCTGGACATGCAGACAGGATGGAAGGCAGGATTGTGAACGTACTCTAGGGCCCTGGGGATTCAACCAGAGCGGCTGTAGGACACACAGCATTGGTGCGCTCGGAACTACCTTGCAGTGGGCCCCCTTCGGTAGTTTGATCACTTGGTGTCTGGATGTGGCCCAGCGTGAACCCTTCTCATTCCACATTCCATCCTCGCTGAAAATGTAGCTGCCGTGTGGTCCTGTTTCGTAGCTCTTCAAGGAGGATGCATAGCAAATTGGCTCATGTAAAGGCTTATAGCACATTTGGCCAAGCTAAAAAGAGTTAGAAATATTAGCTTCTCTTGTGTAACAGTGTGGGCTTCGTATGGTAATGATGAAATAATGCTACTTAATTCAGTTATCACTCTATGGACCAAGAAATACCTCAGAGCTAATGTTTACCCAAGCCTCACTGTAACTAAATTTACATTGCTAGCCTAGATATTGATTTGACTAAGGCAGTTTTATAAGAGTAAATGATTTGGGTGGGAAGAGACAGAAAGATGTGACCAACCTGCAGGATTGAATTACAACAGTTCAGGCTGCTTATTGAGTGTTTGTGTGCATTTTTGCCTCAGCTCTGTCCGCTTAAATACTTCTCCAAAGTGTTCATGCTTGAGTGAATCTTTCTAGAAGTCTAGACTTCCAGAGCTATGGCACAGGGGTTTTTGTTTGTTTTGGTTTTCTTTAATCTCTCTTTTTTTTTAACTGTATTCTTTTTTCCAAAGAAAAGGATCTTGCCTGAGGTACAAACTTAATGAAAGGCCTGTGATGTGAATGCCTAAGAAGGCTGTTTATTTTTTATTTGTTTTCAGTTTTGTAATATTCATACTTAATTACAACCTTAGGGAAGCCTTGAGCTCTCAATCTGACCTACTTCAAATAACTGGAGAAAATAACCATATCTCCCCTAAGCAACCATTTATAATAACTTTGACTCTTTCCTAAAACCCAGAGGAAATGTCGTTCTTGATCCTGGGCCAAGTTTGTCAGGAAATATTTGTGTTAATAAATCTTATTCACATAAGGATTCAATTTAAAAAATTATATCATTAATCATAATATACAATGTGAATAAGGACCTTAAATAGGACTTAATTAGTCCTAAATGAAGTGATTTGAATGACAAATCAAATCACATGTTGATTGTTATTGATTGCTAAAAGAATGTTATTACATTTTTTTTTCTCATTGAATTGGTCAACGTTAAGCATCTTAGACATTTGACAGGGTTTTGGAAAATGAGATTATATGCAGCCCTGTAAAGGGTCTGAGACTTCCCTGAGGAACTGGACTCAGGCATCGCCCTTTAAGGACTGCCTGCTTATCACCATAAGGTGGCTGACTAACTCCCCTGCTATTTGTCACTCAGAGTACTCTCTAATTCTGTTCAGTTTTCAGTACCGCACACTTGGGGAGAAGGGAGAGGCAGCAAGCATCCCTTACATCTCTTGAATTTAGGGCCATGGCCAGGATTCCTGCAAGGCAACAAAGCCTTTTCCCACAGGGTCCTAAAGATTTAGAGGAGATGGCGGCAGAGGCATTTATGGGAAATTTTTCCTGGCTATGTCTTTATCTCCTCAGTTTATTTTTGGAAAATGCTTGGAACACGTGTTTATTATTTGCTATCAAACTACCTTAACCATACTTGGCTATAGAAACTTGCCCTCCAGCCCCACCCCACCCCGTCCCTCTTAAAGGCATTCTTGACCCCTGGAAAGTGCCAGGCGCAGAGTACGTCACTATCTATGGGCATTTCCATGCAACGTGTTTAAACTGGACCTAGAAATGCCTTCTGGGTTGTTGAATAAACGTGGTTCTTCCCATGGTCTTTCTCATCTCAGTCAAATGGCAACCCCATCCTTCCAACTGCTCAGCCCCCAAGCTTGGTGTCAAGTCTGACTCCTTTTTGCTCTCATACCCTATAGCCATTCCATCAGTGGGGAAGTCCCCGTGGCTTTACCTTCAAAATTAGCTGGAGGCATCTGACCTCTTCTCACCAGCTCCTTTCCATCCCCATCCAAGCCCCCAGCATCCCTCACTGAATTATTGCTGTAGCCTTGCTGGTCTCCCTGCTTCCACCCTTGTCCTCCTACAGCCTGTTCTTAAAACTACAGCCACCATGATCCTTCTGAAGCGTAAGCTAGCTCATGTCCTTCCTCTGGACTCAGTGTGTCTCAACCCTTGACTACTCCCGGGAGGCACCAGTGGAGACTTCAAAAACACTCCTAGGCCTCGGCTCCATCCAACCATCACTTGGTATTTGTTTGTTTGTTTGTTTGTTTTTTTGCTGTACGCGGGCCTCTCACTTCTGTGGCCTCTCCCGTTGCGGAGCACAGGCTCCGGACGCGCAGGCTCAGCGGCCATGGCTCACGGGCCCAGCCGCTCCGCGGCATGTGGGATCTTCCCGGACTGGGGCACGAACCTGCGTCCCATGCATCGGCAGGTGGACTCTCAACCACTGCACCACGAGGGAAGCCCCATCACTTGGTTTTAAAAGTTCCACAGGTGACTGTAAAGCCACGGTTGGGTCCTCATGATGGTCTTCAACCCTTCCCTGCCCCCTGCCAGTTCTCTGGCCTCATTGCCACGGCCCCATCCCCCCTCATTCTGCGCCCACCCGTCGGCCTCTGTGCTCACCAGGCACGCTACCACTTTGTGCTTGGAATTCTTTTCCCGATTCCTGCCTGACTGGCTTTGCCTCCTTCGGGTCTTTGCTCAAGTGTTGCCTCAGCGAGGCCTCCGACCAATTTATTTAAAATTGGATGTCCCACCCCAAGCCCACTTTCCCTCTCCCCTTTTCCTGTTTTATCTTTCTGCATCAAATTCATCGCCAACTGACGTCCCATGTATTTTGAATGTTACTGTGGAGTTCCACGAGGGCAAGAAGTTTTAGCAGGTTGTGTGTGTGTGTGTGTGTGTGTGTGTGTGTGGTGTTCCCAGCGCCAAGAACAGTAGAAATAAATACCTGCAAATAAATATTTATCCAATGAGTGAAACACACTCAGGAAGGAGCTGTGAGGCTGCGCACTGAGGTGAGGAAAGGCCACAGCAGGCAAATAGCGCTGACAACAGTTGGTTGCCACGTGTCCCATTTTCTACTTTGTCCCACAGTTTGTGACACTCTTCTTCACCCCCCAGAAGAGCGCAAGAAGGTCTTGGCCATACTCAGTGATGAATAAACGGTCTAAATACATCTAAGTCCCATTTCACATATTTTCTCATTATTTAAGGCATTCCGTTTGGTGTTTACAGAAAGATGTCCTGCTGGGTACAGGAGAAGCAGGAAGCGAGCCAGTCTCCTCTCAGCGTCTGCTGAGTGAGTGATGCCAATTAGCATGTGTCAAGGGCCTGAAAAGAATCAGACTGGGCTTAAAAGGTATGTCAGTAAGCCTGACACAGCTTTAATACGCTGTCTCCTATCTTTGGAGCAGGTGTTTTTTGGGGTTGTTTTTGAATCTAGTTCCGTCAAGAGGCGTCCTGCCTGCTTTAGAGGCCACACAGCAGAGATGCTGTGTTTACTCAGTGACTCCTGAGTGTAGTTAAAGATGAGCTCTGGGGAGGTGGTGTGGTGCGACAGGTCAATTAACTCTTTTCTTTGTCAATATGTGGAAACTTCCAGAAACTTCCATGGCAACACATTTTCTGAATTAGTTCCTGGTATGAGGAAAAAGTTACATTACCACAGAGAACACCAGGCAAAAGGAAAAACCTGAAAGGGGTGGGGTGTGTAACATGAGGGTTGGCCACTCAGAATATCCACCTACTCCAGGTGAGGGTCAAGTGTGTGATGGGAGGTGCTTGGTGAACAGTGAAATGCAAGATGATGGTGATACTCAAAGATGGCAGTGGGGCTTCCCTGGTGGCGCAGTGGTTGATAGTCCACCTGCCAATGCAGGGGACACGGGTTCGTGCCCTGGTCCGGGAAGATCCCACATGCCGCAGAGCAGCTAAGCCAGTGTGCCACAACTACTGAGCCTGTGCTCTAGAGCCCGCGAGCCACAACTACTGAGCCCATGTGCCACAGCTACTGAAGCCCGCACGCCTAGAGCCCGTGCTCCACAATAAGAGAAGCCACCGCAATGAGAAGCCCACACACCACAACACAGGGTAGCCCCCGCTCGCCTAGAGAAAGCCCATGTGCAGCAATGAAGACCCAACGCAGCCAAAAATAGATAAAATAAATAAATTTATTAAAAAAAAAGAAGTGACGATGAAAAAATGAATGGCTAACATTTAGTGAGTACTCACCATGTGGCAGCCCCTGTTTTAATTGTTTTCCACGTAATCCTCTGAACCACCTCTGAATTAGGGATGACTGAAAGCCTCTGACCTGCGCGCAAACTGAAGCACAGAGATTTAGAAACTTGCCCAAGGTCATCCAGCTAGTCAATGGCAGAGCCAGCGCGCTCATACACATCGTTTCATTTAATCTAGGCAACGCCATACTGAAGTAAGTACCATGAAGCCATCTTACGTAGGAGAAAATTGACAGAAATGGATTACTTACCCAAGGCCACATGGCTATTAAGAAGTTAAGATCCGAACCCAAGTTTGTCTGGTTTCAAAGCCCTTGGCTGTACTTTAATTGGTTTCTGGGGTAAAGCCCACTCTTTCTGATTCATTATTAATAGTCTGAATTTGGTATTAGTGTAACTTTTGTTGGAGGCAGGCAGCCAGATATCCCTAGGTGTTAGGTAAAGATTCTATCATTTTTAGCTTCATTTTAAAAAACAACCAATTATCAAAGTCTGAGCTGCGGCACCTCAGAGTCTCCAAGAATGACGGCTCTAGGCACCGTGACTGGTCTGTGCGCTTGGCACACAGATTCTTGCTGACATAATTGCACAGAAGTGCGCCATCCCTGGGAGGCAGGCATCAGTTAGACCCACTCTCAGATGGGCAAGTTTGCCTGAGGTTACTTAACAGAGCCAGCAGGTAGCTGAGATGGGATGTGATTCCACAAACCTTGGCCAAACTCCTGCCTGGCTCACGGTCCTCCCTCCGCCTGGGGTTGGTACAAAAGCCACGTGCTGCTGGGTAACCAAGCATCTTAGCCACGCCATTATTTTTTCTTTGTAACAGAAGAACCAAGAATGCTCATCATTGCATTGGGGAACTTCTGAGTCTGAACTCAAGGGCCAAATCCCTACCTGAGCTTGTCTGAATCCATCTAGCACAGGCAGCAGACGTTCTCCGGTCCCAGGCAGCCATCTCAGGAAAAGATGCTACTATTGGCCACCAGGAAGACCTTTTAAGACTGAAGATATTCATCATAAACCTAGCTTTTCCATTGGAAAAACAATTCTGAAAGCACATCCTACACAAACCAGGTCTAGGAACACCTCGATACCTGTGCCAAAAAGCAGATATGGAAGCCATTTGGCCCACAGGCCCTTTTTTTTTTTTTTTTTTTTCGGTATGCGGGCCTCTCACTGTTGTGGCCTCTCCCGTTGTGGAGCACAGGCTTCAGACGCGCAGGCTCAGCGGCCATGGCTCACGGGCCCAGCCGCTCTGCAACATGTGGGATCTTCCCAGACCAGGGCACGAACCCGTGTCCCCTGCATCGGCAGGCAGACTCTCAACCACTGCACCACCAGGGAAGCCCCACAGGCCCTTCTTTATGCTCATGGATGGATTAAGATTATTTACTCATTGTTTTAAATGTTCACATTCAATTCACTTTCTGGCAACTTCCAGAAAGTATTCACTGACAGCTGGATAAAATCAACTGAGTGTGTCCAATAAAAATATTTCTGAAAATAGAAGCAGCATTATCATTTTGGCAGCGCTTACAAAATTTGTGTCCATACATATTATGCATGTTTATTGTCTTATGTTTGGTTTTATTCTCATGGGAAAAAAATCCCACTGAATTTGGCACCAAGTATTAAGTCAGTTCCTTTAAATTTTCTCTTCTTTTCCCATGTCCCTCCCTTCCTTCCTTCCATCCTTCCTTCTTTCCTTCCTTCCTTCCTTCCTCCCTTGCGCCCTCCCTCCCTCCCTTCCTTTTTCTCACTCTTTTTTGTCTTTTTCTTTCTTTCTTTTTTTTTATTAAATCACAACTTGTTTAATAATTATTTTAATTTTAGTCTAGAAAAGCTTTAGTACTACTCTCCTAGACTAATACATTCTTTAGAATCTCATAGTTTAGACTCTGCTAATATATGCCTTTATAGTCTGAAAACACTTTATGTTTTATCATTCAGCTCAGTTTCTAACATTAAATTCAACTCATTGAATCACCAGTCTTTTTTTTAAAATTTATTTTATTGAACTATAGTTGATTTACAATGTTGTGTTAGTTTCTGCTGTACAGCAAAGTGATTCAGTTACACACACATACACACACACACATATATATATATATTCTTTTTCATATTCTTTTCCATTATAGTTTATTACAGGATATTTAATGTAGTTCCCTATGCTATACAGTAGGAACTTATTGTTTATCCTTTCTATATATACTAGTTTGCATCTGCTAATCCCAAACTCTCTCAATCCATCCCTCCCCCAACCCCCTCCCCTTGGCAACCACCAGTCTGCTCTCTATGTCTGCGAGTCTGTTTCTGTTTTGTGGATAAGTTCATTTATGTCATACTTTAGATTCCACGTATAAGTGATATCAAATGGTATTTGTTTTTCTCTGTCTGACTTAATTCACTTAGTATGATAATCTCTAGGTCCATCTATGTTGCTGCGAATGGCATTATGTATTTCATTCTTTTTTATGGCTGACCACCACCAGTCTTTCTTAAATGGTATGTAACCAGTAGAGATCACCTTTCATGTTGTTCCTAAGGCTGCTGTCTTATCAGTAAATGTCCTTCTAATAGCGGGCAGGAGGAAGATACTTACATTCAATTCAACAGACCTCCCTTTCACTAGCCTTAAATATTCCTTTAAGTGTCGTAAAATATCCCACAATATTGTCACAACCCGCATTCAAAATCATGATAGCTAATATTTAATATGTTCCTGAGAAATAATTATATGACTTAAACTCGGTTTACAAAACATGTAGCCCATCAGCACATTGTACTCATTTGTTTGTTTGTTTTTAGCAGCAAGATGTATTTGTTGACTAACTGACATAATGCAGTGGAAGTTCTTCAATCACTGTAGGCCTGGAAATCTAATCCAGGCATTGCTATTCTCAATTCATTGTTTTAAAAGCATTTAAGAATAATAACAGAATCTACATTAATTCAAACTTTCCCTGTCTCAAAGTAGTTTTAAAAATTAAAAATCACTGGCTTAATTATTAGCCAGTCAAAGATGATTCAGACCATTGAGGGGAACCTTGCCCTAATGCAAACTATTTATTTTGTGGTACAAAAGAAGAGTCCTTCCCTGAAGCATCTGAATTTGATAACCAAGCTTTTACACTGGAGCATCCTCTTAAATAGCCTATCATATTCTCTGAAGACAAAATTTTTGTAGCATATTATTTTCTTTTTAAATAATGGCATATTCCCCCCTAATTTCTCCTATCCTTATTGGTTAGATTCTCTTATAAGAATATGATTATCTTATAATTGATACACATTTTAAAAATTAAGCATTGAAACAGGCACTGGTTTTGGCTAAATATGACAGTAATTGATAGTTTTCTTTTAAACAATGTTTCCTAGGTCAGTCTATATCTCAGTAATTTTCATAGCAGAACATTAAAATTGCAGCTCTTAAAATGATTTCGATCTGCCCCCTCAGCTCTTTCCCTCCCAACACATCTCTTGGCTTCTTTTCTGGCAGAGAGTGGGGTGGCATTGCCATGACATTGAGATTTCCGTCAGTCTTTTGGGATCAATAATATGATCTGTCACCTAATAATGATAATGAAAAATAATTCCTTTCACTTCCCATTTAAGTTTCCTAAACTGTATCAGTCTGAAGCAGGGAAATTAGATGCAGAACCCAATTTTGTCTTGCATAAAACACATTTAATGGTGCAACCCTTTCGGATTGCACTCAAAATTCTCCTTAGATTGTCTCCAGGCAATTTTTCCAGTATTCATTCCCAGAATTCTTCTCTCTCAACAATGCATTCAAATCTAGCCTATTCAGGGTCCTTAAAGAGGTATCTAAAATATTCTCCCTGGTATTTTCCACTGATGGATAGTCTTTTAATCCTAAAATGTTTTAGCAAAATCCCACTTCTATGAAGCCATCTTTGACTTCATTCATTCATATGTGAAAGTAACATTTTCTGAACCATTTCTGATTTAAGCCCTCCTTGAAAGACCCCTTTGAAGCAGAGAAGGCATATTAATTCAATCTGCATCTGAAAAAGATGCTTCTGGTAATGATGCTGAGATGGGTTGGGTGTGGAGAAGGGAGGAATGGAAAGAGGGAAACCAATAGAGGACTTTACAGTGGCCCAGTAGCAAAAGTAGGACAGGTTTTTAGAGAGATTAAAGAGGCACAATTTTTAGGATTCCATTGATTGAAATTAGACAGACAAGTCATTTCCAGCTCACACAAGGGTAATAATAAAGATATGCACAAAGCACTATAGGAGAATAAAGAAGGGTGGTAGTAGTACTGAGTGACCAGAACAGTTTTCCTCAGGCTATAATACCCCACAACAATCCTTGGAGAATGAGTTGTAAGGTGAAGTAGAGTCGGAGGGAGGGGATTCCAGTCCAGTTGGAGGGAGTAGCATGCGTGAACGCTGAGAGATTATAGAGAATGTGATACATTCAGTACCAGTAGTTTGGTTTTGCCAGAACTATAGTTGAGGATGGGTAGAGGTAGGAACCCCGCAAAGGGGAAGCTAGAAAGGTAAGGCAGAAGTCAGATCATGAAGGGTCCTATGTGCCACCCCAAGTCATTTCAACCTTATTCTGAAAGCCATGAGGTCAATCTGTGAATTTCAGCAACTGCAGTGATATGAACAGATGTGTAACTGAAGGGTAGCAGAATATGCCACCCCCAAAATGCCACTTTGGCTTAAGGATTATTTTGTGCTGAAGCCAATTGAGAAGAAGCAGATATCAGAAAAGCTCTCTACTTTGCTTCTATTTACCTAAAGCAGAACGTAAATTTATAAAGGTGTTCCCCCCTCCCCTCTTTACCAGGAAGGACAGAAGTAGATCACTGGAGACAACTCTAACTCTTATTAGCCCAGAGACAGCACCAGAGGAATCTATATAACAAACTTTATTAACTAGCCCTTGTCTTCTATTAGTTCTCCCATATATTTACCTTCCCACAAGTTGCTGCCTTAGAAACCTGAAGTCCTTCACCTTTGTCTTGTGACTTCTCTAAAAACGTATTGTTCTTTCGTTAAGAAGCTATATAAGCCCAAGTTCTAACCACCCCTTTGAGTTACTCATCACTGAGAACTCCCATGTGTATGCATGATGCCCATGTTGATACACTTCTGTTTGTTTTTCTCTTATTAATCTGCTTTTGTTAGTCGAATTTGCAGTATATGAACCTCAGATGGGTAGAGGGAAAACAATTTTTCTTCCCCTGCATAATTTAGAAAGAGATTTCTGACTGCAGTGAGGAGGGAGTAACAGATTAGTTAGGAGACTATAAGAATGATCCAAGGAAGAGATGATAAAGGCCTGAACTGAGATATGGTGATGGAGGTGGAGGAGGGGCTATAGTTGGGAGATGTTAAGATGTTAGGATTGACAAGACTGCTGCCTGATTAGATGGAGGGAGGTTGAAGAGAGCATCAGATTTACTTTCTGATTTATAGCTTGGGTGGTACAGTAAAGGATGGTGCCAATCTCCAAGATGGGAGATATATTTGAGGAAGAAGAAAATGAGTTTTGTTTTGGACAGGTTGAGTTTGAGTAGCCTGTAGGGCTACAGAAGAAATGTCTAGTACAAAGATGAATGAAGATGCCTAAAGCTCAGAAGAAAGAGCTGAGACAGAGATTTAGATTTTGGTGTTGAGTCCACATTTAGTTAGCAGTTCAAGCCATGGGAGTAGATGAAACATATCAGAGAATATTTAGCAAGAGGAGAGAAGAGGATGGAACAGAGGAGAAAATATCTGAGTAGTTGGAAGAATAGGAGCCAGAAAAGGAGGACCCAAAGAAGCAAGAGCCAAAGCAGAGAAGGATGGTATCAGTGATGCCAAGTGAGGAAAAGGAGGTGTTTCTAGCAGGGCCAAATACATTAGAGAAATCAAGGAAGAGGAAGCCTGTGAATGTTCACTGGATTTAGAAACAGGTGACCTTGGCAGAAGTAAAGTGGAGGAGGAAGGCATATGGCAGTGGGTTGAGGAATGCATAAGGAATAAAGAAGTGCAGACATCTCTTTCAAGAAGTTTGTATGTGAGGGAAGGAGAACAAAAGATAGAGCCTGAGCTATGCAGGGGGATTGGGGAATCAAGAGAGGGCTGGAATCAAGAAATTCAGAAGGCATGGGCATATTTAAATGCTGGAGTAGAAAAGCCAGTAGAGGAGAGACTGAAGATCTAGCTAAGATAGGGCATAAAGACAGCAAAGCAAAGGCATAAGACAGCAGGAAGCAAGAAAGGGAGGGAGGGAGGCAATGAATGCGTGGGGGGGACAGAAGGGACATCAATTCAATTCAATGAACAGGGAAGGGGAAAAATGAGATTTGGAGGACTGGGTAGGAAGTTGAGGAGACATTTGCCTGAAGATCTCAATTTCTATGTGAAATAGGAAAGGAGGTCATTTGATGAGGGTGAGGGGAAGTGACAGATTGGGGAGGAACTTAAAGAAAGTAGAGAAGATTTGAAATAGTCATTGTGGGTACCAGGGAGGAAAAACTTCCTCTACCCTCTTAGTTTCATTCATGGAGTCCTGTGAATTAAGCTGACAAGAGACAGAGAAAACACAGATTTTTATTCACATACATACAAAGAAGTTCCCAGAAAAAAATGTGACTTAGGGAGGTGGTTAGAATTTGGGGCTTATATACCATCTTGATAAGGGAAGGGGAGAAGGAGAAAGGAAAACAAATAATTTTAGGGAAAATAAATGGGTCCTTAGGAGGCTAAATGGCAGATATGATAGTTTTATGACAATACCTGCTTAGGCGTTCTCTTATCCTGGTGCCAATTTCTCTTCTTCAGTGCTAGGAGTCAATCTTGTCTGACTGTGAAACTCCTGGGAAAGGGATTGATGACAATTGAGTTCTTTTGGGAGGCTCTGCTTTCAGGCAGATAAGGGGAGTTCAGAAAAAAAATCTCTTCCTGCATCTGCTGATTCTCAAATGCCTTCAGCTCAAAATAATTTTTATGTCCCAGTGGCATACTCTGGACCCCTTCATGGAAAATAAGATAGAGATATAACTAGGGAAATGTAGAGGGTTTTCAAGTTGAAGACAACAACATGTCTACACTTCTGTGTGATTTTTTTTTCCCTAGCAGGGTAGGTGTAGGAGCAGAGAAAGTGGGCCCTGGGATTGATCTATGTTTAGTTTCTCCAAACTGGTGGGTTGGAAGGACAAGTGGTCAAGGGAATTCAGGGTGGTAGTTAGCTTGGGAGTAACTGAGCTTATGGATTACTGATAACAAGGTGGTGTTATGACCTGAATGTTTGTGCCCCCTCCCTCCAAACTCATATGTTGAAGCTGTAATGCCCATGTGGCTGTATTTGGAGACAGAGCCTCTGATAAAGTAATTAAGGTGTGGTGAAGTCATAAGTGTGGGGCCCTTATCTGATAGGATTAGTGTCCTTATTGAAAGAGACACCAGCAGACTCCCCTGGTGGCTCAGTGGTTAAGAATCCGCTTGCCAATGCAGGGAACACGGGTTCGAGCCCTGGTCCGGGAAGATCCCACATGCTGAGGAGCAGCTAAGCCCATGCACCACAACTACTGAGCCTGCACTCTAGAGCCTGAGAGCCACAACTACTGAGCCCGTGTGCCACAACTGCTTAAGCCTACGCGCCTAGAGCCCATGCTCTGCAACAAGAGAGGCCACCACAATGAGAAGCCCGTGCACCGCAACAAAGAGTAACCCCGCTCGCCACAACTAGAGAAAGCCTGCGTGCAGCAATGAAGACCCAATGCAGCCAAAAATAAAACTAAATAAAAAAAAAAACAAAAACAACACACCAGAGAGCTGTCTCTCCATGCACACACATCAAGGAAAGGCCATGTGAGGACACATGAGAAGGCGGCCGTCCACAAGCCAGAAGGAGAGCTCTCACCACCAGAAACTGAATCAGCCAAAACCTTGATCTTGGACTTCCAGCCCTCAGAACTGTGAGAAAATAAATTTCTGTTGTTTAAGCCACCTGGCCTACAGCTTTTGTTATGGCTGCCCTAGTAGACTAATACATGTGGTCAGGGAAGGAAGGTGAAGGCAGGAAGGGCAGAAAAGTGGAGAAGAGCTCTTGAGGGTATTGAAGAGCAAGGCAGCGGCTGTAGTGCAAGGAAAGGAAGTTGTGGAAGGGAGTGTCTGTTAGAATTTGTAATTGTTGAGGAATAGCAGCTCTAGGGGATAACAAGCTCAGGACTGTAGCTAAATGGCAGTAGAGGAAATGAGGTCATGAAGGCTAGTGAGGTTAGGAAGAACTGTGAGGCTAAGGCTTGGAGGTCATCCATGTGGCCATAGAAGTCACCTAGGGTGTTGGCAGGACCTGAGATGAGAAGGATGTATGAGTTGGGAAAAGCAATGCTTGCTGCTATAACAAAAAGTCCCCACATTTCTGTGGCTTCCCAGTATAAAATTTGGGTTTGGCGGCCCCCCTGACAGCTGCCCTCCAATCAGAGACTCAGAGATGGGGACTCCTGTGCAGGGCTCTGCTATATGGGATCATTCATTTCCAACGAGTATAATCCTGAAACAAAACATAGAAAAGATAGCACACAAAAAAAGGAAACCTCCATCTTACTTATGAGTATCGATGCACACATTCAAATAAAATGCCAGCAGCGATAAAAGAAAAATACAGCATATGACCCAACAGAGTTTATTTTAGTAGTGAAAGAGAGAGGGTCTATCTACGTGGGCCTGGCTGAACTGCATGGAATGAAAACATTTGCTTTGCTCAACCTTCTGCAACGTATCCAAACATTTGTATACCCTAAAGTCAGAAATAGTGGTCCTCCATTTCAGCAATCCACAATGCCATAAATCTGTGAAGATACCTTGTAAATTGAAATGCACTAAGTAGGAGTAAGGAATTTCTGAGCACACAGGGCCCCATGCTGGGTGTGATTTAGTATAAGAATTTTAAGCCATGATTTCTCTTCTGGATCTTACCACCTGGTTGGAAAAGATAAGCTAAGAGAGATGCAAACAACATCGAGTGTAAAGGCCCAATAGCCAGACAGACCATGTTTAGCGTTGACAGGGAGAGAAGAGAAACTCCAGGCCTTGTCTGTTGCAGAGAAACCAAATCATTGCATTTTCTGCCTGGGGCCAGGAAGACTGCCTTTCCCAGCCCCGACTGCTTTTGGAAGGAGTCAAATAACAGCTCTGGTCCCTAGAATATGGGCAGGAGTGATATTTGCCACCATTAGTCTTGGCACTTAAATATTCTGCTGGGTCCCACTCTCTGTCTCTCCTCTACTTGTGCAAAGAAAATGTCAATAGTATATAGAAACACACCCCCAAAAAAGCTGAATTGTTTTCCAGTCTCCTATTTTCTTAACCTTTTCATTCTTTTTTTTTTTGCGGTACGCGGGCCTCTCACTGTTGTGGCCTCTCCCGTTGCGGAGCACAGGCTCCGGACGCGCAGGCTCAGCGGCCATGGCTCACGGACCCAGCCGCTCCGCGGCATGTGGGATCTTCCCAGACCGGGGCACGAACCCGTGTCCCCTGCATCGGCAGGCGGACTCTCAACCACTGTGCCACCAAGGAAGCCCCGTTATGCTATTTTTAAAGTGCCAGAGGTAGCTGAATTCCTTGATAATCAAACATCAATTTCATATTGTTTCAGTAAACCCTTGCAGCAAGAAAGCTGATTTTTGACCCACTCCAGCAAAAACAACTCAGTACTAATGAGAGCATCCTGATAATTTTAAAAATTATTTTTCTAAGTATTTCATTCTTCCAAAGAAAGAAAAAAAATATTCTCTTTAACACACAGTGCACATGAGATATTGTCTTGTTTGGGAAGTGACACGGAGGAGGAAGGGCCAGTGATAACCTGATTTCTCAGTACCCATATCAGCAGCACATACTTTCATGTATAGCACATCAGCAGGGTGGGGCTGCCACAGTGATATGTGCAAATAACTCCCATGTTACGGTAATCACTTATGTTAATACAGTTCCTCTTTATGATAAAAGATATGCTCATAAGTATTAAAAGCTTATACATCTTATGTAAATAGTTTTAATTGATGATTAGAATTTTTGCCATTTATGCAACAATTTCTTTTCTCTTTCCTAGTTTTTAATACCAGCTACCATTTGTCATGCATCTAATATTCAGGTAATTTGCATATTTAATCTCATATGAATTTTAATGACTGTATATGAAGGAATGGAGACACACCCACCTACAAGATTCAGATCTACCTGCCTGGAAAGCTGGTATATTTCTATTCCATTACTCTGCCTTATGGTTGCCTGGCCCACCTCTTGGCCTGGGGTATGGATTTCCAAGAAGCTCTCGGAGCATTTCCCTCCAGGTTTCTAAGTCAGTTGCCTCACTTTCTTCACTTGGGCCTGCTGGCCTCCTAGCAGTGTTCACTTCGCCATAGCTCAAGCACATCATGGAACCTTAGAGATGGAAGGGATCCCAAGAGTCTCCATACTATAGCATCCCCATGGGTGCCCATCTGCTTTCTGCCTCAGTGCTTCCTTGACTGGAAGTGCTTGTAGTAATTCGAAGTTTTAAAAATGTTGCTCTATGCTGTCACTTTGTAATTTGTACACATTGTTCCATGCCTGCTGTTAATCTACTTCCTCTTCTAGAAGCACTTCTCATAAAATCCAAGAAAATTTTTTCCAAAGAAGCATGCTGAACAAAGGGCAATAACCTAGGAGGTTTGTATAGTTATATCTTTAAGTATATTATTAAATATTAAAATATAGCTACTTGCTTCTCAAGCACTGATTAGGGTTAAATCATGCCAATAAATTACTCTAAATCATTTGCCACTGGAAGGATTGGAGGCTGACCTAGTGAAATACTTATTGGTACCAGTCCATTTTCTATTATGCATCTAACACAGTTGTTAACACAATAATAATAATAAATGTTGGGTAAGCATTTTTAAATGCTTCAGAGACACTGTCATTCTTATTTACATTTTCACATTAAACTATAAAGCAGGCTTGGTGGGTGATCCAATACGTAATTGTCCCCCCAGAAGCCACCACCTATAGTGGTTAACATTTTCTTTTCTGTGACCTTTAGCCTCTGACCCATCTACTTTTTCCAACTGAGTGCTTTTTAAAGCAATTCCACCTCAAATACATTTCATTTCCTCAGATCCAGGATAAAGTACCAAGAAATTCAAAAGTCTCATTTAGAAAAGTTTTTTCCCTTATACTTTAGAATTACATCTCTCTCTCTCTCTTTCCTTTTTTTTTTTTTTTTTTGTATTTTAGGCAAGTGCAGTGGATTGAATAGTGTCTCCTAAAAATTCATCTGGAACCTCAGAATGTGACCTTTTGGGAAATTTGTAGATGTAATTAGTTAAAGATCTCAAGATGTAATCATCCTGGATTTAGGCTGGGCCTTGAATCCTATGACTGGAGTCCTTTTAAGTAGAGGAAAGGACACAGGAGACCCATAGAGAAGAAGGAGTTGTGAAGACAGAGGCAGAGACTGGAGATATGTACAAGCAAAGGAACACCAGGGACTGTCTGCAATCACCAGAAGCTAGCAGAGAAGCGTGGAGTGATCTTTCCCTCATAGGCTCCGAGGAACCACCCCGACTGACACCTTGATTGCGGACTCCAGCCCCCAGAATGATAAGAGAATAAATTTCTGTTATTTTCAACCCCCGAGTTTGCACTAGTTTGTTATGACCATGCTAGGAACCTAATACAGTGATGCAACAACAATCTAAAACAGATAAAGCATAAATGTTTATCAATATGTGGTGTCTGAATCGAACAAGATGCTTTGAGAAAAGGAAAAAGGATTGGGTGGAAGATATTACTAAGTCTGAAAATAGGCTGCCGCCTTAATTAAAAACCATCCTTCTTCATAAATAGCCTGTGAAGACAAAAGGACTGCCTGGCTTGTTCTCTCTGTTATTCTCCATAGCCCTGATCGCATTGTATTGAGGTGATTTGTCTTCCACAAGGGCCCTTTCTTATTCTCAGATGAGGCTCTGTGTCCTAGCAGAGGGACTGACACATAAGTCACAGCAAGTGCTCAACAGATAGGAGGACATGTATCCAGCTTTACCTATGAATAGCGGTCCTTGTGTGCACCTGTTTTCCTGGCATAATTATTAATAGTGCCCTCTTTCCAGATATAGAGAACAGATTTGTGGTTGCCAAGGAGAAGGGGCATGGGGGAGGGATGGACTGGGAGTTTGGGGTTGGCAGATGCAAACTGTTATATATGGGATGGATACACAACAAGGTCCTACTGTATAGCACAGGGAACCATATTCAGTATCCTGTGATAGACCACAATGGAAAAGAATATGAAAACGAATGTATATATGTATATGTATAACTGAATCCCTTTGCTGTACAGCAGAAATTAACACAACATTGTAAATCAACTGTACATCAATAAAATAAATTAAAAAAATAAAATGTGTCCGCTTTCATATTAAGAAGTATTCTATTTGGATGAAAAGCTATCCTATCAATTTATGCTTATGCACATATGGAACAGATGATTTTGGAAATACTGTTATGAGTCTGCTTGAAAACTGGCAGAGCCAAGGTTTTCCCTATCTGTATTCATTTTTATTGTAAAATCCACATATGTAATTAATACATCCAGAATGATCCTATTAAAGTGAGTCAGATCACATCTTTTCACTGCTCAAAATCCTTTTCATCTCACTCTGAATAACAACAGCCAAAGTCCTTACAGTGGTCCCCAAGTCCCCACACTATGTGACCCATTTCCTCCCTGATCCCACAGCCCGGTGTCTTGTCCAACTGCCCTCCTTGCTGACACTCAAACACACACGTAGACTGCTGAGTCAGGGGATTTGCATTTGTTACTGATAAACACATGTCAGAATTTGTGGAATGTAGCCAAAGCAGTATTTGGGTATTAATAGACTTAAAATATCTATAATAGAATAAGAAAATAGAAAATTAATGGCCTAAAGTTAAAACTCAATTAACCAGAAGAAAACCCCCAATAATCCCAAAGGCAATAAAATAAATAATAATGATAAGTTTACAAATTAATAACATTTAAAAAACCTATAGAGATGATCAACACAAAAGTGTTTATTTGAAAAGAAAAATTCTGGCCATTTTCATCAAGGCAGAAGATATAAGCAAACAATATTAGACATGAAGAAGTGTAAGCTCCATTAGAGATTTTAAATCATAGGAGAATAAAATAAGCAAGTTATGACCATAATTTTGAAAACATAGATGAAATAGGTATTTTTAAGAAAAATATAAATCACCAACACATGACTCAAGAAAGGTATTTTTAAAATGCCAAAATACCACTATCCATTAATGATAGATCGGTAATCAAACTTATTCCTCCCAAAAAGGGATCACTTACAGGAAGTTTTATAAACCAATTGTACCAATCCTTTAAGGAATAGATCTTTTCTATTTTATACAAACTGTTATAGAAAAATAGGGAAATTTATTTTATACATTTAGTATAATCTTGATAATAACATGAGAGAATTCAAGATAAAAATTGTAGGCCTATTATATTTATGAACATTATAAAAATATTTGCAAATCAAATCCAGCAACATACAAAACCAAAAGTTATAAAATGTTCAACATTAGAAGCCCATTAATATAATTTACAATACTGACATTCTAAAGAGAAAAATTATATAATAATCTTAATAGAAAAGCATTAAGAAAGATGAAATCCAACACTCATTTAAGTTGTAAGAAAAACCTAACACATCCTAACAAATATTAAAAGACAAATTCTACCAAATATTTATTAAATGAAATTCCAATTTTACAAAAACTCTTTTAGGTTCCACAAAAAGAGAGACTAGCCCCCAATTCATCTTGGTGCCAAGCATAATCTTGATGCCAAAACTAGACAAGAACAGTGAAGTGTGCCAGCATGTGCTGCCCCCAAATATGCCACTTTGGCTTAAGGATTATTTTGAGCCAAAATCATTTGAAAAACAACCGATGCGATAAGGACACTCTGACCTTGAAGCTTGAGATAAAAATTCCCATGTGAAATGTTCCCTCTCTGTACCAAGAAGAAGAAACATTCTTATCGACAGAGATGAAGAGTCAAGGTAGAGAGAAATCTGCACAAATAGACCTTGTTAAAATCCACTCTTATCTTCCTTTAGTCTCTCCATATATTTTAGTTACTTTTCCACAATGGCTCTTCTTTGTTCAAACACTTAGGTGTAGTGGCTTCTTTGGGTCTTCATTTTCCTATGGGGGCTCCCATGTACATATACAAACCTATGTGCTTTTCTCCTGTTGATCTGTCCTACGTTAATTTAAATTTTATTTATTTATTTATTTATGGCTGTGTTGGGTCTTCGTTTCTGTGCGAGGGCTTTCTCTAGTTGCGGCAAGTGGGGGCCACTCTTCATCGCGGCGTGCGGGCCTCTCACTATCGCGGCATTTCTTGCTGCAGAGCAGAGGCTCTAGACGCGCAGGCTCAGTAATTGTGGCTCACGGGCCTAGTTGCTCCGCGGCATGTGGGATCTTCCCGGACCAGGGCTCGAACCTGTGTCCCCTGCATTGGCAGGCAGATTCTCAACCACCGCGCCACCAGGGAAGCCCTGTCCTACGTTAATTTAATTCTCAGGCCCAGCCAGAGACCTGAAGAGGGTAGAGGTAAAGTTCTGCTTCCCCTACAACGATATTAAATAGAAAATTTACGGTCTACTTTCATTCCTGAACATAGGTGTAAAAATCCTAAACAGAAGCTTATAAAACCTAATTCCATAATCTATAAAAAAGTAAATAATTTATGGTCAGGTTGAATGCATTCCAGGAATACAAAGCTGATTTAATGTCAGAAGGTAAAATTATATTATTTATCTCATGTGTAGTAAAGATTGTAAACTTGCCCCCAAAGAGGTCTGGCCTTTGTCCTTAGCTTCTAGGAGATAATCTCTAAGCATTTAGTACATCATGCCTGATAGGAATGTCTTTATTTGCCTGGGAACTTTGGATAACTGGAGAGTCTAACAGGATAATTTAGGGCAAAGGGTGACTACATTGGAAAAATGGGAACTGGAGACTGAAATCAGCCATGTGGGTGATCACTCCTACTTATGTAGTGGAGCCCCAGTAAAAACCCTGGACACCAGGCCCAGGTGAACTTCCCTGGTTGACAGTACTTTGTGCACATTGTCACACACTGAAACTGGGAAAGTAATGCATCCGTGACTCCAGGGGGAGAGGACAACAGAAGCTCCATATTTGGTATATCCTGGACTCTGCCTATGTTCTTCTTGACTGATTTTAATCTGTCCTAAAATTACCAAATCAATCAAATGATTTTAATTCTCCTAAAATCCCAACAATCCAGGGAGCTGCTTTTAAAATTTATATGGAATAGCAAAGGACCAAGAATAGCCAAGACACTTCTGAAGAAGATGGGGTCTTCTACAATCATATATCGAGATTTATCATAAAGCTGTAGTAGTTAAAACACAGTGTCTGGCACAGGGATTGATCAATGGAACAGACTAGAGAGCCCAGGAATAATAGACCCACATATATGTGGGCAATAGTCGATGTTAAGGAGAGAACATCTAAGGATGAAGAGGGAGAAAAGAAAGGAAGATGGTCGAAGAGAGAAATATTTGTCTCTGTATACATTTGACCACAGCCAAAACTATTTTCCTTAATATTTAAGGAATGGGGGGACATCGAGTGTGGCCCAAGTCACAGTTCAGTTTTCACATCAAGAAAGATGGTCAGTTACATAATTTGGGGGGCCCACTACAAGATAAATATTATAAATTATTAATAATTTCAAGATGATGACAGCCGAACATCCAACAAAGTGCAAGACCCTTCTAAGCCTGGGGACATGTGTGACTGCACATGTCACATGCCCATGAAGCCAGCCCTACCAACGAATATCCTACAGGTCTCTCTGCAGTGCAGGGTTTGACTAATGGATAATCATGAATCATATATACATTGCTATCAACTTTGTGGGTGTCAACTAATGTGAAAAAAGTTCTATCATGTCTGTTTTCACTTACAGCTATACACAATATTCTCTGGAATTAGGGCAAAGAATTTTCTACTTTTTCTCCAGTTATGTTAACTCAAACACACTTGTAACTCAATACCTCATTTAAGTTTCAACTCAAAGGCAGTTGCAGGGCACAGCCTAGTTCCAGACACTTTGGAGAGTACTTTAAATTTTCTTCCATTACCCTAATAAATTTTCTGTTGTTTGACATTTTCCTGTGGCATTCATTTTCGAACCTGAAAGATTAATAGAACATTTCACCAAGGTAATACTAGGTTACTTTATTTTTTATTGTCAAATAGAATGAATAAATCAGTGTCTAAAGTTATAGAGATTGTAATGTATGAAGTTGAATAATTGGTAATTCCTAAAAATTGATTTTCTAGAATGGAGTAGAGTTGAAGCATACTCAAAATTAGTTTTTATAAAATAAAAAAATCTAACCTACTTTATAGAAGATATTTTGAAAAATATAAATGTATAGAAGTTTCCACTACATTATTTTGAATCTTCCAAAGACTGGTTGCATTCTTATTTATTATTATAATATGTGTAAATGCTTCCACTTCACCAATAGGCCCAATGTATAAAGTTATGTTTGGAGTTAAAATATTCACAAGTGTTTGGTAATTTGTTATACCCAGACAGTGTTTCTGGGGCCATTTGTAGTAAAAGCTATTGCAAAGTAATATTTTCAAGTGGATTCTTTCACCCCCAAATGAAGAATTCAGCTCACTTTCAGAGAAGTGATTAAATGAACGACAGTAATTGCTTTCTCTTTACACAGTTACTCTTAAAATGCTGCAAAGGATTTCATCATTGATTTCAGGTCAAATCTTTTTGCAAGTTTTTCTCTCTGGAGGTCTTCTGCCTGAAGCCACAAGCGAGAGTTTTCAAGGAGTTAGGAGTGTGTGAGGTAATCTGCATTTGCTATTATTAGGTGGACCCTATTGTGAGTGATTTTATTTGACAGCATCATAACTGATTACCTGAAAATTCGAGCCAATAGCTGTCTTTTCAAGAAAAATTCAATTTGCAATTTACATTTTCCACACTTCCTTTCCGCCCACTAACAAATCAACTGCAGATCTCTGTTCAGCTCCAAAAGGCACTTTGCATGGGAAAAGAAACAGCCTTAAGCCTTCTTCAGGGTGATCACACTTAGCAGCCAACAGAGAGGAACTGGGCTCTGTGATTGAGGGCAGAATTGGTGTGTGGGATCAGGGAAAGATTTAATGAAAATCCAAAGGCCCACAGAAAACTGATAAACTTTTCAATGTCAGGGGCTGGTCCCAAGAATCACAGATAAGAATAGCAGAGCTTTATTGACTATCACCCAGGTTCTCTTAGCCTAAGGTCTGGCACACCCTGCTTTCTCCCCTCCATACTCCCTTCTTGCCAATCAGCCAAGGCCTCCACTTTTCTGTGTCTTGTTTATCTTTTGTTTTCGGTTTGTCTTTGAGGAATTGTAATATGATAGAAGAATTTGTTGGCCTTTTGAATAGCCTCTTTTGTGATTTGTTCTTATCCATTTTTCTGTTGGATTGTATCTTTTTTCTTATTAATTTGTAGACGTCTTTTATATATCTGGCATAAGTTTCTAACTGTTGTTCATGTTGTAAATATTTTCTTCTCTCTGGGCTTCCCTTTTCACTCTTAAATGTATCTTTTGATGAACAGAAGTTATTAATTTCAATGTAATTAAATATGTGATTTGTGCTTTTATGGTTTCTTTATAGTTTGCATTTTCTATGTTGTCCTATTTTTAGAGTCTTTCTCTACTCTGAAATCATGAAGGTATACTCCTATCATATCTTCTTAAAGTTCCTTCATTTTTTTTCACATTTATGACTAAACAATCTGGAATTAATATATGTTTATGGTGTAAGGTAAAGGTCAAATTTATTTTCTTTTTCTATGTGTATATTTAATTGTTCCAATATTTATTGAAGAGGTCTCCCTTTCTCCCATTGGTCAACAATACCGCCTTTCTCATAAATCAGATATCCCTGTGTAGCTGTCTGCTTTGGCTCTCTTTCTATTGCATTGGTCTGTTTGTCTCTCCTTGTACCATTCTCTAAATCTGTGCCAGTGTCTTAACAACTGTAGCTTCATGGCCTTGATAATCAGGAATCTGGCTTTGTTTTTCTTCTTAAAAAATTTTCTTGATGATTCTTGGTCCTTGGATAGCTAACTAAATTTCAGCTTGTCAAGTTTAATAATAATAGTAATAATAAAAATAACAATCAAAGGAGGTTTGCTTTAAATATATAGATCCATCTGATATTATTTTTTACAATTTTGATTACTCTAATTCATGAATGTATTTCCTATCAATTATTTAGATATTATTTTATTTGTCTTAATAGTGTTTTATAGGGTTTTTTTGCACTCAGGTTTTGCATATACTTTGTTAGATTTATTCTATGATATTTGATATTTTTGCAGTTATTATAAATGGTATCTTTTCATTTGATTTTTAAATAACTAGTATATAGAAGTTAAAATACTGTTTCTAGTAACTTTGCTAAACTCATTTTTAATTTTTTTAAAATTTATTATTTATTTATTTATTTAAAAATTTGGATTTTATTTTATTTATTTTTTTAGACAGCAGGTTCATATTAGTCATCAATTTTATACACATCTGTGTATACATGTCAATCCCAATCGCCCAATTCATCCCACCACTACCACCCACACCCCCCCGCGGCTTTCCCCCCTTGGTGTCCATACATTTGTTCTCTACACCTGTGTCTCAGTTTCTGCCCTGCAAACCGGTTCATCTGTACCATTTTTCTAGGTTCCACATATATGCATTAATATATGATATTTGTTTTTCTCTTTCTGACTTACTTCACTCTGTATGACAGTCTCTAGATCCATCCACGTCTCAACAAATGATCCAATTTCATTCCTTTTTATGACGGAGTAATATTCCATTGTACATATGTACCACATCTTCTTTATCCATCCTTCTGTCGATGGGCATTTAGGTTGTTTCCATGACCTGGCTATTGTAAATAGTGCTGCAATGAACGTTGGGGTGCATTTGTCTTTTAGAATTATGGTTTTCTCTGGGTATATGCCCAGTAGTGGGATTGCTGGATCATATGGTAATTCTATTTTTAGTTTTTGAGGAAACTCCATACTGTTCTCCATAGTGGTTGTATTAATTTACATTCCCACCAACAGTGCAAGAGGGTTCCCTTTTCTCCACACCCTCTCCAGCATTTGTTGTTTGTAGATTTTCTGATGATGCCCATTCTACCTCGTGTAAGGTGATACCTCATTGTAGTTTTGATTTGCATTTCTCTAATAATTAGTGATGTTGAGCATCTTTTCATGTGCCTCTTGGCCATCTGTATGTCTTCTTTAGAGAAATGTCTATTTAGGTCTTCTGCCCATTTTTGGATTGGGTTGTTAGTTTTTTTGATATTGAGTTGCATGAGCTGTTCGTATATTTTGGAGATTAATCCTTTGTTGATTCGTTTGCAAATATTTTCTCCCATTCTGAGGGTTGTCTTCTCGTCTTGTTTATGGTTTCCTTTGCTGTGCAAAAGCTTTGAAGTTTCTTTAGGTCCCATTTGTTTATTTTTGTTTTTATGTCCATAACTCTAGGAGGTGAGTCAAAAGATCTTGCTGTGATTTATGTCAAAGAGTGTTGTTCCTATGTTTTCCTCTAAGAGATTTACATTTTCTGGTCTTACATTTAGGTCTCGAATCCATTTTGAGTTTATTTTTGTGTACGGTGTGTTCTAATTTCATTCTTTTACATGTAGCTGTCCAGTTTTACCAGCACCACTTATTGAAGAGACTGTCTTTTCTTCATTGTATATCCTTGCCTCCTTTGTCATAGATTAGTTGACCATAGGTGTGTGGGTTTATCTCTGGACTTTCTATCCTGTTCCATTGATCTATGTTTCTGTTTTTGTGCCACTACCATATTGTCTTGACTACTGTAGCTTTGTAGTATAGTATGAAGTCAGGGAGTCTGATTCCTCCAGCTCCATTTATTGCCCTCAAGACTGCTTTGGCTATTTGGGGTCTTTTGTGTCTCCATACAAATTTTAAGATTTTTTTTCTAGTTCTGTAAAAAATGCCAGTGGTAATTTGATAGGGATTGCATTGAATCTGTAGATTGCTTTGGGTAGTAGAGTCATTTTCACGATATTGATTCTTCCAATACAAGAACATGGTATATCTCTCCATCTGTTTGTACCAGCTTTAATTTCTTTTATCAGTGTCTTACCATTTTCTGCATACAGGTCTTTTGTCTCCCTAGGTAGGTTTCTTCCTAGGTATTTTATTCTTTTTGTTGCAATGGTAAATGGGAGTGTTTCCTTAATTTCTCTTTCAGATTTTTCATCGTTAGTGTATAGGAATGCAGGAGATTTCTGTGTATTAATTTTGTATCCTGCTACTTTACCAAATCCATTGATTAGCTCTGGTAGTTTCCTGGTGGCTTCTTTAGGATTCTCTATGTATAGTATCATGTCATCTGCAAACAGTGACAGTTTTACTTCTTCTTTTCCAATTTGTATTCCTTTTATTTCTTATTCTTCTCTGATTGCCATGGCTAGGACTTCCAAAACTATGTTGAACAATACTGGTGAGAGTGGACATTCTTGTCTTGTTCCTGATCTTAGAGGAAATGCTTTCAGTTTTTCACCATTGAGAATGATGTTTGCTGTGGTTTGTCATATATGGCCTTTATTATGTTGAGGTAGGTTCCCTCTATGCCCACTTTCTGGAGAGTTTTTATCATAAGTGGGTGTTGAATTTTGTCAAAAGCTTTTTCTGCATCTATTGAGATGATCATATGGTTTTTATCCTTCAATTTGTTAATATGGTGTATCACATGATTGATTTGCATATATTGAAGGATCCTTGCATCCGTGGGATAAATCCCACTTGATCATGGTGTATGATCCTTTTAATGTGCTGTTGGATTCTGTTTGCTAGTATTTTGTTGAGGATTTTTTCATCTATATTCATCAGTGATATTGGTCTGTAATTTTCTTTTTTTGTAGTATGTTTGCCTGGTTTTGGTATCAGGGTGATGGTGGCCTCATAGAATGAGTTTGGGAGTGTTCCTTCCTCCACAATTTTTGGGAAGAGTTTGAGAAGGATGGTTGTTAGCTATTCTCTAAATGTTTGATCGAATTCACCTGTGAAGCCATCTGGTCCTGGACTTTTGTTTGTTGGAAGATTTTTGATCACAGTTTTAATTCCATTACTTGTGATTGGTCTGTTCATATTTTCAATTTCTTCCTGGTTCAGTCTTGGAAAGTTATATCTTTCTAAGAATTTGTCCCTTTCTTCCAGGTTGTCCATTTTATTGGCATAGAGTTGCTTGTAGTAGTCTCTTCGGATGCTTTGTATTTCTCCGGTGTCTGTTGTAACTTCCCCTTTTTCATTTCTAATTTTATTGATTTGTGTCCTCTCCCTCTTTTTCTTGATCAGTCTGGCTAATGGTTTATCAATTTTGTTTAGCTTTTCAAAGAACCAGCTTTTAGTTTTATTGATCTTTGCTATTGTTTTCTTTGTTTCTATTTCATTTATTTCTGCTCTGATTTTTATGATTTCTTTCCTCTGCTAACTTTGGGTTTTGTTTGTTCTTCTTTCTCTAGTTCCTTTAGGTGTAAGGTTAGATTGTTTATTTGAGATTTTTCTTATTTCTTGAGGTGGACTTGTATAGCTATAGACTTCCCTCTTAGAACTGCTTTTGCTGCATCCCGTAAGTTTTGGATCGTCGTGATTTCATTGTCATTTGTCTCTGGGTATTTTTTGATTTCCTCTTTGATTTCTTCAGTGATCTCTTGGTTATTTGGTAACATATTGTTTAGCCTCCATGTGTTTGTGTTTTTTAACTTTTTTTCCCTGTAATTCATTTCTAATCTCATAGCGTTGTGGTCAGAAAATATGCTTGATATGATTTCAATTTTCTTAAATTTATTGAGGCATGATTTGTGACCCAACATGTGATCTATCCTGGAGAATGTTCCATGTGCACTTGAGAAGAAAGTGTAATCTGCTGTTTTTGGTGGAATGTCCTGTAAATATCAATTAAATCTATCTGGTCTCTTGTGTCATTTAAAGCTTGTGTTTCCTTATTGATTTTCTGTTTGGATGATCTGTCCATTGGTGTAAGTGAGGTGTTAATGTCCCCCACTATTATTGTGTTAGTGTCAATTTCCTCTTATAGCTGTTAGCAGTTGGTTTATGTATTGAGGTGCTCCTCTGTTGAGTGCATATATATTTAGAATTGTTATATCTTCTTTTTGGATTGATCCCTTGATCATTATGTAGTGTCCTTCCGTGTCTCTTGTAACATTCTTTATTTTAAAGTCTATTTTATCTGATATGAGTATTGCTACTCCAGCTTTCTTTTGATTTCCATTTGCATGGAATATTTTTTCCATCCCCTCACTTGCAGTCTGTATGTGTCCCTAGGTCTGAAGTGGGTCTCTTGTAGACAGCATATAGATGGGTCTTGTTTTTGTGTCCATTCAGCAAGTGGGTGTTTTTTGGTTGGAGCATTTAATCCATTCACGTTTAAGGTAATTATCGATATGTGTGTTCCTATGACCATTTTCTTAATTGTTTTAGGTTTGTTTTTCTAGGTTCTTTTCTTCTGTTTTGTTTCCCACTTAGAGAAGTTCCTTTAGCATTTGTTGTAAAGCTGGTTTGGTGGTGCTGAATTCTCTTAGCTTTTGTTTGTCTGTAAAGCTTTTGATATCTCCATTGAATCTGAATGAGATCCTTGCTGTGTAGAGTAATCTTCGTTGTAGGTTCTTCCCTTTCATCACTTTAAGTATATCATGCCACTCCCTTCTGGCTTGTAGAGTTTCTGCTGAGAAATCAGCTGTTAACCTTATGGGAGTTACCTTGTATGTTATTTGTCGTTTTTCCCTTGCTGCTTTCAATTATTTTTGTTTGTCTTTAATTTCTGCCAGTTTGATTACTGTGTGTCTCAGCATGTTTCTCTTTGGGTTTATCCTATATGGGACTCTCTGCGCTTACTGGATTTCAGTGGCTATTTCCTTTCCCATGTTAGGGAAGTTTTCAACTATAATCTCTTCAAATACTTTCTCGGGTCCTTTCTCTCTGTCTTCTCCTTCTGGGACCCCTATAATGCGAATGTTGTTGCATTTAATGTTGTCCCAGAGGTCTCTTAGGCTGTCTTCTTTTCTTTTCATTCTTTTTTCTTTATTCTGTTCTGCAGCAGTGAATTCCACCATTCTGTCTTCAGGTCACTTATCCGTTCTTTTGCCTCACTTATTCTGCTATTGATTCCTTCCAGGGTATTTTTCATTTCAGTTATTGTATTGTTCATCTCTGTTTGTTTGTTCTTTATTCTTCTAGATCTTTGTTAAACATTTCTTGCATCTTCTCTATCTTTGCCTCCATTCTTTTTCCGAGGTCCTGGATCATCTTCACTATCATTATTCTGAATTTTTTTTCTGGAAGGTTGGCTATCTCCACTTCACTTAGTTGTTTTTCTGGGGTTTTATCTTTTTCCTTCATCTGGTACATAGCCCTCTGCCTTTTCATCTTGTCTATCTTTCTGTGAATGTGGTTTTTGTTCCACAGGCTGCAGGATTGTAGTTCTTCTTGCTTCTGCTGTCTGCCCTCTGGTGGATGAGGCTATCTAAGAGGCTTGTGCAAGTTTCCTGGTGGGAGGGTCTGATGGTGGGTAGAACTGACTGTTGCTCTGGTGGGCAGAGCTCAGTAAAACTTTAATCTGCTTGACTGATGATGGGTGGGGCTGGGTTCCCTCCCTGTTGGTTGTTTGGCCTGAGGCAACCCAACACTGGAGCCTACCTGGGCCCTTTGGTGGGGTTAATGGCAGACTCTGGGAGGGCTCACGCCAGGGAGTACTTCCCAGAACTTCTGCTGCCAGTGTCCTTGTCCCCACGGTGAGCCACAGTCACCCCCGCCTCTGTAGGAGACCCTCCAACACTAGCGTGTAGGTCTGGTTCAGTATCCCCTGGGGTCACTGCTCCTTCCCCTGGGTCCCTATGCACACAGTACTTTGTGTGTGCCCTCCAAGAGTGGAGTCTCTGTTTCCCCCAGTCCTGTCAAAGTCCTGCAATCAAATTCCACTAGCCTTCAAGGTCTGATTCTCTAGGAATTCCTCCTCCCGTTGCCGGATGCCCAGGTTGGGAAGCCTGACGTGGGGCTCAGAACCTTCACTCCAGTGGGTGGACTTCTGTGGTATAAGTGTTCTCCAGTCTGTGAGTCACCCACCCAGCAGTTATGGGATTTGATTTTACTATGATTGCTCCCCTCCTACCATCTCACTGTGGCTTCTCCTTTGTCTTTGGATGTGGGATGTCTTTTTTGTGAGTTCCAGTGTCTTCCTGTTGATGATTGTCCAGCAGCTAGCTGTGATTCTGGTGTTCTCACAAGAGGGAGTGAGAGCACGTCCTACTCCGCCATCTTGGTTCAGGGCCACAAATTTCACTTCTCTAAACTCATTTATTAATTATTTTAATTTGGCTGTAATTTTTTTTCAATTTTTCCACTTACGTAATTATATCAGCTTTGAAGAGCGATGTTTTATTTCTTCATTTCTGATAACTATGCAATTTATTTATTTTTTGTTTCATACTTGTACTGGCTAGGACTTTCAATGGTGTATGTTAAATGAAAGTGATTCCTTGTCTTGTTATAGATCTCAAAAAGAAAACTTTCAACATTTTACCATTAATTTTTACACTCATCAAAATTTGCTTTGTAAATATCTTTTATTAAATTAAGAAAGTTCCCTTGTAGTTCAAGTTTGGTAGGAGTGTTTGCTTTTTAAAGCTATGAATGGATATTGGATTTTACCAAATGCTTTTTCTGCAACTATTGAGATGATGTGTGTTTTTTCTCTTTCATTCTATAAATGCAGTGAATTACATTGATTTGTTTTTCAATGGAAGACCAAAATTCAAAATTTTATTTTTGGAATAGTCCAATTCAGTCATGAAATATTACTTTTTGCATATTACTGGATTGTCTCAGCAGCACTAGAATATGTTTCATGAATGCAGGGGTTTTTGTCTGTTTTATTCACTGCTCTGTTACCATGGCATATTTGTTGAGTTAATGAATGAAGGAATCCCTCAGAATTGTGACATCCTATGCCTGTGAATAGCGAGCCCTGATCCCCTGGTTACCTGGGTGGGGTCCTTTCTCCTGGCTGCACAGGGGTCATATCTCCCCAGGACTGGGCACTACATTCACCCCACTTTCTAGACAGAATATATCCAAACAACACCTCTCTTGGTTTCTTACCAAAGCCACCCTGCTTCCTTATCCATCTCCCGGTCCTTCCTACGTGTTGAGACCCCTTACATTCTTTATCCAGTATTTAGTGGATAAATGAGTCAATTGTTCACTGGCATCCAACCCAGTTCACCCAATGGCACAGCTGCCTAGGAGCCAGAGAGGGGACAAGGAGAGAAGGTGGAGGGACTGCAGCTACCTTTGTATCACCCTGAAGATCATGACTAGAATCCCACATTCTGGGGAAGAACTCTCATCTCTTCTGTGGAAGTCACTCTTGAAAGAGAATAAAAGAGCTGAGACATATGTTTTACATCAGGAATCACAAAACAAGAAGAACCAAGACCAAAGTGTGCTGTCTGATGACACATAGATACTCACCTATTATCCTCCATTATAAAGCATAAGAAATATTTTAGAATGTTAAGCATTTCATTTACAAACATTTTTAAGTTAATGTGAAAAAAAATCTCATTTTAAAATGATCAATGTGCCATGAAGTTAACAAGCTCATTTGGAACAAAAATGACATGCGCTATACTATGGTTTCTTTACTGGTGACATTGTGTAATTACAATTACAATTCTAATTGTGAAAGACTAAACCCGTAAACAAAGTATTTGACCTTAATTTGGCTTAGGTTACAGAGCTCTTCATGACTCCTTTGCCCACTCCTCCATTTTTCTCCTTGAACTTTTGCCCCAGGGGTTTTGTAATTCATTCCAAGTATCCAATAAGGCAGGTTTTCCTGACAGTAGAGGTACATCTCCCCCCCACACCCCAACCCCAACACACAGGGACACATATTTTCTCTCTCTCTCTCCCCTTGGATCACTCTTTCCCATCAGCAGCTTCTTTGTCTGGCAACTTCAACCCTTCAGAGGCATTAAATATCACTTCCCACCTCCACCCCCAAAATAGGAACCAGGCCCCTGTGCTATTTTATAGCCCCTTGAATTTTTCCTATCATATCACTCATCAAATGTCATTTATCCACTTGTCTTCCCTAGAGGCTATAAACTCTTAGGCAAGTGTCCATACTGTCTTGCTCACAGTTGAATCTCCAGGCCCTGGAGTAGTACTAGCATATATCAGGGATTCAATAAGTATTTATTGAATGAATGAATGAATGAACAATTAAAATCTTAGCCTGGCTTATATTCCTGAATTATTAGTGTTAGCCATGCACCTTTCTAAGTTGACTTAGAACGGGTTCCAGGAGGTCTCATGTCTGTAGCTTGAAGAGCTCCTGAGAATATAATTTCCCCCTAGATGAACAGAGGTGATTTAGTACTAAAAGCCCCTGCCCAGTGTCCACTGAGAGGCAGACTGCCTGGGTTTGAATCCCCACTCCACTGCTTACGAGCTATGTGACCTAGGACAAGTGACAATTTTTGTGTGCCTCAGCACCTCTCCATAAGGTGGTTGTTGAAGTAAAGGAGCTTACCACAGTAAAGGAGCTTACCACAGTGGCTGGTATACAGTGAATACCTAAGGAATGCCATGCCTTTACTTGACAGTAAGTCAGGTGATAATTGTAGTGTGGGCTTCCCCAGGAAGATGCGGAAGGGGATCCCCTTGGGAGGAAATATTCAGTTCTCTTGTTAAGAGGTTATGGGGACATCAGTGAAAGGGTGAAGTTTCAGTCACCTCAGCTGAAAATGGAATTGGGGCTACTGGGTGCCCTGCCATCTAAAACTGATACTGGGCTCCAAAGAGGGGAAGGGGAAACCTATTTAGGGAGACACAGTGACTTCTCTTTAAATTTATAGTTCAATACTTAAACGGGGAAACTCTCAAAAAGATGAACTTCCTCATCCATCATCTTACTCCAGGGAACTGTTTTTTTTTGTTTTTGTTATTTTTTTTTAAATTTATTTATTTTGTTTTTGGTTGCATTGGGTCTTCGTTGCTGTGCACGGGCTTCCTCTAGTTGCGGCGAGCGGGGCTACTCTTTGTTGCGGTGCGCGGGCTTCTCATTGCAGTGGCTTCTCTTGTTGCGGAGCACGGGCTTTAAGTGCGTGGGCTTCAGTAGTTGTGGCACGGGGGCTCAGTAGTTGTGACTTGAGGGCTCTAGAGTGCAGGCTCAGTAGTTGTGGCGCACGGGCTTAGTTGCTCCGTGGCACGTGGGATCTTCCCGGACCAGGGCTCAAACCTGTGTCCCCTGCATTGGCAGGTGGATTCTTAACCAATGCGCCACCAGGGAAGTCTCAGGGAACTGTTTTGAAAGAGCAGTAACCATAAGCACATCCCAGAATTATCCCCTAGTCTTTCCCTGCCAGTGTTCAGATTAACTAGAGAGGACAGTGGATGCTCAGGTGGGTGAGAGAGAACAGTGAGAGATGTGGAATGCATTAACATGTCCTACACTGTGGGTTGGCCACCCTAATTCCCATCCACCACCCCCTTCTCATCAGCCAACTCTCAGCCTGTGACACGGCTCTGGTGGATGAGATATAAGAGAATATTTATGTGTTGGGGCTTCTGGAAAGGTTTTTGCTTTCTTGATAAAGAAGAGACCGAATGGGGTATGTGGACTGAAAAAAATGCACAACCTAAAAGTTGAGAGTTACTTATCTGGTGGACAAAACTGAGGACTTAATCCTGGGACACAGCATCTCAGATAGCTCTGAGAGATTGCTCCGAAGAGACAAGGGGGAGCCAGGGTACATAGGAGTTTTTGCAACAAAGACCAAGTATCGGAGCATCAAAGGATTACTGTTAATTAAAGAAAACAAGACATCTCAAGTTAAGGAATTTAGTGCTTTTCTATGTATGGGAAGATGCAAAATCTGGGCTCACTGAAATCATTCCTTTGATATGCACCTCAGCTATCTTGGGCCAGTCTCCCGTGCTTCCCCATCTTGAGTCTCCTCAGGGTGCATCGTTGCAGGGCTCACCATTGGGGCGGCTATAATGTGATGGCTTGGTGGCGGCAACATTCTTTGTTTACTGACACGGCAGGCAGTATTTTTTCACTTACAGCTAGGATGCTTCATGTTGCCCTTTCTTCTTCCTCCTTCTCCCTGCCTAGAACATAGACAGATGTGATGTCTCAAGGTGTAGCAGGTATTTTGCAATCATAAGGCAATGAGCATGAAGGCAAATGCCTCTAAGCTAAGGATGGTGGAGGGAAAGATGGAAACACCTGCATCCCTGATGACATCATGGACCTTCTGCACCAGCCCTGGACTGCCCACCTCTGCCCTTGTCTGAGACAAATAAACTGAGGTGAGTGATGGTTGGGTTTTCCTGCCTTTGAATGGACTCCTAACACATACATACATGCATGCATACATACATGCATGCATACATACATACATACTAATAAATAAATACAGCCTGCAGCCCAAACCTTTAGACCATGTGCACATCAACTGCAACACTTACCACAGTATCTTATCATCACTTAGTTTTCTTTCTCTTCTATTAGACCTGAGTTCCTTGAGGGTAACGATCTGGGCTTAATTATTTCTCTCTCTGCAGCATATACTCAGTAGATGTTTGATGAGTTTGATGAGTGAATCCATTACATTGGATGTATTGTGATGAGTGAGCTTGCAGGTCAGGAGCTGGTGCTATGGTCCAGCCAGGAGAAGGGTGATGCTCTGTGAAGAAACCAGGGGCATCTTGAGAAATGAAACTCATGAGCCATCAACTGAACTCTTATGGTTTCACTTATTTCTGGATCTTTTATGACAAAAGCAAATAAAGCATGCTAATACGTATAAAAATGCAGACATTTTATCAGATAATGAAAACATATGCCCTTCTCAGACATAGAATTAACCTTAATAAGAGGAGTGATAGGAATAACAAAACAGGGAAAAGGGCAAAATAATTTTTCTCCCCTTATTTACGTGGCTGCTTACTCATAAAACGGACCTTTATTTTGCCAGAAAAATCCAGACGTTTGTATTTTAAAGAATCCAGAGCCATGACTGATTAAGAAATGCTCACTCTTGACCCTTATCGGCTTCATTCAGGCAACACTCAGCCGGCTGCCTTTGCAAAAGTTTACTTCTCAGGGCTCTGTCTTTCCTCTTCTGCCTTTCCTCTTTGCCTGAGGCTGATTTCATTTTCTCCAGCATTACGAGGCTCATGGGCCAATTTGTCCAGAGCCTTTCTGTCGTTTGCATTTCAGCTGCCCACTTCTCTATATAGTTCCTATTTTAAAATGCTTATGTAACAACTTTGGGCCCACTGGGGTCTTTTGAGTCTTGAAGATTTAAATCAGACTGGAGTGAGTCCCCATTTCATGCCTTGTGGAAAATCTAGTATCTTCTCCAAGTTTCCACCTAATGCCCAGGAGGCTCACCTGGGTCTCACAGACACCCCTGGCTCCTACCTCCTGCTGCTGATGAGCTGGTGCTTTTCACTCTGCACCTGTGCTAATTCCTTTTCTCTACTTTAGCATCAATGCGGCTGTGGAACTCTGGACATTTACTTAATTTGTATTTCTTTTTTGAATAAGTCAACTAATTTATAGCACTAAATGTGACTGCTTCCTTCTGAGCAAAGTATAAAACTTTCGTGAATACGTGTTGAGTACTTATTTTATCCCTGGCACTGTCATGCCAGAGACACTTCAATGACCCACTGAACTAGGTGATGGGCAGGTATCTGTGACCAAGAGAGCCACAGCCCCTGCCCCTGCCAGCGGGGATACCAATGAGGGGTGGAAGTACCATGGGCCATGAGAGCCAGCGACACTCCATGTACCCTGTGCCGGTGCACGTTTGTAAGAGGTTCTGTGTAGTATTGTTTCTTATGCTCAACGCAACTGAGTTGCAGCCTCACTGTAATTCACTATTTCTTATAAGTTGAATTTGTTTACTATAAAATTCCTACTAAGAAACTCTAACAATTGGGTCAACATTGGAAAGCAAACTACTTGTATTAGTACCTGCAAAAATCACTCATGTTGAAGACAAGTCGTTATTATGGCCTGTACTTATATGTTCCCAGAAAGAAAAATGCTGCTATATTAGAGGAATAAAACTTCATTCTATTAAGCATTTAAGTAGATACAGGTTAGATATTATACCTTTGTATGAATTCTCTTTTTCTAGTTTTTGAGCAAATGACTAGAGTTTTTCTTCTGCTTCTTGCCAGCTTATACATAACCGTGTGTGCACTGATCCCTCTCCTTGAAAGGAACAACTTCTGGATTTAAGATGGCCTTTAGGGCCCTCTAGTGGTTTCTTGAATATGAAATAGTAAAAATTACCTTTAAGCTGAATAAGAGAAAAAAAAAATCTCTTCAAATTTGCTACACATCAGCTCTCAGAAGCTTTAAAGACAGATATTGGAAAACTTGTAGTAACTCACATATATCCTTTCTCTTTCTCCAAAATGAAATTTGTTACTGTTTTTGCATTCCCACGGTAGTTTACGTGTGAAAATAGCTCCTTGCTGAAGGGTATCTTACAACATAAAGATAGAATATTTTCATATTTAGAAATTAACATACAACACTAGTGCAACAGCATTTTGTAAGACGTATCTTGCTTTTTTTATTGGCTCTTTCAAATGTGCACACAGTAAAGACTCATGTGAGTTTTTGGATTTTTGAGGAACGGTGGAATTTTGGCATCTTCTGGGTTGGTTATGGAGTTTTAATCTATCCTGACAGCTAAGAGAATTTTATGGCACCAACCTTTGTACCTTTCTGTTACATGCATTAAAATTTTTTTTTTATATATTGGAGTATAGTTGATTTACAATGTTGTGTAAGTTTCAGGTGTACAGCAAAGTGATTTAGTTTTTTATATATATATATATATATATATATATATATATACATTCTTTTTCAGATTCTTTTCCCATTTGAATATTGAATAATACTGTGCTATACAGTAGGTCCTTGTTGATTATCTATTTTATATATAGTAGTGTGTATATGTTAGTCTCAAACTTCTAATTTATCCCTCCCACCTTTCCCATTTGGTAACCATAAGTTTGTTTTCTATGTCTGTGAGTCTGTTTCTATTTTGTAAATAAGTTCATTGGGATCTTTTTTTTTAGATGTTGGGGGTAGGAGTTTATTAATTAATTTATTTATTTTTGCCGTGTTGGGTCTTCGTTTCTGTGCGAGGGCTTTCTCTAGTCGTGGCGAGCGGGGGCCACTCTTCATCGCAGTGCGCGGGCCTCTCACTGTCGCGGCCTCTCTTGTTGCGGAGCACAGGCTCCAGACGCGCAGCCTCAGTAGTTGTGGCTCACAGGCCTAGTTGCTCCGCGGCACGTGGGATCCTCCCAGACCAGGGCTCGAACCTGTGTCCCCTGCATTAGCAGGCAGATTCTCAACCACTGCGCCACCAGGGAAGCCCTGGATCATTTTTTTAGATTCCACATATAAGTGATATCATATGATATTTCTCTTTCTCTGTCTGACTGTTATATCCAATTTGAAAGAATTCAGCCTAGGAACAGCCTCACATTTAAGTCATGTCAACGATTTAAAGAAACAGCTACAGACTTCTCTCAGTGCAAGATTCCTGAGCTATTAAATGCTGGCTCCCCAAATATCACCAACAGAAACTTTTGATAAGACAAGTCTGAGTTTATTGCTTACCTCAGAAAGGGTGACCACCACCTCACGAAGCTCTGCTGTTGTCTTGGAGTGGGGGAAGACGAGGACAGAATTTATTGAGAATTAAAAGGGTGATGTAAGGTGAGTCTTTTAAGATGGCGCTAAGGATCTCAATACAACCACCCAAGATAGCTGGAAACATCAAGGCAAGGTGTTCAAAGAATCTTACGTGCAAACTCTCTGTTGATGTTATCCAGAGGTGATGGGTCTTTTGGGAAGATCCTATAATGAACAATCAAGCCATTTCCCTGGGCAGAAGACTCCTGGACAAATAAAGCAATGCTGGTAAAGACAGAGGAACAGCAAAGTGATGCTAATGTAGACAGTAGGTGTGGTTTTGGTTCTTGGTGTTCAGACTGAGTATCAGGGTGGACAGTTTCAGTTCTTAGCAGTCTTCCACAGTTAAGATGCCTTCATGGTGTCAAAGCAATATTCCCTGCTAAAAATGCAAATACTTAGAGGAATATCATATCTAACTACTATAAGCATTTTGCTTTCTAGAGTGACTATGTTTTAAGATTGTTTCCTATTAGGATTAAATATCCTAATGGAAACAGTTCTCTGAGAGAATAGACATAGTTTTACCAAGCTTTGATACTGATAAAAGATAGACATTTTTAAGCATAGAAAGTTGGCAGGTAGGTAGGATGCCAGAGTTCAGGGTTACAGGGCTCCCATGCAGAGCACAATGGCTTCCCAAAAGCAGTATTTTGTGTGCACTAAAGAACGTTATAAAAGATGCAGTAAGTGGAAGACAAAATATTGTCTCTAGTTTTGCTTCAGGGTTCACCTTCGTCCTGTGTCTGATTCAGAGCTCAGTGTCCTACCCGTAAGTGCCTGGTGGTAGAACTAGCAGGACTCCCGACTGGCGGCTAATATGATGACTTCGTGTTAGTCTATCAGCCCCATCTCTGAAGTTAACATGCTTTTTCCAGTCTCAAGTAAGTTGTGTTTTGAGAGAGGAAGGACACAAGGTGTCAAAGAGGAATTGCACCAGACACTCGTTAAAAATGGCAAGACAGAGTTTATTTGAGCTACTTCAGTAGAGGAGAGAGACTTCAATACACAACTGAGCTCAACTGCAGAAACAGCAGGGGTTTCTGTGGAATTACAGACAAGGGTCAAGGTGAGGGGTTCAGTGGATGGATTATTAAGAGAGACTTGGTTATGTATCAGAGGTGAGAGAAGAGGGACATGATTAGATATCAAGGATGGGAGGATTCACTTCATAAATATTTGTATTTCTGACATCCTATAGTAGGGGAAGTCTTGTGGTTCAGCTGGCTTAGCAGGCCAAGGACAGGGCCCAGTCAAGCAGAGTGCTCAGAAGACCTGACTAAATTTGGTCAAAGAGATAGTCCTTGTCAAAAACGGGAATATTTGAAGATAACATTGGGAATGAGTAGATGAGTGTAAGAAGTCCAATTGGGGTGAACTCAGCTTCACTTCCCTTTACTAAAAGAAGGACAGCCTCCAGTTTAAGTTCTCCCGCATCCCCAGAGTCTTGATTTGTGTCAGCAGCTCACATGGTTGCAGGACCAGCGGTAGGAGGGAGCTAGAGGCCATTGGGTCCATGGCAAATGAGGCTGTCAGCAGAGGCATTGTATTTGCCTGTGCTTTAAAGGCATTAATTTATTCAATGTAAAGATTTAAAATATACTTCAATTTTGTAACATTGCTTTGTCCTTTTTCTGTTTTTTAACGTTACCAGGGGCCCCAGTATGAGTAGTCGGCACCTCTCAGCCTGAGAGAGGCCCTTTGTGGATGGTTTCTGGAACACTCTATTCGTCAGTCATATGGATTCCAAAAACCTCAAACATCTGAGAATTAGTCAATTATCCACCTCTCACCACAATCCTCTCCTCAACCCATCAATGAAGAAATGAACCATGCGGTACATTGGACAGGGTCTGACTTGAGGACTTTGAGTCATGATCTTAATGATGGCATTTAAAGCCATATGACCAGATGAGATCACTTGAGGAGTGAGTACAGGTGCAGAGAGAAGTCCAAGGTGGAGAGCCTGGGGTACTCCCACATTCAGAGGTCTGGGAAAGAAGAATCCAGCAGAGGAGATGATGGGCGAGGGGAGGGCGAGAACCACCAACGATTGTTTAAAAAAAGCCATTTCATTACTGGCTTTTTATTAATTCAGAGGTCACTCCTTCTTCGGAGGTCACTCCTTCTACGGATCCCTCTTATAACTATTGATTCCTCATTGATTCCTCAGTTTCTGCTTCACATATTTACACAAGACATATATGGAAATACCATACTCAAAAACAGACCTACAGTAACCCTTACCTCAGTTTTGGGATCCATCTTCTGACTTAGCATAGTGGGGATATGACAGAGTTAGTCGTAGATGTTGAATTATATGCATTTTCTTTAATAAATCAGCTTTTCCAAGTTGCTGTTTAGATATTATTCCAGAGCTCAGCACGTGAAATAGAAACCAGTTTAGATTTTTCAGTTAGGAGGGAATGGAACAGGGACAATTAGGCACTTACAAATTTTTTGGAAGGTCATGGGGCTACCACTGATCTGTTGGTTCCAAGATGAACCACCGTTGCTGCTACTGCTGCCACTGTCAAGCTGCCACCACACCTGCTCACGTCCGGGAAGCTGAGAACCAAACATGAGAACAGCTTCCGGCTGCCACAAACACCTATGCTTTAGGGAACTTGCTTGCCGTCTTATACACCACAGAGGTGGGCTTTCCTGCCATTATGCTTTCTATATCTCTATGAGTCTATATCATTACCCTGATCCAAATCACATTTAAAACTTTAGCTCCAAGCAATTCTGAAAAATGTAGTTTTTAGACTTCTAGCCCTTTAAATACAGAGGGGATACAAAAGAAAGGGGACTAGTCTCCAAATAAGAATAGTTAATATTCAGCCCAAATGTGTTCACAATGTTGCAAGTCTTGTAAAAGTTTATAAGACTTAACCATTTTCTAAAAGCTGCAGCTTCTACATGACTTCATAAATATTTGTATTTCTGGCATTCTATAGTAGAGGAAAGGCCTATGGTTCTTACTAGTTTGTTACCCTCTGCTTTTATGCTATGCTTGGCGTCCAAAGAATTCCCACACCTTTGTCAATTATATTGTCTTTCACTCAACACTCGTTTAACATACTTTAAGTAAAAATGTTTTGGACAATCTATATCTAGGTGCCCTCCAAACTGGGCTATGATACTGATATGGCGTGACACCTTTCTCCTGGTCTTTCATCCTTATAAGCAAATCATTAATGCACTGATCAACTGCACAAAAGATGAAACGGCTACTGGGGAAGAGGGGGGAAGGGGTATCTGATGAGGGAGGTTCACAGTCTGGCAGCATCTAGCCTAAAAGTATAGACTGACCTCACACACTGTTTCCAGGTTGGTTTCTCTCTCTTTTTTTTTTTTTTTTTTTGCGGCACGCGGGCCTCTCACTGCTGTGGCCTCTCCCGTTGCGGAGCACAGGCTCCGGACGCGCAGGCTCAGCGGCCAAGGCCCACAGGCCCAGCCGCTCCGCAGCATGTGGAATCTTCCCGGACCGGGGCACGAACCCGTGTCCCCTGCATCGGCAGGCGGACTCTCAAACACTGCGCCACCAGGGAAGCCCTATAGTTCATTCTTAAAGCTCAGCCTTCAGACTTCGGTCTCTGTGCTCCACAGTGGTCTGTTTACAGCTGTGGACTGTGACCTTTAATCTTTCTTTGCTTAAGAGGGGCCTTGACTAAGGTAGAATCAATGACTCGGCACGTTGTTCTAACAGAGAGTTGAAAGAAGATAATGACAAAACAGATGTTACAAGTCTTTCTGAAGAAAAAGCCTAATGCTGGCTATTTGGAGGAAGCCAGAAAAAAAAAGAAGTACAGTCTTCTCTTGTGATGATTGTAACCTTGAAAAAGCCTGACGTGGCATTTACCTACCTTGGCATCTAAGAATCATGTCACTCCAATGATTGGTAGCCTTGTTCGGCAATAATGGTGGGTGTGCCATCACGTTACCCCAAGACAGTGAACTACCGATTACGCTTCACTGCCCCATTGATCTGATTATGGCAACTAGGAGAATGCGTGGTGTCTGCACTTGGCTGGGCGTTGTTGAGAAGCATGGGCAGTGCAGGCTTTATTGTAACATGGCTGTCAAATGCACGGTCACATTTATGAGCACAAGACCTAGAATCAGACACACACAGGTTCTACCCAGATGAGGCCTTTTGCTGGCAACATGACTTTGAACAAGTTACTTAACGACTCAGCCTCAGTTTCTACCTTTGTAAAATGACACTTTTTGTTGTGAGGATTAAAGGAAGCAAAGTAAGTAAAGTGCTTAGTATATATTAAGAACTTAATAAGTGAGACTTGCTGTTTTCCCATGTCTGACTCCAAAAAAGTTTTTCTGAAATTATTGTATTTATGATAACTGTCCCTTTAATAATAATAAATATAATATGCCTTTTATTGTAATAATTGCTGTTTCCAAGGGCCAACATGCAATAACTACTTTTTATAATGTTTCCAATATTATCTATATGTGCTTGGAGAATATGATTTTGCTTTCTTGTCCTTTCATCTTCAACAGCAAAATCACTCATTCTTTCATAACTTACCTCTGGAAAAGTACGTAGTAATGAAAAGAATCTCTCTTCTATCACTTTGGGATGGTTAGAAAACAAGGCATTTGAAGGCATTTCTAAAACTACAAGATAAAAACCATTATCATTATCTCTCACTCTTTATTTACTACACATAAAGAATAAGGCAATATATAATACCATGTGGTTATAATTCTACAAAGTGAAATTAAAGCTACCTTAGGCTTAGGGTCAAGTTTATTTTATTGCATTCTGGTTCTTGGTATATTGCCCATGCACATATGGTTTGTATATTATGATACAATAATTTAACAAACATGTTCACTTGTCCCAAAAGCTCCATTTCTTAATTATATTGGCTAAATAAGAATTTACAGTGATCTCCTATACGTTTGTGGATGATTCAGCATTTTGCCATTGGATATTTTATATAACAATCTTGTCCCTCCATTGTAGCAAGGAAAGAATCTCATTGGACCCTCTTAAATGTCATTTAAAGTGTCTTCTACCTCAACAAAGAATAGAAAATATCACAATACGAGCCACTAGATGGCGCACTAGTAGCGGTGATACTCTAGCAACGGGAGGACAAAATAACATTTTTGAAATCTGTAGAGCTAAAACAGTAGATTATACGGGTGTACATTATATAACTGGCTGAATGAAAACATCAAAAAGTTGACTGTAAATATGAATTTCTATACAACATATTTCCTTTTTCCACTGACTTCTATCATAAAATCGGATGTGTTTCTCTGGATGAAAGTTGATGTGGGAGATATAAACTATCAGGTAGGAAAGCACCAAGTCTTGTATATTGACATATTTAAAGGAAAATTCTATTTTAACATCTCAATAACGGTATTGAAATGTCAAGATTTAAATGTTGTACAGTTAAGGTTAATTTCATGTTTGACACAACATCATATAAGTCTAGAATTTTAATGGAACCAAATATATGGGCTAAAAGTCACTCAGGCATAATTCCTTTGAGGTTCTTTGAAGTGGTTCCTAATAGTCACAGGATGCTGACGGGTTTTAGAAATTAATAGTCTGGGCCAAGAGAAAGAAGGAGAACTAAACACAGCAGAGGCAGCAATGAAAACAGAACAGCAAATAAAGAAACACAGCGGCAGGTCCTACAGGTTTGTAGGCGTAACTGAAACCATGGGAAAGCACATTCATTGAAAGGGAGAGTTGGGAGGGATGTGAGAATTCCGTAAAAAGAGTCCTTAATGATTCGATTTTTAAATTATGAAGGCGTGCCTGAATGAAAACCAGGTTCATTTTATAATGAAACGAACATTTTTCTGAAGCCACACTATTTGATTTAAACAGCATTGTTCATCAAGTAACTTGTTCATCAAGATCTGATTTACAGCTGTCTCTTAAATCAAAATAAAATTCATAATGATAGGATCAAAGGTCTGGCTCTCTGTCTGGCTCTCTGGCTCTCTGCACTTGCCTAACTATTCTTCCTTTTTTAAATTGAAGTACAGTTGATTTACAATGTTGTGTTAATTACTGTTGTACAGCAAAGAGATTCAGTTTTATATATATATATATATATATATATATATATATATATAATATACATTCTTTTTTTATATTCTTTTCCATTATGGATTATCCTATGATATTGAACATACTTCTCTGTGCTATACAGGAGGACCTTGTTGTCTGTCCATTCTATATAGAAAAGCTTACATCTGCTGACCCTGACCTCCCATCCCATCCCTCCCCCAACCCCTCCCCCTTGGCAACCACCAGCCTGTTCTCTATATTCGTGATTCTGTCTCATAGATAGGTTCATTTTTGCCGTATGTTGTATCCCACATGTAGGTGATATCATATGGTATTTGTCTTTCTTTCTCTGACTTACTTCACTTTGTATGTTCATCTCTAGTTGCAGCTACCTAACTATGTTCATGTGCCTTGGGGGTCCCCAATTCCTAGCCCTTCCGGGCAAGCCTGCCTGCTGTGCTGGATATCGCTTCATCTCCTCTCTTGCCTTGTACTTTGCTGTGGCAAAGATGGGAAATCCCTTTCCATAGTGTAGGGCTGGTGCTGAAAAGCACTGACCAGCCCAGGCCCACATTTCCCAGCCCCACCCTTCCTTGCATCCAGGTTGAACCACGTCACTAGTTCTTGCTAGTGGAATATGAGTAGAAATGATGTGGGTCACTTCTTGGCCAAGAGAGTAAGAAGTGGTAGTACCTTCTCTGCACTTTCTCCTTCCCCTTCCGCCAAGTGGATATTAACAAGCAGGATGATGTTGGAAGCCACATGGAAGGTGGTGGAGATTCCATCAGCCTAGGGCTCTGAATGGTCATAGGGAGTGGAGCCTTCCTCTAATCCTGTGCCTGTCCTTCCACTCCTGCCACCTCATCAGGAACGTTTGTTTTGGATTTTATGTGAGTGAGAAATAAGCTTCTATTGTGCTAAGACATTAAGATGTTTTTTTAAACAGCAAATAGGCTTACCTTAATTTATTTGCAAAAGTTATTTTCCTAACAGGAATGCTTATTTCATTAAGGGGGTGGGGGACAGAGACTGTTTATTGAGCACCTATTATATGCTAAGGACATAATAATGGTAACAGCTTTAGTCATTTATACATTTTAATCTTTCCAACTTCAAGAGCTAGTCATCACTGTGTTACTGGTGCAGCCTTGATGTATGCTATTGCGTAATTATGTTTAAGTGTAGACAGTCTCTGATTTGTGAACATTTTGCATTAGAAGGTCCAGCTGGGGATTTAATTCACTACTGGATACAGGGTTGAGTAAGCCAAAGATTGATAGGGAAAATATGGGAAGTGGCCATATGGCATTCTACAACATTTAAGTCTGGCTCTAGTGCAGACACAGGCTTTGGGCTCCATATGGAGATAATAGAGAAAGATGAAATTGATAGACAGAGTAGACTCCAGATAAAGAATGATATTGAATCCAAAGCTAGGAAATTTGGACTTTGGTCTATAAGCAATGCAGGGGCGGGTAGTCAAGTGACATGAACCAAACTCTTCTTTAAGATTTATTTGGTAACAGTATGATATATAGACAACTTACAAATTAACTTATAGAGAAAGTTTTTAAAATACATATATATATATATATATTTATATATATTTAAAAAAATTTTTGGCCACATTGTGCGGCTTGTGGGATCTTAGCTCCCTGACCAGGGATTGTACCTGGGCCCCTGGCATTGGAAGCTCAAAGTCTTAACCACTGGACTGCCAGGGAATTCCCTAGAGAAGGTTTTTTGTTGAGATGATGTTGTCCTGTGCATTGTATGATGTTTGGCAGTGTCCTTGGTCTCTACTAACTAAATAACAGTAGCAACTCCCACCCCCTTCACACTGTGACAGCCACCGGACATTGGACATTGCCAAGTATCCCATGGGAAGCAAAATCAGCCCTGGTTGAGATCCACTATTCTCGAGAAGCACACGGTTCACCAAGTGAGACTTGTCTTTAACTTTTCGTTTGATGACACACCACTGCCTCGTCTTCTTAGATCAGGACAAGAGAAGTCTCTCTCCCTCTACCCTCCACCCCCATCGTTGCTTTCATCAGAAGGCCCAGGTGGATGCGGCTGTACCCCTCCCATAATGCAAGTGGTCTTGGGACCACAGGGATATGGCCACTGGTGGCCCATGCCCTCCTTTCTACCATATTCTAGGCACTCATGACCCTGGAATTTTTACCCCATTTTCCAAGCAATGGTGATTGGGGGTGGGTATAGATTGAGTTTGGACATGCAGGAGAGGGCATCCACGTGCCTGGGCCTGAGGGTCCTCATGGTACCAGACAGAGCTGGTGTGGGAGGAGAAGGGGGCGACTCCTTAAAATTCCTGTGCGGGACTCTGAGAAATGTGGGAACTCTAACTTTGAGTCTGACTTCCCAGCCTTGGGCCCTATGGAGAAACTTCAAAGCAGGATGCCAGAGGTGGTGGTGAGAGCAGGGGTACCTTGTAACCAGAGTTTGGGGGCTAGTTGGATGAGGTGGGGTGGGAGAAACCTGAGCCATGTGGCCCAGGGCTTCTCTGTGCCTCTTGCCTCAGAGTCACAATTTGCATTTCACAATCCAGTAAGTGTAACGTGATGGGAGGAAGAGCTTGGGACTCTGAAATCACATGCATCTAGGTGACAGCCTGATTCTGCCTATAGGGTCTGTGTGGCAGCTGAGTGAGGCCAGGAAACATTAGGATGCTTTGGCCGGACATAGAAGGGGGGTGGGAAGGACATCCAGGGAATGTGTGAAAAGGCACAGATGTTTGCAGAGTGCTTGAGCATTTGGAAGTTGTTTAGAGACTAGGAAGATGAAGGTGTGAATGGAGGACAGTGTGCTGGGGAAAGAGCAGAGGTGAGTCTGCAAGGACCCCACACAAGAGCCCTGAAGGGGCCTAGACTTTCTCCTGCAGCAACACAGAGCTTTGAGGGTTGCTAAGCAGAGCAGGTCCTCTGGTTTAGCTCTGGATGGAAGTGGAGAGAAAGTAAAGGCTGTGAGATCAGAGAGTTGTTTTTAAAATTCTGACAAGAGAGGCTGGGCTGAACAAAGGCACTGAGCAGGGGAGTGAAGACAAGAGTGGAGAGATTCTGTGAAGGTTGAATGGCTCATAGGATAACAACTCTTGATACAGCCCTGAGCATATTGAAACCTAGACACATGCTTTTGGCTCTTAAGATTTTGGCATAGAAGATTTTGGTTTTCACACGGGGCCACACCAGATAAAATTTTCAAACAGGATTTTAAAATGTTACTTTCTTCTTCCTTTTCATGATGACTTTGTAGACCTTTTGGACCTCCATATCTTTTAAAAATTTTGCATTTCACTTCTGTATGTGTGTTTGTGTATATTTTTATAACAGGTGTATAAAACTGATTTTCTCCAAAAATAGGATTCCAAAAGTAGAAACTTCAGGCTGAGTGAAAACCAGAAGAGGTTATATCTGGAAGCAACAGGGATTCTGATATCCCTGAAATCACTCAGCCTTCGTGCCTCCCAGTACTGCCAACACAGACATCTCTCCATGTCACTGTCCCACAAAGGCGTTGACCTCTCATGTATGGAAATAATATATGGAAATGAGATTCAAAAAGATTATAATATTCCAATTTAAGTCAAGAGAGCAAATTCTTTGGGGCTTCATTTTTAGGTAAAGATCATCTAAATAAAATATTAATTTGCGTCTCTATACAACGGTCTTCAACTATCTTCAAGAAAGGTAACTATATTTGGAAATTTTCCACAGGCAACATTCACGTTAACCTTTTGTTGGGACATCAACAGGAGTGAGACGTCTCTAAATTATTAGCATTCTTCTCTACAACTGGAAATTTCCATCCCTTCCAACAAGTTTTCAGACTGTCTTTGGGTCCAACGACTATAAAATGCTGATTAGATAATGGCAAACAATGGGATCACAAGACCTGAAAGAATTCCAAATCATTTAGTGGGCTTGTCAGGCCTTCGTCTGGACAATGAAAGAAATGTGGGAAATGCAGCCACCACTTTAAAGGGCATATTGTTCAACACTGAGAGGCCTCTGTACGATGTGTTTTGATACACTTTAAAGTTCATAGAATCAGGGCATCTCAAGTCAGAAGGGGCCTTATAAGGTCATTTAAATCTGTCTTTCCTCTTCCCATTTTATCTTTACACGACAAATACGTTTAGATCAACAAGCGTATTTAAAGAGTTACCCTGTGCAATGTGCTGGGACAAGAATAAAATCCCCATGAATCGAGCCTTGGTCTGGAGTGGGCAGCAAAGCCTTTTCAGAAAAGGTAGGAGGTGAAGTAGAAAGTGTTGTTTAGATTGGATCTGGGAGGCTGTGTTAGGAGAGCATGTGAGACACAGGAAATGAGATGCAGAAATGTGCAGAGGGGGGAAGAACAAAGCCGGTCAGTAAGACATCTCGGTGTACCAGCTGGACCTGACAGAAAGTTCACATAAAGAGGAGGGGCTAAGGTATGGTAGGTCTTTGCCACCATGAATTGACGAGCCATCCCATGATCAAGGAATTTACTCATGGAAAAAGGAAAAGAAAATTTACTCAAGGAAAAAGATAAATTCTGATTTAAGTGAAACTATGGATCTGATATTCCCTTTAAACAGTCTATAATGACGACTTCAGTTTATGCTTGATGAGTTTACAAACTCACTTCTAGGAAACATGTCTTGTTGCCTGCCCCGTGGCCCTATCACTGCCCCTTGTCAAAAATAAGGAGAAGTAGCAGGTCTGGGGAATGGGCAGCAAGACTCTGAAGATATACCCTTTCAGAATGGTGCTAAAAAGTGTGTAGGCTAGGTGGGGGGTTGTGTTTGTCTGCTCTGGATACCACAATAAAATGCCACAGACTGGGTAGCTTCAACAAGAGAAATTGATTTCTTACAGTTCTGGAGGCTGGGAAGTCCATGATCAAGATGCGAGCCAATTCAGTTTCTGGTGAGAGCTTTCTTCCTAGCTTATAGATGGCTGCCTTCTTGATGTGTCCTCACATGGCAGAAAGAGAGAGAGAGAGGGAGAGAGGGCATTTTTCCTCTTATAAGGCAACAGCCTTATTATATCAGGGTCCCACCAATATGACTCCATTTAACATTAATTACCTGCTGAAGATCTTATCTCCAGATAAGTCACATTGGGGGTTAAGGCTTCAACATATGAATTTGGGGGGCACGATTCAGTCCATGACGGTGGGTTAGATATAGCCACTCAATCAATTGCACATTGGAGATTTTTCACTTACCTAGGATTTTAGAAACTACATGGAAGTTGCAAAATCATCATTGTGGCAGGTAAGGAAGTGATATTTTCTACCACATTTTCTCAGTATTTTGTCAAACTTTCCCACAATCCTAAAACTGATCAAGACTATTCTTTTGACATATTAAAATTATGCAAGTCATGATACACGATTAATGAGTTACTTTCAGGTAAATGTGTTATAACTATATGGAATAAAGTGGGCAGCTCAATCCACCTTTTGTCAATAATAGTCTTGATTTAATTGATCACTGGGCATGTGCTGGGGCTTTACACATGTTACCTTATTAACCTTCACAATAACACGATAATGTAAAGATCTCCATTCCACAGATGAGAAAATTGAAGCGTGGAGAATTCAGGTGATAGTACAAGACCGATTTCAAATTCAGGCTTAGAAGATTCCCCAGTCCAGAAATTCCCCTGTACCATCTTACCATTCTTGATATTATATTGTCTTTCACTGCATTGATGAAATAACAGATCAAAATGACATTTTCAAAAATCAAGATCTTGAAAGGATGGGGATAACAACTACCAGAATCACCTGGAGAGTTTTTGTTTTTGTTTTTTTAACACTGATGTAGTTCTTATCTTCCACCATAAAACACAAACGTACAAACCAACCAGGTCCGTGGAATCAGAGTCTCTAAGGATCGGGCTTAGGGATCTGTATTTTATAAAGTTACCAAAATAATCTAGCCAGGTTTGGGACTGTGGTGGGTAGAAGAGTAGCTCCCTCAAAAGACATGTCCATGTCCTATTGTCTGGAAACTGCATGTAATCATATTTGGAAGGAATCTTTGCAAATGCAATTAAGCGTCTCTAGATGAGATCATCCTGGACTATCTAGGTGGACCCTAAATTCAATGACAAGCGTCCTTATAAGAGACACAGAGAAGAAGAGAAGGCCATGTAAAGACAGAGGCAGAGATTAGAATGATGCAGCCACAAGTCAAGTAATGCCAGGAGCCACCAGAAGCAGGAAGAGGCAAGGAAGGATTCTCCTTCAGAGGGAGTGCCACCGTGCCAACCCCTTGATTTCTGACTTTCGGCCTGTAGAACTGTGAGAGTATAAATTTCTGTTGTTTAAGCCACCCAAGTTTGAGGTCATTTGTTACAGCATCCCTAGGAAACAAATACAAGGACATGACTTAGGTGACAGAAAGTAGCAAAAGTAATTAAGGCAAGATTGAATGTGGGAATGAGAAAGAAAATAATTGGAAATAATATAGTACATCCTTTTGCTATTTAGGGATGCTCACAATTTAGCAGGCTATTATGATTTTGGTCTCTCACCGTTGGAAGCTCCATCTATACACCATTAACAATTTCAAATGCATTGAGCATACTCTTGTAAATTGTATTTACATTAACTGGGGAAAGGTCATTCAAGTCTGTGTAGTTAAACCCATTGAGCACGTGGGCTTTATGAGTCCATTATATGCCTTCCTAGGTGGCTAGTGGTGAGGTTAATACAAAACAAACAAACAAAATAGACAACAATTAGCCAGAGAATATGTATCCACTAAGAAGGTGGGAGATAAAGGGAGGGGAAACAGTGAAAAGTAGCTCTTTTATTTTGTGCCTCTGGAGGTACAAATGCCACTTTCTTCTATTCTTTAGCAAGTATGGCTCCCAGTGATAAAGGCTTTCCCACTCTTTGGGAGACAATGCAAGACAGACAGGAACACTTCTATAGTTAACATGATTAAAAACAAGTAGAAGACAATTAACTATGTTCTTCTTGGGCATCAGGCCAAATAATTCTTTTCCCTCTCTAAATGTTTTAAAACATCACGTCATCTTTTTACAGATCGTCAACAGGCACAGAAAAAGATGCTCAACATCACTAATTATCAGAGAAATACGAATCAAAACTACAGTGAGGTATCACCTCACGCTGGTCAGAATGGCCATCATTAAAAAGTCTACAAATAAGAAATGGTGGAGAGAGTGTGGAGAAAAGGGAACCCTCCTACATGGTTGGTGGGAATGTAAGTTGGTGCAGCCACTATGGAAAACAGTATGGAGGTCCCTCAAAAAACTAAAAATAGAGTTGTCATATGATCCAGCAATCCCACTCCTGGACACATATCTGAACAAAACTCTAATTAGAAAAGGTACCTGCTCCCCAGTGTTCATAGCAGCACTGTTCACAATAGCCAAGACATGAAAACAACCTAAACGTCCACATGTCCATTGATAGATGAATGGATAAAGAAAATGTGGCATATATATATATATATGCGTGTGTGTGTGTGTGTGTATATATATACACACATATATATATGTATGTGTGTGTATATACACACACACACACACACACACACACACACACCACACAATGGAATATTACTCAGCCACAAAAAAGAATGAAATAATGCCACTTTCAGCTACATGGACAGACCTAGAGATTACCATACTAAGTGAAGTAAGTCAGAAAGAGAAAGACAAACACCATATGATATCACTTATATGTAGAATCTAAAATATGACACAAATGAACTTATCTATGAAAGAGAAACAGACTCACAGACATAGAAAACAGACTTGTGGTCACCAAGCGGGAGCGGGGCAGGGGAGGATTGGATTGGGAGTTTGGGATTAGCAGATGCAAACTAAACAACAAGGTCCCACTGTATATATAACACAAGGAAGTTTACTGAATATCCTGTAATAAACCATAATGGAAAAGAATCTGAAAAAGAATATAATATAATATACATATATTCAGTTATATATATATAACTGAATCATATTGCTGTACACCAGGAACAAACGCAACATTGTAAATCAACTATACTTCAATAAAAAAAATAGTATGTCATCTTTTGAAGGTCTCAGCGCTGGATATCAATTCTTGTTGTACATGTCAATTATAAATAAACAAATATACTATGTATTAAGTCCTATTTTATTGCCAATTAGAAAAATATCGAATGTCATATTGGGCCAGTCCAACATGGTACTGCCTCTGTTTTACCTGTATTCTTGGCTATAAAAAGACCTCTTGAGATTACACTAGTACATTGTGTTAGTAGTATTAATTTGATTTCCTCAAATATATTCTAGCCCTAACACCTTCTCTAAACTCCAGATTGAACACTCCTAAGCTCACTAGGCATCTCCACTTGGACAAGTAGCCAAAAAAGAACTTTTGATTTCCTCCCCCAAACTTGCTCCTTCCTCAATGTCCCCCATCTCAGTTAGCGGCACCATCATTCACCCAATTGCTCAAGTCAGAAACTACGGAGTCATTCTCTCCTCTTCTCTTTCTGGCAACCACCTTAATTTCATCTCTATCAGATAACATTTGCTCAGTCTTCCAGAAACATCCTGAATCATACCACTTCTCTCCCCCTCAGGCTGCTCCATCATCTGTTACCTTGATGACTGCAATAGCCTTTTAACTCATCTCTCTACTTCTACTCTGGCCCCCACAAATGATTCTCCACCTAGCAATCAGAGTTTTAAAATATAAACCAAAATATGTTTAATTATACCTTTCCTTAAAAATCTTCCAACAGCTGGATTATTTAACATATAGGTAACTATTGAAATTGAGACCCCCAGATAACTACAGCTTCAACAGGATAAAATGATGCCTCCGCAGGTCAGGAACCCAGTCTACATATATCTTATCGCCTCACTGTGTATAATGTGTAATCTTCATCCTGATTCACAAAGGCGACCTCATCTGCTTTCAGGCCAGTAGGAGGTGGAAAAGAGGAGGGCATGCCCCTTCCCTTAAGGATACAACCTTGAAAATGTGCATATTGCTTCCACTCACATTCTATTGGCCAGAAATGAGTTGTGTTACTGCACTTAACTGTAAGGGAGGCTTAGAAATATAATTTTAATTCCATGAAGTCTAACACTAAGTTGGAAATTAAGGGTTCTATTACCATAGCAAAAAGTGAGAATGGATATTCAGAGATAGTGTGCCAGACTAGGTTATGGTAATACACAGACCCAAATATATTGGGGCTCAACAAAACGGAAGTTAATTTTTTCTCACATAAGAGTTTTGGGTAAATGAATATCAGTTGGAGTGACTTTCTCAATGTGGTCATTAGGGTTTCAGGTGATGGAGGCTCTTTCATCTTCAACATGTGGATTTGAAGGTTGCCATCAGCATTTCTATCCCAGAGAGCAAGAAAGGAGAAATGGCACAGAGATGCATGGATGGATGCTTTTTACTGGCCAGCCCTGGTAATGGCTCACATCACTTCCATTCACACATTCCATTGGTTAGTTCTCATTCGCATGACCACTGCTAAGTACAACGTATACTGTGAAATTTGGTCTGACTACGTGCCCAGAAGGAAGAGGAGGACAGAGATTTGGATGAACACCTAGCAGATTTCATATCTCACACCCAATAAAATCCAAAGTCCTTACCAGACGTAAAGCCCATGGCTACTTCTACAAACTTTAATCTTCCTCCCACTGATTTAGATGCCAGCTCACCAGCCCTCTTTCTGTTGCTTGTCGTTACCAAGTCTATTTTCACCCCAGGGCTTTTGCAAATGCTGTTTGTTCTGTCTGGAACATTTCCCCCAGATTTTCACACGTATCACTCCCTCACTTCATTGAATTCTCAACTTAAAACCTGTCTTCTCGGAGAAAGCATCTGTAGTCACCATTTCCATACCCTCCACGTCCTTGACTATTTCCCATCACTGCCTAATCCCTTATCATGTTTCATTTTTATTCATAGGGCCTATAACTTGTTCATTGGTTTACTCATGGCCTGTGTCTACCCATAACCCATATTCATTGTGATTGTATTATGTTTTATTCACTGCTATTTCCCTAATTGCCTAGAAAATTGCCATACTAGGCACACTATAAATATTTGTTGATTTTAATTAATTAATTAACTAATTAATTAAGACAGAAACTCTCTTGGTCACACATAAGATTTAATTTACCACAACATTCTGTGAACCGATACCTTTCCACTCTTACAGGTTTTCTTTCTGAGAGAGCATTCTCCAGTGTGTTTGATATTTGCATCCCTTATTTGTAGAATGCGGGTAATCATATACCTATTTCCTAGAATGGTCATCAAGATTATATGAGATAATGTATGCGAAATGCTGAGCACCGTGCATGGCATGTGGTCACAAGAGCAGCGTGCATTTAACAAATGTTAGCTCTGACCACTGCTGTGGCTGCAGCCACCTCTAGACTTCTATAAGGAAAGTTTTCAAAGTACAGAAAATGGGGAGAAATCTATTAATTATTAACATATTTCTAAAATATTCTATTTTCTAAATTTAGGGGGAAAATTAAAGGATCTAAAATATAGCTATCTGTTATCCTGCTGGTAAAGTGGAAAGTGGGCAAATTCTGAATTGCCTTTCATCTATTCAAACTATCTAGACTCTAAGTCTTTCCAGCCCCAGTTTGACTGTAATAATATAACTGTCTAGAATATTACAGCCATTCTTTCAACGTGAGCTATTGAAGAGAAAGCAGAACAAAATCCTTCTGGTAACAGTCTACACTGTGTCTAATGAATTATTGATCATGACAGGGATTTCCATTTGGTTTTTACTTTCAAATTAAGAATACATTCAATCATAGAAATGACGAATTACATCGGCTATATTCCAGTTGACAGAACCTTCAAGGTGATATAGTTACTCCAGTTAATCCAGTCTCTTGGATAATTCTTGTGAAACGCTATGCTCAAAACAACCCATGTGAATAAGGGTCACCAGGAAATGGTTTCCAAACATTAAAAGAGCCTGAGAATAGTTAGCTAGTGAAAACATTGAAGTAATTGTTTTAAAATAAAGAATCGTTGTATTTGTGTTTTGTAGCAATCATTTAAAAAATTAGCTCTGGGCTTCCCTGGTGGCGCAGTGGTTGAGAGTAGAATCTCCATTTTACTATGTTAAAAGTCACTCAAGGGTTCCATACACTATTCAAATTCTCAATATGTTTTAGGATCACAGAAATGTTTGCTAGAAGGGATATGCGAGACCATCAAGTTTAGTGATTCCTATTCTTGGCTGCACATCAAAATCACCTGGGGCTCTTAATAAAAATACTGATGTGGGCTTCCCTGGTGGCGCAGTGGTTGAGAGTCCGCCTGCCGATGCAGGGGACACGGGTTCGTGCCCCGGTCTGGGAAGATCCCACATGCCGCGGAGTGGCTAGGCCCGTGAGCCATGGCCACGGAGCCTGCACGTCCGGAGCCCGTGCTCCGCAACGGGAGAGGCCACAACAGTGAGAGGCCCGCGTACCGCCAAAAAAAATTTAAATAAATAAATAAATAATTAGCTCTTCCTTGACTCATTAGTATAAATATCCTCTTCTCTGATGTTACTAAATAATTTCACAGGCCTTGGTACTGGGTTACCAATAGACAGCGTGGGTGAGTAGACCTTAGTCTCCCTTACTGCTCGCTCTGGGCCTGACAGTTTCTCCTTCCCAGATCTACCCAAAGAAGGTCCAAGTTCCTGTATGGCACATCATACATCTGCTGGAAGGAGTTGGGATGTATGAAAGTGATTGAAATGTGATTCCTATGAAAGTGTAGCACATGAAAAATAGAGCCCTTCCCCCTGCCCCCCAGCACTTACCACACACAGTTTTCAGTACAAGTCCCATCCCCACTTGTACTTGATATTTATTACACTGTTACCCAACCTCCTCTACTTCAGGCTGAGGGGCACACTGGGAAATGTAGCCTCTAAATGGATATAGAAATAGAACGGCTGATGTAGAAGAAAGAGAGGTTATGACTTTGGCTGGCTCAGATGACAACTCTCCATTTTCTGGACAGTGGATCCCCTTGTCCTGGAGTTAAGGGCAGGCACTGGGGGAGAGTCAAAGTCTTCCTCTTACTTTGTGGTAGTTCTTGCTGTTCTGGTTCAAAGGGTAGAGTTTGTGCCATCCAGGAATATGTTTCTCAATCCCTCCCAATAAATGATGTAGTTGGTGGAAAGTTGGAAAGTCCCTCTGAACTTTGACACATCTTCTCTTTGCTTTACAATGCTGGTGCCAGATTTTTATCTTTTAGTATATTCTCGTGGGTATTTTTAAAAGAAATTGAGAAGATGTTTGTTAGGTATTGCTAATTTGCTGCCATGTTAATCTGAAAGTTTGTTCAAGTGATTTGATTTTGTTTATTATTAAGAAAGATCAATTGAGCAGAATAATTGAATCTCAGGCAAATACTCAGTCTCTTTGACTGTTGGAGATAGAAGGGAAATTGGACATCATCTACTCCAAACCCCTCACTTTATCTTAGGGATCTGATGGCCCAAGAGGATCAATAACTTGCCCAAGGATGAAGCCCGTTAGGGATAGAGAGCTGAGCAGGTACTCCATATCGATTGGTTGGTATAATTCTGCATAACTTATTTGTTATAATATGAACGGGAGTAAGAGGAGGGAAATACCAGATATTTCTTATGGGTCAGGCCTGTGCTAGGGGTCTTACATATATTCCCTATTTTGATCTACATCACAACTTATTGAAAATATGTATTGTTTTCCACATAATGCCAGTAAGGGATTTTATTTTTATTAAAAGTAAGGGATTTTTAAATTTAAAGATTTTGCAGAGCAACTATTCAAATGACTAAATACCTTTATCTGAGAAAGTAAAAAAAAAAAAAGAAAAAAGTGAAGGGTCTTTATTTCTAATGACCAGACTGTTTGTGTTTCCATCCAGGGTACCTGCATGAATATTGAGGTAGCTGGGAACATGAGTTAGCAAGTAGGAAGTCACCTTGTGAATACTATAGTTAATGGAAAAGACTATGAATAACCTGGGAGGGATATTGCACTAGGAGATGAGACCTTGAACTACCCCTACCCACCAAAGTGCACACCGTCAAGTAATTATATCTGCATTGAGCCAAATTCTTCATAGGATGTAGCTCGACATATATTATCACCTATGACTCTCAGGTCTCCCTTTTTTATGCTTTACACTGGCCAGTCCCTTTGGTTCTTTACATTTGCCTCCCTGAGATCACATTATGCCCTTGAATGGAGTTTTGGTTGTTCTCAAAACTCTCCAAGCAAATATTTACAGCCTCCGGGTTTACCACCATGATGATCCATCTCATTCATTATGTGGAGATTAAATCTTTTTCCCTCCTAGAGGATAATCTTACTTATCTTTTCAAAATATTAGCAGTTGCTTTCATTATCTCTCCCATGTAATTATCACTTAGATTATTGTGACAATGTAATCAAATTGTGAGATGAAGTTACTTCCTCTGTGTTAATCATGGAACTCCAGCTCAGGAAGAGACTTTAGGAAAGCATCTAACCCAGGCCTCTTCACATAGGTGAGGGAATGCCTTAGATCAGGCATACCATGAGCTATCACTTCTTCTCTTAATTAAATCCAGAAATGACACAGAACAATATATCTGGAAATTCACTTCAGCTGACATTTTAAAAGTAGTGATTATTCCTTATGTTTAAACACAATCTTCCTAATTTGACTTTATTACTTCATTAGTTGTTTTTTTTTTTTTCCTCCAGAAGAGATGGGTAGAGGAAGGGAAGTATTCCAGAATTGTGGAATGACTATGAGCCTTGAGGCAGGAACCAGGTAAACAAATGAAAGGTAACACCACAGTGGTTTGGCTGAATGAACCCTGACCAAAAATAAAAGTGATGAAATAAGGTTCGGGGACTGGCCTTGACATTCAAGGAGGTTTGGGCCTGAATTCCCTATTTATGTTATATAAAATTTCCATCTCACCTTAGTGAACAGAAAACCAGTTGGGTGTTAAATCTGGGAAAGAACCAGAAGTGAGAGGGTAGACCTCGGAGTGGGGCTCATTGGAAAAGGAAGCTGCTCAGAGACGAGCTAGGCTGCCTTTACTGCTCCAAAATAACAGTCACACCCCTCACAACCTCTCAGGTATTCCAGAAGAATCTCTATTCCAGAGGTAGGGCTTACAAAGGAGAAAGTAGACGTGCAAATGCTCTGGACACCAGGAGGCTCCAGGGCTACCTCAGTGACTAAGGCTATTTTTATAATCCAGCTGTGGACAGTATGACTCCAAAGACCCTTATGGAGATTTGAGAGACAATTTTAATTTTTACTAAGTCTTATTACTTTAAAGTGGCTGGCTGCTTTCTTGGCTGGGATGAAATACTCCCTTAGGATGAAACACAAAATTTACCGTGACAGTCTTTTGAAGTGGTGAAGGGAAACAAGAAAAGTGAGTGTTATTAGGTGTGAAGAAGGCATCTCACTTCTCCATCTCACTTTGACCTCTGACACAGCAGGCACACAGACTGATTGGTTTTCAGTCAGTAGCTTATCAAACCAGGGTACATGGCATGCTCCCTGGGACATCCAGTTCACCAACAGCAGTGGCAACTTCCTTCTATCTGGTCCTTGTTTATTCAAGTGTCACATGTACAGGCTCACTGATAAATGTATTTTCATTCCAGGATAGATTCTCCAAACCCTGGCATTAAATTGATTCTGCAAGCATAGGGGCACAAGGAACAAGAGACCAACTTTGAACTTAGCTTGACGTTTCTTTAGGGATTGTGTTAATCAGGGGCTTTCAGAATCTCTATTCAAGAATACTTCTTTCTCACCCAAAAAGGGTCAAATCTAAACTGGATTGAGTTTAATTTTTAAAAAGTTGAAGAAAATATTGTGGTAGAAAACAATTATTTGTTTTTTGTTTTTTTGTTTTTTGTTTTTTTTGCGGTATGTGGGCCTCTCACTGTTGTGGCCTCTCCCTCCCGTTGCGGAGCACAGGCTCCGGACCCGCAGGCCCAGCGGCCATAGCTCACGGGCCCAGCCGCTCCGCGGTATGTGGGATCTTCCTGGACCGGCGCACGAACCCATGTCCCCTGCACCGGCAGGCAGAGTCCCAACTACTGTGCCACCAGGGAAGCCCAAAAAACAATTATTTGTAAAGGTATACATATCTTGGATGAACTAGGATGAAAATTATGCTTGATATATAAAGCATCTTCCACTGACATATGTTCAAGGGAGGATGACGTCTCTTCAAATAGAGATCTACTCAAGTTCATGTATACTACAATGGTTCTGGACTTAAGACAGTTCTAAAGGTCATTTTAGTTCTGAGTATCTGAGTAGTAAACACTCACTGTGGAAGGTTTGTAAAATACAGAAGCCTATACGAAAGAAAATGGAATCCTTTAGTAAATCTTTAATCAGTGATAACCACTGTTAACTTTCTGGTATATCCTTCTTGTTTTTTTCTGTGCATTTTTAAAACATGGTTAAGATTAGACTATGTACAGGGTAATTGGGGATAACATTTTACAAATATTAACCCAATGCCTTTTTATTTCTCCCTTTTATTTCCTTGTACCTTTTCCAAATGTGAGGTTGGATTCATGAGCTTCTTGCCCCAGGGAGAGAGGGTGTTGGTAGTGCCTAGAAACTCTTCCAGCCCTTTGTTCCCTTCTCAGCAGTTCGTACCACCATCCAGCTACAGGCTAAGGCCAGTGTCCTTGGGGTCAGGCTTGGCTTTTTCCTCTCATACCCCACATCCATTTAATTAATATGTTCTATTGGCTCAATCTTCAAAATATATTTAGCTCCCTCCCACAAATTTTGTGTTCAGTGCTTTCATTTTCATACAGCTAAAAAAAACCTTTCTAATTCCTCTTTTGACTTTTTATTTGACCAGTGAGTTATTTAAAAGTATGTTACTTAGCTTTTGAATATTTGAGGGTTTCCCAGATATGTTTCTGCTACTTATTTCTAATTTAATTCTTTTACAAACAAAGAACATAATTAATGTAATTTGAATGATTTAAAATCTATTGAGGTTTGTTTTATGGTCCAGAACATAGTATATCTTAGTATGTGTTCTTCTAAGATGTTCTTCTAAGTAGTCTTCATCTTAGTAGATGCACGTGAAAACAATGTCTAACTCTGCTGATCATGGGTGCCGTGTTATACAAATGTCAACTACGTCCGGTTGGTTGAAAATGTTGTTTAAATCTTTGACTCTAATTGTGGATTTCTCTACCTCTCTTTGATATTCTGTCATTTTTTTTGTGTCATGTATTTTGAAGCTGTTGTTAATACATATATGTTTATGATTGTCACTCCCTCTTAATGAATTAAATCCTTTATCATTATGAAATGATCTTCTTTACCGCAGATAATAACCTTTGCTCAAAAATCTACTTTATCTGGTATTAACATGCCACTCCAGCTTTATTTTTTGGCCTGTGTTAGCCTGGTATATCTTTTTCCATTTTTTACAGCTAACCTATTTGTGTCTCTATATTTAAAGTGTGTTTCTTTTAGGCAGCACATTATTGGGTTTTGCTTTTGTTATCCAATATGACAAACTCTGCCTTGTATTTGGGATGTATATGCCATTTAAATTTAATGTGGTTGTTTGTGTGGTTGTGTCTAAATCTATTGTCTTGCTTTTACTCTTTGTCCCATCTGTTCTTTATTTCCATTTCACTTAGTTTTCTCTCTTCTTTTGGATTAATTTTTTATTAATGATTCCATTTTATATCCTTTCTTAACTCATTAGCTATAACTCCTTATAGTGTTTTCACTGGTTGTGTTAGGATTTTTAGTACAAAACTTTAACTTATCACAGTCTACCATTTTGAGTGAAGTATAAGAACAAAACAATGTGTACCTCCATTTTTCCCCTTGCTTTCTTTGTGCTTCTTTTTTTTTTTTTGATGCTATTTTTTCATGTTTTATTTCTACATATTTTGTAACACCCACAATGTATTATCATTTTTCTTTAGTCATTTATTTTTCAAAGAAATTTAATTATAAGAGAAAAATTATTATCCACATATTTATTATTTCCAGGACTTTTCATTCTTTTGTGTAGTTCCAGTCTTCCATCTGATATAAATTTTCCTTTGCCTGAAGGACTTTTAACATCTCTTACAGTGCAGGTGTTTTGGTGATAAATTATTTCAGCTTTTGTATGTCTGAAAATGTATTTTGCCTTCATTTTTGAAAGATATTTTCCCTGGATATAGAATTATACTCAGTTGACAGGTTTTTCCCCATTCCACTGTCTACCTGTTGGCACTGTTTCTGACCAGCAGTTTGCTGTCTTCCTTATTTCTGTATGTAATGCCTCCCCTTCCTCCCTGCCATGGTTTCACGGTTTTCCCTCCATCTTTGCTCTATTGAAAATTTTGATTATGATGCAATTTTTTGTAGTTTTCTTCATGTTTCTTGTGCTTGTGATTTGCTGAATGTCTTGAATCTGTGTGTTCATAGTTTCATCAAATTAGGAAAAAAATATGCCATTATTTCTTCAAATATTTCTATGTCTCTCTTTCTCATTCAGGGACTCTAGTTACAACTAGATTAGGACATCGAGGTAGTCCACATCTCACTGATGCTTCTTCCTCCATGCTACCCACATCTAGACCACCCACACACTCTGGTGTAACTTGTTACATTTATTTGTTTAACACCAGGTTACACAGTCAGTTTGTGAGGCAGAAGTGACATGCGTCCTATGCATGTCTTCAACTCCAACACCTAGTTCTATGCCCTCCTATAAACGGCATTCAATAAATATTCATTATTGGATGAATTTGCATATCAGTTTTTGTGGCTTCACTGTCTTCTTGCTTAAGACTCAGATATGATAAAGATATTAGTTTGCTAATAAGTACAATTTATGTTAAACTGTGGATGTTGAAGACAAATAGAAAAGAGTGGTCTCCATAGTGCTTGGCAGTGGAGTTTTAGAGTGAAATTCTTGGCTTGCTGTTCAACTGCAGTGGGAATATTAAATCCATGACTTCATCCCAGATGTTTCTTTTATTGAAACACTTTCAACACTTCAAATCAACATAGTTAGATTAATACTAAATTTCAAATTGACTAAAGTAAATTTTTCCTCAGATTATTTCATATAACTAGCATTCCAGGGAAATTATGAATCGGTAATTCTAATAAATATTATTCTTGCTTTTGTCTTCTTTGTCTCCCTTGAACTTTATGCTATTATTTTAATAAGCTTTTTTCTGGTTGGGTTAGACTTGACCATCTGGAAGTAATATGCAGTTTTATTTAAAATAATACACAACATTCTGAAATGGGTATTTTATTTTATTTATTTATTTCTTTAACAATAGGCAGTATTGGCTTTTTGTAGGTGCCTGAGGTTAGATGACTGAAAGACAGGAAAACAGGTAGGTAACTAGTCAATATAAAGGAGTGACGGAGAAAAATATACAAAATATGATTTGTTTTTCTGTCTTTGCATATGTATTGAAATAATATATTTAGTTTAAAATATATGTTTAATTCTTAACTAATCTGAATCTGAATTCTTCTTGAACAAGTGTTTACAATTTATCAGTGTTTTCGTCACAACAGAGAGGAAATGAAAATACATCTAGCAAAATGCTTTTCCCTTTATAAGAATGGAATTGTTAGCTTTTCCTTTTAAGAGCTAAGAGAACACTGTGTTGTGGTACCATGCAGTGGGAATACCATGTTCCTTTCCCTTCTAGCCATTCATTCTTCCCTGGGTATCTCACATGTCCCCAGGACCTCTAGCCTTCCAGGGCCAACCTTTCCTTTAATACCATTTAACTTAATCTAAGCTCCCGACCTGCACAAGTACATGAAGTCCAGGTTATATGGTTGCCCTCACCAAGTATATCTGAGAGTCCTCAAGGAATGCTTATACGACCCATGAAGATGTTCCCCTGCGTTTGTCCCTTTAGCCAGCCACTGCTCTCCATACTTATGCTCCCCTCTCATACAATGGCTTGTCCAGTCTGCCGTGGCTTCTCCCTTACAACTGCACCCCATGCATGGGTCTGGACATCTTTATTTCTCTGAAGCATCCCTATATAAGCTTGAGTTTTTAAGAAAACTTCATTGGAGGCTTGGAGGTTACTAAATGGTCCAAAAATATCCAACTATCACTACTCTTAAGTCCATTATCTGGGCCCTTCTATATATCATCCTCTATTGGTTTTCTTTCTCCTTACTCCTTAGACTGCTGCCATCTTCAAGGATCTTTGCCTGCATTCTCCTACCTGAAATTGAGGCTCAATTTCTCATGGACTGCAAGACCCCTTCCCAGTCCTAGACCTTTTCCTTTCCTGCTCTTGGGATGATCGGCAGGAGGAGTTCCCATTTGTTTAGGAGCGCACCCACCCTCCACTGTAGCATGTGGTCTGCCCATCCATCTCCCTCATCCATTGTTTAGACAAGACACTCTCAGCAGATGACTGTACACCTCCTGAGGGCTTAACAGAACATCAGTAGAACAAAATCAAGCAGTCCAGTACCTCTAAGCCCACCCCATTTACTTCTTCTTCATGGTCTTTCCTCTAGTAAAAGGTGAAGATGAGATCAGATCCCTAGGTCCTTCTTGGCATGGCCTGGGGGTATGTATAATGCCTCTCAGGAACCCTAGCCTCTATGGCACTCCTGTGAAAATAAGAAAAAAGTGCCCTTTCTACCAGGAGACTAGCACCTCATGGACTGGTGAGCAGTGCATTGGCTGATTTCTCTGCTCTTGGACAGGTGTCCTGAGTAGGGCCCAATCTACATGCAGCTCCATGGTGGCTCTGATGCTGCAAAGGCTTAGACCTGTCAAAGATCCATGCCAAGGTTGGTCAGTAAGAAAAGTGCTCAACTTGTGCTGAAACATCTGCATTAATATCCTCTTATTGGTTTGGGACTTTCCATGGGAATTTCCCCTCAAACCATGAAGAGTCTTATAGATCTATAACCAAACTGGCTCACAGAAGTGGTTTACTGCAGACGAAAAGGAACCTCTGCCCCAGGATATATGCCAGGTCTCCCCCTTGAACACAGGAAATAGTTACCTTCAACCTTTTACAGATCCCAACTCCAGCAAAACCTTTTTATTGGGAGATTTTTCCTTTACTTTCTTGAAAATTGCTTTTAATTTTAAAAGGATGAAGCATCTTCCCTGGCGGTCCAGTGGTTAAGACTTCACCTTCCAATGCAGGGGGTGAGGGTTCGATTCCTCGTCGGGGAGCTAAGATCTTGCACGCCTCGCAGCCAAAAAATCAAAACAAAAAGCAGAAGCAGTATTGTTAATAAATTCAGTAAAGACTTTAAAAATGGTCCACATCAAAAAATGATCATAATAAAGATAAATAAATAAATGGTTGGGGGGGGAAACAAAAGAAGCAAAGCCCATGAGGCCACCCTGCTTCCCTGACTCTTATCATATTATGATGGAACTTTCTGGACTTGTTCCATTATGAGAGGTTTTCATGATGAAAGCTTATTTTTCTATACATTGGAAGCAAAAATCAAGAATGTCTAAAGAAGAACAAAAAGCATTTTATGTTTCTACAGTTATTCTCTGACTTAAGAGAAACACACTGATAACAGTCGCCCAACCAGGTTTAGGCACAGCGCCTCCCCCTTCTCTCCTAGTCAGGCAGATGGCAGGTGGAAGAAGGCTTCCTGAGGCAGGCAAAGCCTCACATAAACCTGAGGGACTCGGGGAGCCACCCAGGCCAGACCCTCGCCATACACTCGTAATCTCTGGTACTTGCACGTATAAGCCTATTTTACAGAGCAGAACACGAGACCGAGGGCTTTCCGGCCCCACCCTGCCTGCCTGGTTCCTTTCCTCTAGCTCCTTCATCAACAGACATACTTTTGAGTGTATTGTGTGCTCTGAGTTGCAAATCACAAAATTGCAGGTAAGGAGGGGAGCCGTCCGTCCTCTCTATTTCACAGATAGGATGCAGGCCTTGAGGTCATACAGAACAGAATGCTCTGTCCAGGCAGGGCATCAGGGAGGACTCCCTGGAGGAAAAGGTTGAGGCCTGGAGGGCAAAAGAGATACAAGCCAGGCATATTCCAGGCTCTGCTTCCAGACTGGGCCAGGACGAGAGCCTGGGATCCTGGGCAGCTGGGAGAGCTATGAGTGGTGGGGCTGGAGGTGAGGGTGGGGGAACGGTGGGGGGGGGCAGGAGGGTGGGAGTAGGGTGAGAAGTTGGGGTGCCAAGCCCACACACTGGCAGGGTCTCTTGGAGGCACTTCTCAATCCTTGATGGCCTCACAGTCTTTCCCTTGCCTCAGCAGTGAGGCAGGCCAGCCCATCTCTATACAAAGTCCCTAATTTTTTTTTTTTCTCTGTCCTGGTTCTTGCTCCAGTCCTCAAATACTGTGTATATAGGTTGAAGTCTGTGCTACCAGAGAGAAATAAATAAATAAAAGGTCACAAAAGAAGCCTTTGCTAACACTTTAGTGTTTATATGTGTTCATGTCCTTATTTGCCCTTTTTGAAAAACAAAGCATTTATAAAAGCCCATTTTTAAAAAAAAACAGGAAATATGGCGCTTCTGATTGCAATCTCACGTGCGTTCTCTTTTTCTCTGTAAATGTATTCTACACGCAAGTGAAATTTCACTGGTTATATGTGGGTAAGTTTCCAAAGAAACCCTAATAGTATCAAGAATTATCCCTGCCCCAGTGTGTTGGCCAGATTTTAGTTTCAAGCAAAGGCTTTTAAAAGAAAAATCTGTGAAACAAGAATATATTTGTCTAAAGTAAGAAATAAGCCCTTGAGTATCCCCACTGGGGATATAATTTTATCAGCTATTATTTAGCAGTCTTAGATATGGTTTTATAGATGAAACTGTTTTTGTGCTCTTTGGAAAGAAAACTACAATAGCCTCATACATCATATGCTCAGCTACTGAAGGCATTGAAGATACCATTTATATGAGGCCATCTATTTGACTCAAATTAATTTTGTTATTGCCTTTTTTTTAATAAAACTTTTAAATTGATTACTGACTAATAGTGTTCTTGGATACCCATGTAAGTAGACTGAATGGTTGCATAAACACAGAAATATGAACACGTTCCTTTCATGGGCGTTAAAATACTTGCCCCAATCCAGTGATGCATGTGACACAATGAGTAATCTACCTCCTTTCTCTTCGCTTCCCCAAACACCTCCTGGACAGTGGGTTCATTCAAGGGTAACCATTGGTCTGTAAATCTGGGATGAAATGGTCTTCCAGAGAATGTGTGTGTGTGTGAGAGAGAGAGACAGAGAGACAGAGACACACAGAGAGAGATCTTGGTCGTTCTAGGGTTGGTAAAGACCTTTGAGATGTGAAAGATTATACCAGCTGCTTACCCCTCTCCACAACCACCATTGTATTCCTTTGTACTCAAGCCCTAAGAAAGGTGAACATTTAGACATTTTGTGTTTGAGAAACTAAAGAAGGAGCCACTGGCCTGCAAGGGAGAAAGCACCGGGTCTGTGAGTGGTATATGCTGAGACCGTGTTGAGTCTGAAAGGTAAGTATGTCTATTAATGGCGGCAGCGGAAAAGGTCGTCTAAATGGGCATCCGGTCAGTGTGTGGAGCGGTGGTGGAATAGAGCACCTTACCTGCTGCAACAGACTAGCCACCACTTCATCTCTGTGCTCATCCTGTTAACATAATAGGAAAAGTTATCATGTGACTTAAGGACTGCAGGTCCCAAAGACCTCAGAACAGTGGTCCCCAACCTTTTTTGGCACCAGGAACTGGTTTTGTGGAAGACAGTTTTTCCATGGACCGGGGTGGGGGAGTGGGGGATGGTTCAGGCAGTAATGCGAGCCATGGGGAGCGATGGGGAGCGGCAGATGAAGCTTCACTCGCTCGCCTGCTGCTCTCCTCCTGCTGTGCGGCCTGGTTCCTAACGGCACAGGCCGGTACCGGTCTGAGGTCTGGGGGGTGCAGACCCCTGCCTCAGAACACCCTGAGCTGGGCACAGAGGGAATGTTACAAATCATTTCAAGATGATTCCAGTGCATGAGGGAGTGAGCAGGGGGGTAGTGGTATATCACAGGATCTCTTAGATTAAGGACGATCATCATCAATCAAAATATGCATCTAAGGTTTGAGGTAGGGAAAGGAACCACACAGACATACAGGTAAGTCCTTATCACAGGACCGTACCTTACTGACAGGTAGAAAAGTGAGAGTAGCATAGTTATGTTATGCTTTTATGTTATGTGAAATCAGTGTGTTGGCTGAAGTTAGGATTTCACCTAATACTTGGCATCTTTTTCCAAGCTCATTAGTTACTAGCATAATTCAGTACTGTATGGTTGTAGGACTGAGACCCTAAATTTTTAGAGGCACTGTTTCCTGCCACATGGTCCTCCTCACAGCATGGCAGTTCACTCCTTCAAATTCAACAGGAGAGCATCACTGCTGTTATAAAGCTCTCTCAGGGAAGGCTTGAACTGTGTTGTAAAGAGCTCACCTGATTAGGTCAGGCCCACTCAGGATGATGTCCCTGCCACACCCCAGCCCTTTTAACCATTTTTAAGTGTTCAGTTCAGTGGCATTAAGTATATTCATTGTTGTGTACCTATCACCACTATCCATCTCCAGAATTTTTTCAGCATCCTATACTGAAACTCTACCCATTAAACTACAACTCCCCACTTCCTCCACCTCCCAGGCTCTGGTAACAACTGTTGTACTTACTTTCTCAGTGACTTTGACTACATTAGTTACCTCATAAGTATATGATATAAGTGGAATCATAAAGTATTTGCCTGCCATTTGTCTTCAAGTTTCATCCATGTTGTAACATGTATTAGAATTTCATTTGTTTTTTAAAATTGAGAATATTCCATTGAGTGTATATACCACATTTTGTCTATCCATCAATGGATATTTAGTTTGACCACCTTTAGGCTCTTGTGAATAATGCTACTACGAACATGGGTGTACAAATATTTGTTTGAGTACCTTTTCAATTCTTTTGTAATTTTACCAAAAGTGGAATTGCTGGACAGATTAAGTATTTACTTTTTTGAGGCACTACCATACTGTTTCCACAGTGGCTGTACCATTTTCCATCTCTACCAACAGTGCACAGACACACCAACACTTGCTGCTTTCTGGTTTTTTGATAACAGCCCTGCTATTGGATGTGGAGTGGTATCTCTTTGTGGTTTTGATTTGCATATCCCTAATGATTAGTGATGTTGAGCATCTTTTCATGTGTTTATTGGACATTTTAAGTTTTTTAAGAAAATGTGTATTCCAAGTCCTTTGTTCATTTTTTAATTGAGTTGTTTGGTTTTTACACTTTTGATTAATTCAGAGTCAACTGATTAAGGATCTTAATTATATCTGTGCAGTCCTTTCACTTTTGCACATCATGTAACCTAATCATAGAAATGAAATATCGTCATATTCATAAGCCCTAAACACATGAAATGTGAAGAGATTATATACAGGACATTATTCTACAAGTCTGGAATCTCACAGGCCATCTTAGAATTATGCCTCACACGATCTGATATGAAGCCAACGAAAAAATAATGAATTCTCCCTGGTTTCTGTAAAGCTTCATTCCAATCCAATTTCCTCAATTACAAACAACTGTAAACTCTGCTAAGAGGAAAGTATTGAATAAATCAGTATTTTTCAAGCTCGGTAAAGTGAATCAGCCTTACACAGGATATAACTTTGAAAAATTCTTGTCCATGATACATGTAAGTACAGCAGTACACTTTACAAAGAAGGTCAGGTATTTCCTAAGAAAACTCAACTTCCTTTTCTTCTCTCCCTTAAAGAAGTGAAAAGTTAATCTTTCCATAAGTCACTGGATCAGGGGTCCCTGGTTTCTCCCTTTCCACAAACTATGTAGAGAATGTTCAAGAACCTTCACTCTGTGGTCAGAGTCTCAGGGGCCTGTTTTAGAGACAGTCTGGTCATTAGGGCAAGACTGTAGAGAATGCAGATAGGATTCAGGGAAAATAATGTAAAATCTGAGGAAGGATTCTATAAGAACAGTTGTTTCTCTCCCCCTTTTTTTTTGGTGAAAAAGAAATGGCCAAGAAGATAATTCATATTCTTCTAGTGCTTGTGTAACCACAACTTTTATTCCTATACAGGTCAGGAAAATAAGAACATACACTCTTATTGAATACTTACACAATGTTATATTGATAGATATTGTAAATCAAATCATAAAATTAAGTACAATTCAATAAGCACATTAAGTATTTAATTTATAGGATTTTCTTATAAGGAAATGATGAGAAATGTAGGCAAAAATATATGTATGGTGGTGTTTATCACAGTGTTATTTATATTAACTGTGTTATCTTAAGTGTAATTGTAGCAAATAAATTGTGACATATTCATTAAAACATACTAAACAGTTATTAAAATGATTTTTTAAAAAAGTTTTTGTGTCTGTTTTATTTTTTTAATTGAAGTATAGTTGCTGTATAATACTATGTTAGTTTCAAGTATAAAACAGTGATCAGACAATCAAATACATTAGGAAGTGTTCACCATGACAAGTTTAGTAACCATTTGTCACCAGACAAAATTATTATAGTATTATTGACCATATTCCTTATGCTGTATATTATATCCCTATGACATTTATTTTATAACTGGAAGCTTGGGTTTCTTAATTCCCTTCACCTATTTTGCCCAATTTCCCACCAGTTTGCTCTCTGTATCTATAAGTCTGTTTCTGTTTTGTTTTGTTTTTTAGAGTCAATATCTAAGTGAGATCGTACAGTATTTGTCTTCCTCTGTCTGACTTATTTCACTTAGCATAACGTCCTCTATGTTCATCCATGTTGTCACAAATGGTAAAAGTTCATTATTTTTTTATGGCTAAATAATATTCAATTGTATATATACACCACATCTTCTTCACCTGTTCATCTACTGATGGACACTTAGGTTGCTTCCATATCTTGGCTCTTGTAAATAATGCTGCAGTGAACATAGGGGTGCATATATCTTTTCAAATTAGTGGGGTTTTTTCTTAAAAAAAAAAAAAAGCCAGAAGTGGAATTGCTGGATCATGTAGTAGTTCTATTTTTAATTTTTTGAGGAACCTCCATACTGTTTTCCATAGTGGTTGCACCAATTTACATTCCTATGAACAGTGCACAGAGGTTCCCTTTACTCCACATCCTTGCCAACACTTGTTATTTCTTGTCTTTTTAATGATAGCCATTCTGTCAGGTGTGAGATGATACCGCATTGTGGTTTTGATTTGAGTTTCCCTGATAATTAGTGATGTTGGGTATGTTTTCTTATGTCTGTTGGCTATCTGCATGTTTTCTTTGGAAAAAAAAACCTATTCACGGCTGCTGCCCATTTTTCAATCTGGTTTTTTTTTTTTTTTCTGTTGAGTTGTCTGAGTTCTTTGTATATTATAGATATTAACCCCTTATCCGATATATCATTTGCAACTATCTTCTCCCATTCAGCAGGCTGCCTTTTCATTTTGTTGACAGTTTCCTTCATCATGCAAAAGCTTTTTTGTTGGATGGATTCCCATTTATTTTTGATTTTGTTGCCCTGGCCTGAGGAGACATATCCAGAAAAAAATATTGCTAAGACCAATGTCAGAGAGTGTACTGTATATGCTTTCTTCTAGGAGTTTTATGGTTTTGGGTCTTAAAGTTAAGTCTTTAATCCATTTTGAGTTTATTTTTATATATGGTGTGAGAAAGTAGCCCAGTTTGATTCTTTTGCATGTAGCTCTCTAGTTTTCCCAACATCATGTATCTAAGAGGCTGTCTTTTCCTCACTGTATATTCTTGCTTCCTTTGTGATAGATTAATTGACCATAAAAGTATGGGTTTATTTCTGGGCTTTCTATTCTGTTCTATTGATCTATGTGTCAGTACCACACTGTTTTGATTACTATAGTCTTGTAGTATAGTTTTAAATCAGGCAACATGATACTTCCAGGTTTCTTCTTCTTTTTCTAGATGGTTCTGGCAACTCAGGGTCTTTTGTGTTTCCATACAAATTTGAGATTATTCTTTCTAGTTCTGTAAAAAATGCCATTGGTATTTTGATCAGGATTGCGTTGAATCTATAGATTGTCTTGGGTAGTATGGTCATTTTAACAATATTAATTCTTCCAATCCACAAGCATTGTATATCTTTTAATTTGTTTGGGTCATCTTCAGTTTCTTTTATCAGTCTCTTATAGTTTTCTGAGTACAGGTTTTTACCTCCTTGGTTGAATTTATGCTAGGTATTTTATTATTTTGGATACAATTGTAAATGGGATTGTTTTTTAATTTCTCTTTCTGCTACTATGTTGTTGGTGTAGAGAAACACAACCGATTTCTGTACATTAATTTTGTATCTTACAATTTTACTGAATTCATTTATTAGTTCTAATAGTTTTTTGATGGTGTTTTTAGGATTTTCTATGTGTAGTATCACGTCATCTGCATACAGTGACAGTTTTACATCTTCTTTTCCAATTTGTAAGCATTTTACTTCTTTTTCTTGTCTGATTTTTGTGGCTAGGACATCCGACACTATGTTGAATAAAAGTGCCTTGAGTGTGCATCCTTGTCTTATTCCTGATCTTAGAGAAAATGCTTTCATCTGTTGAGTATGATGTGAGCTGTGTATTTGTCATATACAGCCTTTATTATGTTGAGGTATGTTCCCTTCATGCACGCTTTGTTGAGCATTTTTATCATGGATGGATGTTGAATTTTGTCAAAAGCTTTTCCTACATCTATTGAGATGATCATATAAATTTTATTCTTCATTTTGTTTACAAGGTGTGTCATATTGATTGATTTGTGAATATTAAACCAACCTTGCATCCTGGGATAAATACCACTTGATTATGATGTATGATCCTTTTAATGTATTGTTGAATTTGGTTTGCTAATATTTTGTTGAGGTGAAAACTATTAATGTTATGGGAAAATGCACATGATATAATATTTATTAAAAAAGAGGCACTGTTTTGTATATGCCATATTATCTTAATTATTTACATATCTATGCATATAGAAAAGCCTATCTAAATATACCAAAATTTTATTATTAATTGTCATTGAATGATTGAGTTACCAGTGAGTTCTTTTTTTAAAACATCTTTGCATTTTTCCAGTTTCTGCAATAAGCTCATATTACTTTTATAATTATAAAATATACAAACACTAGTTTTTAAAAAGAAATGGTAAATGAAGGGTGAAAGAAGCATTTTAAATTATTCTTTGTTCAATCTAGTGACCCACTTGTAAGAAACTCAGTTTGCGTATTTGTGTTTTTAGGAAAGGAAAACGTAAGTAGTGTTGGCTCTTTCTTGTCTTTGTTTACAACAGTTTCAGCCATTTCTATTTTGGGAGGAAAATCTGTTTTAACCCAAATTCGCTTCTGACTCAAATCCTCTTTCTGTTCCTTGAAAAAGAAGTCTTCATTAATTGTCTTCACTTCTTGGCCAACACTCGTCTTAAATACAAAGCAATAGGGCTCCCTCCCCAAATATTGTCCTAAAATTGCCCTGGTCAAGGACCTGTTATAGAAGCTGCCCCTTGAACTTTTAGGGACACCATTCACTTTATATTATAGTCTCTGTGAATAACTAACAAGGCTGATACACAGACGTTGCCTGATAACCAAAGCCAATTCTGCTTTCAGAAAGTTACTAGATATTTCAGCAGTATTTGATGCAGTTAGCTTTGCTCTCTTTTTAGATTTTTAGTCTGGAAAGTTTTTGAAAATATGCAAAAATAGGGCAAATAATATAATAAGCCTCCATATACCCAACCATCAGCTTCAACAATTAACAAATTGTAGTCCATTCTGCTTTTTCTATACCCTCAACCACTTCTGCCACTTTCCCAGGATTGTTTCAATGTAGATTCCAGATTCGTATGATTTTATCTGTAAATATTTCAGTATGTATTTCAAGAATCTCTTTTATAAGCATAGTTACATTATCATCATTAGAATCTTGCATCAGTAATAATTTGTATCTATTGCCTCATCAGTGCTTGCATTTCTCCAATTTTCCTCTAATATATATTTTTTTATTTTTAACACTTTATTTGAATCTGGGTCCAAATAAGAACCCACACATTTTAATTGTTAATAAGTAGATTAAATGTCTTTAATCTATAAGTTCCCAGCCAACTTTTTTTTTTCTTCCTTGCAATTTATGTTGTTGTGCTATTGAAGAAACAGTGTTCTGCCCTGAAGAGTTTCCCACCATTTGGATTTTGTTAATTGCATTCTTGGGGTATCATCAACTCATTTCTCTGTCCCTCATATTTCCTATATATTGATAGGGGTTTGATAAAATTCAGGTTCCATTGTTTACAAAACTACCTCTGAGGTGGTGTTGTGTACATATAACAGGAGGAACACACTATCTGGCTTCCTCTGTTGCCACTGTCTGGATGAATCTATCCCAGCCTTATTATACTCTATTGCACTTTTCTGTTTACTTGGCTCTCTCCCTGTCAAGACTGTGAAGTCCTTGAGGACAGGGCCAGTGTCCTTAGCACCTAGCTTAATGCCTGGCACATTGGCCAAAGAAATCTTTCAGCAATGCTCCAATGAGATATAACATGTCACATAGCGTACTTTTCTACCAAGTCCTCCAGGAAAAATTAGTTGCAAAATGTTCCCTTAGAAATCCAAAGGAAATAAACCACTGTATTCCTGTTGGAAGAACAATTATGGTTTGGAGAACCTCTCTTACCAAACGATAACTGAGCTTTAGAGCAGCTGCCCGTGATTCATTCATCATTAGCTAGATAGCAAAAACACTTTGGGGTTGAAACCACTTTTAGTTTGAGACAATAACCAATAAAATTCATCTTCCTATTTTCTATAGCTAGGGACTATGTCCACTCATGAGGAAACTGAGTTTCAAGAAGTTAAATAACTTGCCTTAAGGCACACAGTTAATGCATGGCAGAGTCAGGGGCTTGAATCCAGGTCTTTGGACTCCAAAGACAAATCTTCTCCAGCATATACTACAATACAGGGCTGCTGAGCGGCTTCTGGGTTAGGTGGGTCTTGACAAACCATAAAACACAAATACTAGTCTCCTTTAACTCTGAAGAAAAAAAATATCATCAAATCCACCTGCAGAGCTACATGATTCTGAGCCAGGAAAAACCCCCAGATCAAAAGAGCCAGACGACAGGAAGTCCTCAAGGCTGTGGCAATAACCAGAAATCCCCCCTCAACTTTGTGCATTGTTCTAAGAGAGAAAAATAAGTGGTTTAAATTCTGCCATTGGGGAAAGCCTCAAAATTATACCCTGCCAGCTGCCCTTGGCCATGGGGCAGCCTGAGCTGCTTCGTGGAATCCTTTGGTCACTGGGCTTGTGCTGGAGCATCTGCCAGCGCTCCCTTCACACATGTCACTCACTGCATTGCCACACTGGATGCTTGACCCGGGCCATGTGTCCTCACCCAAATTAGAAACTACTAAATCAGGAACCGCCCCCTGGCTGCACCAGTGGGAGCTCAGCAAAGATGATCTCAATGGCTCCCGAGGCTTTCCAGATCTGACTGCTCAGGCTTATCCTGAGTAGCTTCAATAGCTTACAATCAGGACAAACCAAGCCATCCCAAGAGTAAAGGCCAGCTTAGCTCTCTGATTCATTCCGCACAGGTTCTGAGCAATGCTTCCGTCATTTACAAAACCGGTGGTGCCCTCATATTCGGACCAGGCATGACACGACTTGAGTACATGATACTTGAAGGCGAATACACTATATGCTAAAAGCCAAAGCCAAAAATCAAACCTGATCCAGAGGCTGTCAAGAAAATTCAAATCAGCCTTAAACTCAGATCACAAGGTGACAGTGGGGAAGCTCCTCCTTGGAACTCTCCTCTGAGCTCTTCAGCCAAGAATTTTATAGAACCAAGTGGCAAACTTTAAAAGCCACCAGTCTTGTTAGGCGCAGGTTGAGTTATTTGATGTTCTTTCCATGCCCCTGGGAACTCCCTGAGCTCCAGTGTGTCAGACATTTCCTTCTTTGTGCTCTCATGGCATAAGGTTCATACTCTCCTTATTACACATATGGTCCATATTGCATGAGAGTTACACACTGGTGTGGCCATTGTGTGTGGTTAGGGTTCACCCTCCATCCTCTGAAAATCAGGATCTTTGTGTTGTTCTACTTTGTTGACCTTCAACTACAGCAGTGCCTGGCATTTAGTAAGTATTGGCTAAATGAATGTTGTTACTTCAACAGAAAAACTTTACATACACAATTTCTTCATCTAGCACTCCTGCCCACGTGAATCCTATTACTTCCAGAGAAGAGGGGGAATCTTCAAAGGCAATTTTCACCTAATTAGTACAGAGTATTACTAGTCACAAAGAATCCTTCTTTCTCACTAAAACAAAAATTATGGACTCTATTCTAGAGCAGTCTAAAATGAGACAGCAAAACCTGAATAAAGGTAAGGTTGGCATTTTTCTTCTCTGGAAGTAAATCCAGGTTTATGATGAATACAACCTAGGATGAGACCAAGGCAGTTTGTCTTGCTTATCCTGACACTTCCTGAAAGCCTGGGTGAGTTGTTGGATCATTTCGAGGTTTGGTTTCCTCGCCAAGGCAACCAGGGGTCAACTAAGGAATCCTGTCCTAAATACAACTTTCTTAGAATAAGTCCTCTGGGGCAGCTCTGAACTGGAGCTCCCCGATCTAGGCAAATAGGTTGCATTTCCCATACTAATGCCAATAGAATTCCTGGAATGTTGGATTGAGAAAGCTCTGTGGCTGCTTTTAGTAGGAACTTCATGGCAGATGAGCGGCAACCACCATGGATGCAGATGGGGAATCAGGGACTAGGGCTGGGTGCTTTGATCACTTTCCAATCCAGAACAAAGTTGCTACATAGGAGCCTTAATCATTTCAACCTTGAGGAATGCAGAGATGATGAATTCACACCAAATACCCCTAATTCATACTTGCTTATTAAAAACAACCCTTGCAGGGTTTACAGAGAAAAGCCTGGGAGTTAAGAACAATAAAATGTCCCAGTACAGATCCTTCTCAATGTGTCCTTGGCAGGTCTGGCTGAACATAATCCCCAGAGGATCCTGTGCTGTGGACCGGGAGTCACTTCCTAAAAGCCGATTGCTGCCTATTTCATTGATTTGTTGACTGCACAGCCCTGACCTGCACGTGGCAACGGGAAAGTTGCTCCTTGGCATCGAGGAGAATAATAAGAGGAAAACCTGCCAGGATAATGCACCTGGCAGAACTTGTTAAAACCATTTCTATTTCCAGAACTAGGAATGTACATGGACCTCAAAAGCACCAGAGAGTCACTCTAGCTATCCTTAGTGCCCTTAAGAGGAATTGTTTGCAATCTTTGATCCCACATGACCTACCCCAGGTAATACATAGAAGAATATTTCAAATGTTTTATTTCCTAGGTGGAGAGTCTATCTCTCCATCCACTGCTGTCCACCAACCCCCATAGCCATGGCTCATTTAGATGGGCATATGGGAAAAGAAAAAGTTAAAATCCTCAAAAAAGAAGCAGGATACTGACAAGGTCATTTTCACCTTTGAAATGAATTACATAAATATCAGGTCACATGAGTGCATGGAACAGTGTCATACATTTTTAGCTGCTGCATATGAGCCATAATTTTAAAATATCCATATGTAGCCTTAACTATGCTTTGGTTTCTTTCATCACACTACATGACCCTTTACTCCAAATATACGTGATTAGTTCTCCACCGGATACTTCCACCTGATACCAAATCCTATCTCTAACCAGTTGCTAATAAGACACACATAAGAGAGAACAGGGAACAAGGATGAAAGTTTTTTGTGCTAACTGCTCATGAGTATGGAGGCAACATAGCTTATCAACTTAGGATGCATCAAAAGAAGGAATGCTGAAAACAAGTCAAATGCACAAAGCAGAAATTTTAAAAATCCATGACAATTTGATACAAGAATTTTTCTAAAGCCTACCAATAAACACATACCAGTCACTTTATACACAGTCACTGAATTGAACTAACACTTGTTCTAATCTCTTAAACTCTCTCTGAACTCCTTAGTCTGAATCGGGATTGTGGACAACTTCTTTCCTTTTTATCCTCTACCTTCCCAACCAAAAGTAGTCCACAGGCATCAACAGATGAAGCCAATGCAATTTTTGAGGACAAATCCTAGCAGACACAATGAATTTACATAGGAGTGAGTCTACAGGGGGAACCAAGTTCAAGGAAGGTGACACGCAGTTTACAGGAGAAGCTTTTCTTTCTGAGAAATCTGGTTTGGCTCATCCAAGAACCAGTCTCAACAAAAGGCAAATACACACACTTTTAGAATTCATCTTGGTGATAGTCTGATATATTTTTTTCCTCTTATCTTCTTATTTCCTAAAGACAAATGTCTCTTTTAACTATGATTTTAACCTATCCAGACCAGACTACATTAAATGAATGTTTTATCTGTAAAATATATCACAAAGAATAAAGCAACTGCCTCTGATGTTATTAGAATATAACTGATTTTAATTGTTTACATGTTTTAGCTTTGTTTACTTTCGAGATGATTTGAAGAGAACAAAACTTTTCATAGAGAATGAGTAAGGTTAGGAAAGTAGATAAAAGAAATTAGTGGAGAGCCTTCAGTAGTTTCTCTAGATTGTGGGAAGCTACCAAATATTCAACAAGGAAGTCAACTCTACCTGAACAATGGCCTTGGTATCCACCCTCTTCTTTCCACTGCCCCCAAATAAGTCCTCATCGCCTCTTGCGATAGTCAATACCTGGGCTCCCTGTCTCCTTTCTCTCCTCTTCAATCCATCCTATATCAATCACATAGCCAAGAAATATGTAATAAGCATCTACTACATGCTAGGCATATTTTTAAATAACCATTTCAAACACTATCGGAGGGATCTTTGGAGAGAAGAGGCTTTAAATATATCCACTGAATTGACTTTTAAAGGGAATGACCTGAAAGGGTGGTCTGTCTACCAAATTCATCCACATAGGATCTATGAGTAGGAGTGTGTGTGTGTGTGTGTGTGTGTATGTGTGTGCCCCTCTAGATGAAAACCTGACATTAGTTTGCTTTCTTCTCTGAAGAAGACAAAAATATTTTCAATCATTTAGAAGACTATTCCGACAAGAGCCTATGATACACAGAGTTTCAAAGCTCTGGTCCTGGCTGAGGTCCTTAGGTGTGAGGAGACTGGGTGTCACTGTGATATAATTACTATCATATTTCTCCAGTCATTTAAGCTAAGTGTGATTTCAAAGGATCTAGCCACCTCCTCCCTCCCAGAATCTCTGGTCTGTTTCAAACTTTATTTCATTAATATTCTCAGGCCCTCTGGTTCCAAAAGCAGCTTTGAGAATGTTTTTAAAAATATGTATACATTATTTTGAAAATTTCTTAAGTTATTCTAGGATGAATTTTATTTTCCCATTTAAACCTATAAATCTGAAAGTTTCTTTTTAAATTTTATGTGAATAATAACTGGCAGTTTTAAGAAAAAAATTTGATCCTAAGAAGTCTCATCAATTAAGAGGTCTTTAAGCCTTTGGAGAAAGACGTCATATATATTCCAATATTGTACGCTGTCTTATTTCTGTCTGCTGAGAAAGGAGTACTACTTGCTTGGGACTTGTCAAATGATACCATGGAAAGGGCTTGGGGTCTGGGGAAGACTTGGATTTAAACCCAGTCTCTATCCTTCGCTGTGTTCTCCTGGGAGAGGCACTTTGGATCTCGGTACCTCAGTTTCCTCCTGCAAAACCTCACAGGTTGGTGTTGAGGCATGTGACATCACTCTGTGAACCTTGAATTACTCTGTCAAGCGCTGGTTGTGAGAAGGGTGCCTTTGGGAGGTGAGGTCTCTCTCTGACAGTGAAGGAGTTGAGGAAAGTCCCCCCCCCCCCCGCTTCTTCCTGCCCAGCAGAGATGGGATCTCCTCTTGAACTTTAAAATTACTTATTATGACAAGTTTCTGATACATACTACAAGTACGAAAAACACTAAAAAGTGTTAACATTACCCATCGACCAATTAACTATTGAAGCTAATCAGTGAGTCTGAAGAGCCTTTGGCATAAACATGCAAATTTTTTAGCCACTATCTGTAATGAATATTCCACTTTTATATATTCCACTTTTCCAAGTATTGGGTTAATCTTTGTTCTTCTGCCTCCTGCACTTTTTTGGCTGGGTCCTAATCAGGGAAATATACAGTGGGAATCCAGACACCAGCTTCAGGGATGCATGATTACACATACTCAGTCGTGTAAAAAATAACCAGTAGGGGGCTTCCCTGGTGGTGCAGTGGTTGAGAATCTGCCTGCCAATGCAGGGGACACGGGTTCAAGCCCAGGTCTGGGAAGATCCCACATGCCGCGGAGCAACTAGGCCCGTGAGCCACAACTACTGAGCCTGCGCGTCTGGAGCTTGCGCTCTGCAACAAGAGAGACCGTGACAGTGAGAGGACTGCGCACTTTGATGAAGAGTGGCCCCACTCACCACAACTAGAGAAAGCCCACGCACAGAAACGAAGACCCAACACTGTCAAAAATAAATAAATAAATAAAATAAAATAAAAAAAGACAGTAGTGTTGAACAAAATTGACCCCTTTTAATTTCTTAAAAATACAATATTCTGATCTCTAAGCCAAATGGATATTAAGTAGATGAAAGATTATTAACAATTATCACATGTGAATTGTGATTAAATTTACTGGCTAGACAGAAACTCTGACAGAAAAGAAAATCTTTTTTTCTGGCTTTAGAATAGAACCCATATTCTGGTCCAACTGTAGACTTTCCCAAAGGCCTGTGGATTGTTATTAAAAAATTAAATCCCGGTAATAGGATTTTTGAGGACAATTATGGTAGTCTAGTTACCCTGTTTAAATGTCACTGAATTAATCCTTCTATTTCTGTTTCAATAAACATAGGTAAACATAATATTTTAAAATATAATATCAGTTGAAACTATTTTCTTTAAAAATCCACTGGCACATTTTTCTGCTCACTTTCTGTCTGCATTTCCTCACCAGGGCTATGTGCTATCTGGGGACATTTTGGTCACCATCAATTCCCTTTCCTGATTAATCAACCTGCCCAGCTGCTTGAATTTCATGAGCATCTGACTCAGACCACGGCTCATCTTCCTCGATATGCAGACATTGCCAACAAGCCCAGGGTGGTTATTTTTACAAGCTAGTCGTTGGAACTGATCAGCCCGTCCAGTCATGATCGTGAACCGGGTCACTCCAGGGACACAAGTAGAAGAAAGGGGAAAAGGGTCGTGCCAGGCTGAGCTATGGAGAGGCCACTGAACTGCGACTTCCAAGAACTTAAAAATCGTTGATTTCCTATTTTTTCCTTAAAAGTCACTCTTTTGAGGAAAAAATAGGAAAAGATTCTGATTCCTTAAGACTTATTTCTGGCATCTGTTTTGTAGGAGGAAATGGAGGGACCATAGTTTGCAGTCTCTGCATCCCTTTCATTTCTATGTCTCTAGTTACTCACGCCAATCACTTTGCTGAGAGCTGATGAAGGGTTGAGGTGGAGGGGAGCTGAGGGTGGTAGAAACACAAATGAATTCCAGTCCTGGTAGGCAGACTACCACTGCACTTAGGGCTGGCAGTATCCCCAGTCACACCATCTCTTTTATGGGTCCCTGTTCTGTGAAATGCTCAAAGCTTTTCTGTATATCCCAAAATATTGGACACATGGCCAAGCATCTGAAGGGCTGCTTGAGTTCCATTGGTTTAGTAATCGTCTACTTCATTTCTCCAATTATGAAGTGAGTTTGCATAGATTTAGTTGGTTTCTGAGATACTAGGCCTTGAGGTGTTACAAAGTAACTTTACTTGAATTCAGTAGATTTTATATTTTTTAAATATTCCCCTCCTACCACCCCCCAATTAATCATTTCAGTAGTCAGGGACAATCTGTTATATAATACAATCTCTTCAGCAGCAGAAAGGACAACAGTTAATGATTGATAGATCAGGATAGACGTTGAAATTTTGAAATCGGAGAGTGTGATCCACAAGGTGACATACACAGTTAGGTCTCTTTGTTTTAAAACTGTACTTTTACTTAAATAAACATATTTCTTTTTTTAGTCTCGTGTATTATTAAGGCAACATTAACACAAATTACCAAGAGGTATGGAACTTATGTTGACTTCACATTTGAAATTTTGACACTAATTTGAGCATTTAATATTTTGAAACATTTTCTGGTCACATACAAAAAACTAAGTTTGGACGACAAATCTGAGGAAATAAAGACAATTCACAAAGGTCCTTGTCACAATTTTTTCTTGAGAAAAAGGGCACTGCCTAGTTGAATTTCTTAGCTCTAAAGACGAATTTGGTGTGACAGCTATGGAACTGGGTTAGTCGAGAAAGCCTGAGGGTTAAGTGAGAAATCTTGAGGTAGATGAGTTCTTTGAAATAAAGCATTCCATAAAGGAAGGACAGTCTACTTATTATCCATGCACACAAAACTTCCAGGAAAAAGTTACATTTATTCCTATACATCCACAGAGTGGTGGATTGTCCATTGGGTTGACTGGTTGCTTTTTCCTCTCTCTCTGATTTAGATACAATTATCAATATATCCCCTCTTCTATCATAGGGTAGGGCCGTTATCCATCTGGGGAATCGGGCACTACAAGGCCTTACTGGAGGGGGAAAGACTGACAAATGAAGTGTTTGAAGGACTCCCTGAGGAAAAGAACACGGTAGTGATGGCATCTCTCCTAAGGCTGCTTGGAAGGCAGTGAGGCAGGTGCACAGAGGAGACAGGGGTATTGCCAGGAGAGGGCTGGCTAGCTGCCCTCACAAGGTCCTCACGATGAGACTGTCTCAGGGAATGAATCCACCACTTGCCAGGGAATGACCTCAGACTTCTGAGCTCTGAAACTCATCAGTAGGTCAAAGTTCCTTGGATTTAGAGATATACAAAACTAAAAAGATCGTGAGGTAGAAACACAGAATGCCAGTCTATTAGATTTTAAAGAGAAATATAACTATCAAGGAGACCTCACATTCAAGTCAATCTGACCAGTACAAAATACACGGAGAAGTTTACTTTGGAGAAAAGGAAACAGAACAAGGGGAATTAAAAATTGTATGAACCAGATATACAACCAGCATCAACTCTGACGGCTGCCATGTCCATCTCCATAATATGAATACACTGACCAGGTAGACTGGATAAATCCACTTCTTGGGCATGCACAACTCAGATTTGCCCATGATTTTCATGGGACTTTCTAAATCTCTCTCTACTCCAAATTACGGTGGACTTATTCCTTACTTTAATTTTCAAAGAACGATCTTACTTTCCTTATTTTCAAATTTTTGAGGTCTGTTCTTCTGTGTCCCCCATGGACTGTCTGCAAGATATATGACCAAAAGATTTAGAGCCAAATTCTGGAACATAGCAGCAGTGAAATACATCTGTGATGCCCACACAGTCAAAAGGCACAACTAAAATAGTACCAGACCCTGAAGAGATTGGGAGTGACCACAGACCAGTGTTGTGATGGATGGCGTATATATATATATTTTTTTTTTGCGGTATGCGGGCCTCTCACTGTTGTGGCCTCTCGCGTTGCGGAGCACAGGCTCAGCGGCCATGGCTCACGGGCCTAGCCGCTCCGCTAGGCATGTGGGATCTTCCCGGACCAGGGCACGAACCCGCGTCCCCTCCATCGGCAGGCGGACTCTCAACCACTGCGCCACCAGGGAAGCCCGATGGTGTATATTCTTGATCCAAGATGGATGGCCACTGTTGACATGCCTACCACTGAGGAAAATTCTCCAAGGATGTGGAAGTCTTGAAAATTGTTTCCCCGCATTCGTCTCTATGATCTACAGTGAAAACTTCCTCCGGATAGTAAGTCACCTGCTGTTATTAACAGCCATAATTAAACACAGAATTTTTTGTACCACCATCCTTCTTCCCTTTTTTCCTCAGTGGATTGGGCTTGGGGAGAGTAACTGAAGCTAGATTGGAGATCTGTTCGCAGGCCACAGTAATCGATATAATCTTTGTTCCCAGTCTCACTACAAACTGCTCTGTGTACTTATGAAGTTTCTTAAAGACACAAATTCTTCTAAAATCCTTATCAAATCACCTCATACCAAGCTGGAAGACTTTTGATTATGTAGGTGAAATTTACCTCAGAAAATGTGTCATAGTCAGTATAAATTAAATCAAAGCAGGGAATTTTTATTTTTTTGACCCTCAGCACCTTATCACTCTTTTGTTAATCAACACTCTTCCATTTTCTTGAAGCTAATTTCAGTTTGAGTGGTTATCATTCTGTGAGGAAATATGATTCTGATGAAACTAAGACCCATCCAGTGTTTTGAAAGAGCAACATTTACGTGTGTTTGCAAATACTGAAGTCTGATCTCCAGATTATCTAAGTCCGTAATTTCAGATCATTCAAAGCAAACAGTCCTACCCCAGGAAATCCTATTTTGCAGGAGATTGAGCAGCACTGAATATTTTCATATTGCAATTTATGCTGGGTTTTCTTTTGTTTTGTCTTTTGTTGAAGTACAGTTGATTTACAATGTTGTGTTAATTTCTGTTGTACAGCAAAGTGATTCAGTTACACATATAGGCATTTGTTTTGTTTGTTTTGAATTTCAAAGTAGGAATCTAAGCAATGCCTTCCAGAGGTCAGCTACTAAGGAAAATGCAATATCACGCTTTTTTTTTTTTTGCGGTACGCGGACCTCTCACTGTTGTGGCCTCTCCCGTTGCGGAGCACAGGCTCCGGACGCACAGGCTCAGCGGCCATGGCTCACGGGCCCAGCCGCTCCGCGGCATGTGGGATCTTCCCGGACCGGGGCACGAACCCGTGTCCCCTGCATCGGCAGGCGGACTCTCAACCACTGCGCCACCAGGGAAGCCCCACAACTCCTATTTTGAAGAGAACTTTAGAGAACTTCAGCTATCTTTTGACTATCTACCTGAAATTCTGCAAGTGTGAGCACTTGCCTGTCTGACCATTCCGTTACTGACTTACTGTCAGTGGGGAAATGTGCAAAGAGATTTTTTTTTGTTTTTGGAGCTTCTCATCACTATCTCCTTTTCCTGACCTTAGCTAAAGATGCTGTAAAGTCTTTTAAAAATATAGAGTATATTCCACTTAATATAAATGGCTAATACCATAAAATATTGTTCCAACCTAGTGTATTTTTAGATCTTTACAAGGAGGAAATACTCAACCTAAAGGGACAGAATGGGGAAAATAAAACAAAACATTGGCCTAGACTTGGAAGCAGAGGGGACCAGTGTTCCAGTCCTGGCACTGCAATTACTAGCGGTGGGATCTTAAGCAACTCATGTCAGCATTCTGAGCCTCCATTTCTTTCTCTTCTGGATGAGAGTGTAGGGGAGAAAACCATTTTCCTTGACCTTTATAGGGTCCCTGGTTGGGTCTAAAAATTAAACTGATGAAGACAGATTAATAGGAGATTTCATGGAAGTTTTATACGACTCAGGAGCTTTCATAAGTAAACAAAGACCTGAAGAAACAGTTAGACATGAGTATTTCTATGCTGGGTTTGATGAACTGTGGACAGGTATGGAGAGCTCTGATAGGTCAAAGAATATGAGGTACGTGTAGTAAACTGGGGGGACTTAGCAAGGCCTATGTGTTAGAATTCTTCTTGGCATCTCTTTGCCTTTGGACCTAAGGATACTTCTTTCCTCCAGGTATAAGGAGGCCACCTCCCACACAAGGATTTTATGACCTGTATTAGGGGAAAATGACAGAGGGGAAGGTCAGAATGAACTTCTTGCTTCTGATGTTTTCTCAAACTCCTGAAGCTTAAAATATTCAACTTGCCACATTGCCATATTTTGGGGTAGCATGTCCTGAACCCCATCAAGAGGATTTGACTAGGGCTTTGAGATGACTGTAAGTTCATAAATTCTAAAAGACATTTCAGTTAAAAGAGAGGTTGGAGGACTCCAACACAGATGTAATAGGAATAAAGAAGAAGAAATAGGAAGGAGTAGGAATAAAGAATAAATAAATAAATAATAAATAAATAATAATAATAATAATAAATAATATCTCATGTCTGAGCATGAGATATTAGAATTTAAGATTCAACATTGGAGTAGTTATTGACAGGGAGGCCAAGGGTGTGAGAGCCTACAGTGAGGTGATAAAAAAGGCCATTGAAGTTGGGGTCAGGAAAGGTTGTGGCTAAGATTTAGTGGGTCACCACACAAATATTGAAATCACTCAGGATGATGAGAAGGATTGTGGTTTAAGAGGAAGACCATGAGCTAGAAGCCAAAATCTTTAGTGAACGTACTGTATGACCAAGAGATAGTAGAGCACAGTGGTCAGGTACACCTGCATTAGTGCCAGGCAATTTTGGTTCAAATCACAGCTCCACCACTGACCACTTCTCATCCTTGGGCACCTTGCTTACCATGTCAACTTATATTTTACTCAACTATAAAGTGGGGGAAATAATAATGTCTGTCCTACGGGGCCATTCTGTGTAGCAGATACCAATAAATGCCTACCCAGCAGCTATTCATATCTTCCTTGCTAACAGAACACAATCCTCTATGAATACTGTGAGCAGGTTGGCCCTAGCTTTAGACCCACTGGGTACATCTTGATTCGTTTTAGCCAATCATGGGGGTTTCTTCTTCTCTTCTAATAATTGACTAGACAATGATATGTAGGATAAGCCTGCTAGGATGACTTCTGGGAAATGTTTTCTTTCTCTTCACATTTGTTTGTAGAGATGTGATGTCAAAAGCTTCTGCAACCAACTTGCTACCATGAGAAAAATTAGTGGATAAGCTGAGAGTGTTAATGCAGAAAGATGGAAAGAACTCCCAATTATATAGCAAAAGCAGTATTTGTAAGACTAATAGCAGAAGTTCTGAAAATCACTTGGGAACTTGAGAATTTAGATGGAAGTACAATCTACAACATCCATTCATGATAAAAACTCTCATAAAAGTTGGTATAGAGGGAAAACATCTCAACATAACAAAGGCCATTTATGACAAACCCACATCTAACATCATACTCAATGATGAAAAGCTGAAAGCTTTTCCTCCAAAATTAGGAACAAGACGAGGATGCCCACTCTCACCATTTTTATTTAACATAGTATTGGAAGTCTGAGCCACAGACAAGAAAAAGAAATAAAAAGCATCCAAATTGTAAGGGAAGAAATAAAACTGTCACTGTTTGCAGATGACAAGATGCTATATATAGAAAACCCTAAAGTCTCCACCAAAAACCTATTAGAAATTATAAATGAATTCAGTAAAGTTTCAGGATACAAAATTAATATACAGAAATCTGTTGCTTTATTATACACTAATAATGAACTCTCAGAAAGAGAAATTAAGGAAATAATCCCATTTATAATCACATCAAAAAGAATAAAATACCTAGGAATAAAGGAGGTAAAAGACCTATACTCTGAAAACTATAAAACATTGATGAGGGAATTTTAAAACAATACAAAAAAAAAAAAGGAAAGATATCTCATGTTCTTGGACTGGAAGAATTAATATTGTTAAAATGTCCATACTACCCAAAGCGTTCTACAGATTTAATGCAATCCCTATCAAAGTATCCATGGCATTTTTCACAGAACTAGAACAAATAATCCCTAAAATTTATTTGGAACGACAAAATAACCCAAATTGCCAAAACAATCTTAAGAAAAAGAACAAAGCTTGAGGTATTAAGCTACAGTAATCAAAATAGCATGGTACTGGCACAAAAATAGACACACAGATCAATGGAACAGAATAGAGATCCCAGAAAAAACCCCACACATTTATGGTCAATTAATCTATAACAGGAGGCAAGAATATACAGTGGAGAAAAGATTATCTCTTCAATAAGTGGTGCTGGGAAAACAGGACAGCTATATATAAAACAAAGAGATTAGAACATTTCCTTGCACCATATACAAAAATAAACTCAAAATAGATTAAAGCCCTAAATGTAAGAAGTGAAATGATAAAATTTCTAGAAGAGAACATAGGCAGAGCACTATTTTTTTAATTGAAGTATAGTTGATGTACTATATTATATAAGTTACAGGTGTACTACATAGTGAGTCACAATTTTTAAAGGTTAGACCCCTTTTATAGTTATTATAAAATATTGGCTATATTACCTGTGTTGTACAATATATCCCCATAGCTTATTTAGTTTATACATAATGGTTTGTACCTCTTAATACCCTACCCCTATCTTGCCCCTCCCCTCTTTCCCTCTTCCCACTGGTAACCACTAGTTTGTTTTCTATATCTGTGAGTCTCTTTCTTTTTAGCGTATTCACTAGTTTGTTATTTTTTTTTAGATTCCACCTATAAATGATATCATACAGTATTTGTCTTTCTCTGTTTGACTTATTTCACTTAGCATAATACTTTCCGAGTCCACCAATGTTGTTGCAAATGGCAAAATTTCTTTCTTTTTTATGGCTGAGTAGTATTCCATCATATGTATCACATTACATCTGTCAAAATGGCTATCAACAAAAAATCTACAAATAACAAATGTTGGTGTGGATCTGGAGTAAAGAGAACCCTAGTACACTCTTGGTAGTAATGTAAATTGATACAGCTGTCATGGAAAACAATATGGAGGTTCCTCAAAAAATAAAAAATTGAACTATTATACAATCCAGCAATTCTACTTCTGGGTATTTTACCCAAAGAAAACAAAAACACTAGTTCAAAAAGATATATGCACCCGTATGTTTATTGCAGTACTATTTACAATAACCAGGATATGGAAGCAAACTAAGTGACTACGAATAGGTGAATGGTTAAAGCAGTGGTATATATATATATATATATATATATATATATATATATATATATTGGGTGGGCCAAAAGTTTTGTTCAGTTTTCCCCATAAGATGGCTTTAGTAGCACTTAGTTGTCCTTAACTTCATTTGAAACAATTTTGTTAGACAGTCTGTGACAGCTGTCATAGCAGCATGCATTTTAAAAAAGACATAAAAATTGGTGAATTTTTGTGTAGCCATTCTAATATTGAAGATGGAAGGAAAAAAAGCAACATTTTTGGCATATTATGCTTTATTATTTCAAGAAAGGTAAAAATGCAACTGAAACTCACAAAAAGATTTGTGCAGTGTGTGGAGAAGGTGTTGTGACTGATCAAACATGTCAAAGTGGTTTGCAAAGTTTCGTGCTGGAGATTTCTTGCTGGATGATGCTCCACGGTTGGGTAGACCAGTTGAAGTTGATAGTGATCAAATCGAAACAATAACTGAGAACAATCAACGTTATACCAGCCAGGAGATAGCCGACATACTCAAAATATCCAAATCAAGAGTTGAAAATCATTTGCACCAGCTTGGTTATGTGAATCGCTTTGATGTTTGGGTTCCACATCAGTTAAGCCAAAAAAACCTTCTTGACCATATTTCCGCATGCGATTCTCTACTGAAACGCAATGAGTACGTTCTGTTTTTAAAACAAATTGTGATGGGCGATGAAGAGTGGATACTGCACAACAATGTGGAACAGAAGAGATCATGGGGCAAGCGAAATGAACCACCACCAAGCACACCAAAGGCCGTTCTTCATCCAAAGAAGGTGATGTTGTGTATATGGTGGGATTGGAAGGGAGTTCTCTATTATGAGCTGCTTCTGGAAAACCAAATGATTAATTCCAACAAGTACCGCTCCCAATTAGACCAACTGAAAGAGACACTCAATGAAAAGTGTCCAGAGTTAGTCAACAGAAAACACATAATATTCCATCAGGATAACACAAGACCACATGTTTCTTTGATGACCAGGCAAAAACTGTTACAGCTTGGCTGGGAAGTTCTGACTCATCCTCCATATTCACCAGACATTGCACCTTCGGATTTCCATTTATTTTGCTCTTTACAAAATTCTCTTAATGGAAAAAACTTCAATTCCAATGGAAGACTGTAAAAAGCACCTGGAACAGTTCTTTGCTCAAAAAGATAAAAAGTTTTGGGAAGATGAAATTATGAAGTTGCCTGAAAAGTGGCAGAAGGTAGTGGAACAAAATTGTGAGTATATTGTTCAATAAAGTTCTTGGAGAAAATGAAACGTGTATCTTTTGTTTTTACTTAAAAAACTGAAGGCACTTTTTGGCCCACCCAATAGTAGCATAGGGGTATGAGATTAAGAGACACAAATTCCTATGTAAAAAATAAATAAGCAACAAGGATGTATTGTACAGCACTGGGAAATACAGACATTATTTTATAATAACTTTAAATGGAGTATAATCTATAAAATATGGAACCACTATATTGTACACCTGAAACTAATATAATATTGTAAATCAACTATACTTCAATTAAAAATATATATATATTCTAAAAATTGTTCCTTCTTAGTCCTGTAGAAATTGCATGTTTAACATTAAAGGGAGGGTGAAGAGGCTGACCTTTGAATGAGAAGCTAACAGATTTGTCTTTTAAAAACAGCAATGACTGGAACCTTATGAATAAATTTTTATATGCTCTATACTTCTTTCCCCGAAGTTGTCAGGTATCTTAAAAGGTAAATTAATGTTGGTTTAGGAAGTATAAAGTGAGTCATAGGAAGAGAATCTGGTTCAATAATCTTGAAATGTATTAAACGTCAGAGATGATAATTTAAGCCCTTTGTTTCTAGTTTTTTAGGGCAGCGATCCATTATCTAAATACTTTTCAGAGGCAAAGCTGACTACTGACATAGAGTGACTCAACAACATGAATTTGCTCACAGAACTTATAGCTATCAATATATGGAGAGCATTCCAGAATGTGAATGCTCCAAACCTGTCCTCATTTTCCTCCCTTCCCACTCCTCAGACGGATGAGGTTTTTGACTCGTTTGCTGAAAGCCTGACATAATATATACCTTAAATAATTTACCAGCTTTGAGTCTACACTTCAGACTTAAACTAAGCCAAACAGACAACCTATACACACAATAGATGGGACTGTTGTACACAATATTTGGGTGCATGCAGGATGCGTATATATCCAAAATATTTAATAAGCATTATGGCATGAAAACTGATGATCAGAATGAATGCCAGCTATAGGCTGAAGCAGGGTCCTGGGAGGCCTGTACTGTTTCAGGCATTAACCCTTCCAGTTTTACCTCACCAGCAGATGGGAGGATCCCAGGTGTGGATCTGGGGGTGGCTGGAGAAGGGGTGCTGTTTACCAACTGGTGTGAGACTATTTCAATAATTTAAAAAACAGTGTGGCCACCCTGAAGCATATCAAGTAAATATCAGCCCTGAATATGGAAACTTATCTTTTTTTAAAAAAATTAATTAATTAATTTATTTATTTTGGGCTGTGTTGGGTCTTCGTTTCTGTGCGAGGGCTTTCTCTAGTTGTGGCGAGCGGGGGCCACTCTTCATCGCGGTGCGCGGGCCTCTCACTATCGCGGCCTCTATTGTTGCGGAGCACAGGCTCCAGACGCGCAGGCTCAGTAGTTGTGGTGCGCAGGCTCAGTAGTTGTGGTGCACGGGCTCAGTTGCTCCGTGGCATGTGGGATCTTCCCAGACCAGGGCTCAAACCCGTGTCCCCTGCATTAGCAGACAGATTCTCAACCACTGCGCCACCAGGGAAGCCCCGGAAACTTATCTTTTGATAAGGAAACTGACTCAGAATATAGTTTACTTGTCCAAAGTCATTTCCAGTCAGTTACACACCCTGGGCTACATCCCAGGTCTCTTGACTCCTAATCCTCTACTCTTTTCATCAAACTAAATATTACAGAGGGAAAGTTAAAACAAACAAAACTGAGGAACTAAATTTTAAATTTCATTTAATTTTTTTTTCAAATAAATTGGGGCATATTCATTTAATGGAATACTATATAGCAAAGGATATGAACAAACAAGTTAACATACCACAACATGGCAAATGTGATAAACAGTTAAATAATAAGGCTGTTAAAAGATTAAATGAAGATTAAATTAAATTATCCCTATGAAGTGCCCATTATTTGGACTCCAAGTATCTCAAGATACCAACTGCACTTCACTATACAAATGTATCATGGTTACATTTCTTTCATTTTTTTAAACATCTTTATTGGAGTATAATTGCTTTACAATGGTGTATTAGTTTCTGGTTTATAACAAAGTGAATCAGCTACATATACATATATCCCCATATTTCCTCCGTCTCCCTCCCTCCCACCCTCCCTATCCCACCCCCTAGGTGGTCACAAAGCACCAAGCTGATCTCCCTGTGCTATGCAGCTGCTTCCCACTAGCTATCTATTTCACATTTCGTAGTGTATATATAAGTCCATGCCACTCTCTCACTTCGTCTCAGCTTACCCTTCCCCCTCCCCGTGTCCTCAAGTCCATTCTCCATGTCTGTGTCTTTATTCCTGTCCTGACCCTAGGTTCTTCAGAACCATTTAAATTTCATTTAATTTTAATTAATTTACATTTATGTCTAAATATTCACATGAGCTTAGTGGCTACCATTTTAGTGTGGGTATACAGAAAGCCAGAGAATGATGTAGATGTGAAGAGATGGCATGAGTTACTGAGAGTAGACAGAAGAGAGTCGTTCTCTTTCCTAAGGTAACTTATATTCCTCTTAGGCTTGTTTCAGCTTTGGGAATTTATACAATATTTTAATAATGATTTTCTTTGCTAAGGCATCTGGAAAGGCATCTAGCTTATCACTCATTTCTTTGGAAATTAGTGTTAGACATTTTCAATTGTGTTAGACATTTTCTGTCTTGTTTATCACAAGAAACATTTTAAGTGTTCATAGCTTCAGTGTTATGCCCATCCTTTCCTTGCGATGGCCGACTTCTTGCTTACTTCTTGCAAATATCCAAGCATGTTTGCACTAGTTTCCACATCTTTGAGGAGCCCTCAAGTCAGCTTTGCAGATATGCAGTGAGTCAAAATCCAACAATTCTACCAGCATAGTATTGCACACCAAGGAGATTATCTTCTAGAAAGATTTAAAAGTCCAACAGATATGCCACAAAGGGTTAGATAACATCAGTGCTTAGTAACTAGGAGTGGTGAGAACCACAGATATTTCATAGACTGTACACAATCTTTCATCTTGACTCTAGGTCATACCTTGAACTAAAAAAAAGAAAAAAAAATTAGAAAAAAGGATTACCTTAATATTCCTTTCTCCCCAGCCTCTCCTTCTGTGGTTAAGAGATCCTAAACCTTCTGCTCTAACCCAATAACAATACTAATAATAATAGGTAGAAACAATGGATATTCAAAATATGTTATCAGGCTTTGGGCAAAACACTCCTAGAAAATAGAAGGAAAAGGTTTATTTACTCCTAAATTTGAGGAAATAACCTCTAATTAATTAATAGCTTTAAAGTGATATTGAAACATGAATTCTGAAAGCCTGTTCATGCTTATTTCTCATTAAAATGCATTTCAAAACACATCCCATTATTCTTTGGGTGCTAATGAATTCATATTTAAGACATGAACACAAAAGCATCTCCCAGGCTTCTGAGAAAATATAAAAATGCACCAGTTGACGGTTTGCCTAAATGGAGCACAATTATCACCGAGTTGCACAGCATTTTTATCTGTCCTGTCACTGCAGGAAATCTCATTGTGTATGTGACCTGAATACATACAACCCAGTGGAATATTCCGTAAATGCAGAGTAGCCTAAGAGCATCCAACAGCTGCCTTGCTTTTTTTTTTTTTCAAAATCAAACACAAGGGATTGCTGGAGATTGCTATTCTCCCTAAGCCACTGGGCCATTTTAGAATTCTCTGTCATTTTCATCTACCCATATTAATTCTTAAACAGTATCCACTCAAACTGCTGTGCTTCAACCCTGAGGAATGTAAATACTGAGGTAATTATGAGCCATATTTTCCAGGGGTGCACATCTAAATGATTATCTGAAAGTTAAATGTTAACGTCACAAAATAAAGAGGTAAAACAGAGTTAATGTATGTTGCCCATAGTTAATATGCTAAAATAGAGCAAGCAATCTAACATTGCCAGGAAATTTGAATGCGGAGACTAGAAGTGCTTTTTCATTATTTAAATATTACAGCGCAGTAGATATATTTTATTTGTATCAGCCTCTCAGACGGACTGGAGAGACAAAGCGTAAGAGGCAAAGGGATTAGAAGAAAATATGTGGAGACTGGATTGTTGGACAAAGTGTGTGTGTCCGATTGGGCAGGGGTGTGGGGTGAAAATGACTCAGGGCACAATCCTCATCGTAAATCTGTCAGGAGTTCAAGCAGCAAGGAAGTCCTTTGTCCCGTAGAAATTAGCCATGCACTCAGTCTGTGGGCCCCCTCCTCCTCTGGGTCCCATTCCTCTCTTCCTCTCTTCTCTACCCCACCCCTCCTTTAAGCCAATTTGAACAAATATCAACTGTAAAGCTTGTAATGACCCTAAGTGCATCCCAATTTATATTCATCATCTATTATGGAACTATACTGTCAAGAATTTTATAGAATCTGTTGATTCTATAAAATCGGATTGTTATGGGTTGAACTGTGTCCCCCAAAAAGATTTGCTGAAGTTCTAACCCCCAGTACCTCAGAATGTGACCTTATTTGGAAATAGGGCAGGTACAGCTGTAACAAGTCAAGAAGAGTTCACTCTGGGGTAGTGTAGACCCCTGATCGAACATGACTCTTGTCCTTATAAGAAGACAGTGGCCACGTGAAAACACAGAGATTCACAGGGAAAATGCAATGTGAAGATGGAAGCAGAGATTGAAATGATGCATCTATGAGCCAAAGAATGCCAAGGACTATCACCAGAAAATAGGAGAGAGACATGGAATAGACTTTCCCTCAGAGCCCTCAGAAAAAAAACTAACCCTGCCAACACTTTGATTTTAGACTTCTAGCCTCTGGCACTGTGAATCAATCATTTTCTGTTATTTTAAGCCACTCAATTTGTGGTACTTTTTTATGGCAGTCCTGGGAAGCTAAGACACTAATGTTTGTAGAAACCTTAAAATTTTTCCCTCTAGATGACAATTTTATCCATAACCTAATAAGAGGAATGACTGCCAACATTTACTACTTGCTGTATACGTGCCAGACACCATTAAGTTTTCCTCCCCAGTGCCTGCCCCATCACCCCTACAGAGACCAGGCTGCCCTTCGCCCCTTGACTCAAGCATCCAGAGATCCTGCTGTTGGTGATAGATGGTCCACTCAGTAGTCACAGTTCTGAGTCTCTAGTATGCAGTTCTCAAAATCCCCAAGAATTCCCTTGTGGACTATAGTTCATGTATGCAATTCCTCCTAAAAGAGAGACCTACTAAGAAGTTATACAGTCAACTGAACATTGGATTGGGGAGGATGAACTCAGAGTCAGGCGAGTTAGTCAGAGGAATGAAATACCTAATGGCACCAGACACATCACAGTGAAGATAATCTTTGGGCTGGAATGTTGTCATCTTCTCTGGTCAGATGAGCACAAGCTAAGATCTTGGCACCCTTTGCAGAGCTCTCTAAACTGACCAACCTCTTTCTGAGTGTAACATTTTCCCTTAATTGTATTAATATGCTAATGAATCAAGCTCCAGTTCATTTTATGTTAGTCCAGGTAGCAGATGTCAAGATGAGATTGAACTTGCATGGATTTTAATGGGGGAAGGAGCCAGGGAAGGCTGGGAAGGCCATTGGACCACAAGACAAGTCTGACCCCGAATGAAGGAGAAAGGGAGAGAAGGGAGAATGGAAGACTGCCACACAGGCTAAGGAAGTTCATCCAAGCCACTGGGGGAGGGGGTGGGGGAGCAGTAGGACGAAGTGATTAGAGGCAAAGTGGGCTGAAGGAGGAATTCCCTTGACTCCCAAGAATGGATCTGCCTTCGTGTTCCTGCCTGGCTCAGTGATTGGCTGAAGCAGCCTGTGGGCAGGAAGATAGGCCCTTGGTCAATTACACACCCTGTAGTTGGAGGTCTTCTGTGGCCCACATGCCACACCCTGGGAGTCACTCTTCTTCTTTAAGGGGACTGACTGCCCATCTTGGTAGTGTTTTGATTTAAAATGTAACTGCCAGAAGCAACTTTACTTCTCATTTCTTGGAAGAAAGCTCATTGTGGCAGGACTTGCAAGTATTCATAACACCTATCTTGTTTAAGTCCATGCCCCTATTATATATGTAAGCACACACTTATATACATATGTTTAAGATATGCTACCACATTTAAAAAAGAGAGACGGCCATTGAGCTGAATAGTCCCTGAGAAATGGAACTTTCTCAGACCCATAGTGAAATAGCTCTTAAACGGCAGGGTCCTGTTCTAGTGCACTGTATTATAGCCATTAGACTCACGCAAATGCACATTCACGATAACATCTCAAGGCGAATAAATGATAAGCTTTGTACCTTGCAGCATGGATCACATTTAATGGAACACCTAGCTGGCCCCAGAGAACACCGGACTTCTCTTTAATAAGAACAGATGTTGTCTCCAGAAACAGTAATTTCCACAATGCTCAGTGCTGAGAACAGGTGAAACGAACAACAGTGCGTGTCATTTTTACAGCACCATCCAAACAGCATTTGAGGAGTATGCTGAGTAGAGCTCACTCTGCCTGGCTGGTGAACATTGTGAAGAGAAGATGCGTGAGAGCACAGGTGTGCATGTGGATTCAGCCAGACCAGGATGACTGTCCGTCCGGACCTTCCGGGAATGGATTGCTCCTAAAGAGACAGGAAATACACAATAATAAAGAGGCGAGGAAAGCAGTGAAGAATGCCATTCACAGTATAAGAATCTTCCATTGCTGTTTATTGCAGTTTAATCCACATAAAACCACTTTGACCTAATGATTACTTTTATGAAATTAATGTGAAAATACCATTTCAACAATTAGACTTCCTCTGTGTTTTTCCAGTTTTTTTCCATTCATAGCTTGTTTGGAATATTTTTCAATGATCTGATATAATGCAAAGAAATCTGACCCCCCCCCAAAAAAGCAAAAACATTTTGAGCCTCTCTTTGTCTAGGAATTAGTCATTCTTCTAGTTTCCCAAAACACTTAAGTTTCAAGTTTACCTCAAGTTCATGAACGGGGAAGGCAGGTTAGAATAATAGTAATCCAAATAATTGGAACCTTCAAATAATCAGATTTTTGTTTTCCACAGTCAGCACTCTAATTTTATGGGGAAATGACAGGTAAACAATCATAACAACTTCTAAAGTGATTTTAATATTCTTAGACATCTTCAGTTGCTTAGGGTTAAACATTGTTCTTGAACCATAAGACACTTTGAGTATTTATTCGAAAGGTTCTATTTGCTAAAGCAAGAAATAAAATGATATATTTCGTCAATAATTTTAGTAAGAGAAGACGCAAAAAGTATTTTGGCATTTAGAGAGTTAACTCTTTGCAAAGGGGAAAGTAGAAGAACCAGAGTTCCTCATTTAATTATCCTAGACTTCTCTCTACTTCTCAACACACACGGAAAATACCTGGCCTCTTACACACTGATGCAGCTTTACATCTCAAGTCCATGAGCACTGAGGCAGTTCCTAGGAGGCCAAACAGCACCAGCAGCCTCCTCTCTTCCTATACCCACCTGTAGCTCCCATGGTCATCCTGAGTACGATGAATCAGAGAAATTCTTCTAGGTACCATACTTTAATTGAGAGGATAGAGGCTGGAAAAACAGAGCTGACAAGGAAAAAGGAGACGACTGCAGTGTTTCCTGGGCTCTCAAGGCAAAGACCCCCAGGAAGAAAGGAAAGCTAAATCCTGCTGGCACCTCTTCCTCTTTGACACAGACACATCCCTACACTACATGCTGCACCATTGTCACTTCTTTTCTCACGGCTGCCCTTGAGGCTCATTCAAACTGGACTAGGTACGTAGACTGCTTATGAGCTAAAGAGGACACGTACTGAATGAATGATCTTGAGTCACATCTTTGTCTAGGAAATCATCTTTGGGTCCCATGATTTATTATGGAGGTGCTCAATAAATGTTTGTTGACTAAGTGCATGTATCCATGCCACCTACTGACATGAGGCTTAATTCCGATTGTTAGATGACTTATTCCCCTTTGCTTCTGAATCATTTCCTCTGCAGAGTTCAGGGATCCTAGGGTGCTAGGAATTGCCACTTGAATTAAATAAGACGATCCTGAACTCAAAGAAGTCTGGAAAACATCTATAGAAGCTTGGGTTTTTCCATTCTGTATCTTGGGCTCATTCCAATTTGTCAATGACTTTCAGTTATTCTCCTAAGCGTCCATCTGTCAGCTCTATAGGTGCCTTTAAGTGAAATTCTTTTACAGGTGAACATACAATATGTGTGCCAAAATCCATCAGAAATTGAAGTACTATGGTGAGAAAGTAAATTACTAGGAAGTTGGTGTGGGTTTTTTGGTTCTGTTTTGTTTTGTTTTTAGGTAAAAAGAGTGTGCTTGTTGTTTAATGTAATGCTCTGTATATACATGATTGTCTTAAAATGTAATAACTTTTAGACAGATTTCAGATTTTTATTTACATGTTTAACATTCATGTCGCTTGACTTGAATCCAGATCTTTGAACCTCTGGTCCTCACATGCCAAGAATGGGGCAGGACACGAGACTGTCTGCGGTTGGAGACTCTAATGACCCTCCTTCCCCATTCTGCCGCATTCACACTTCCTTCATCGCCTCGAGTTTGCCTCCTAATTCCTCCTCATGCTCAGAGCCAACAGAGCCTCTTTAACCTCCACGCCCTGGTGTCATCTTCTTTGAGACCAGCATTATTGTAGGTTCAAGTGCTGTTACGGGTTGAAGAACTGTGTAGCAGAAGGTGGTAGTGTTTCATGCAACTTACACAGAGCCATTAAACACTGAGGAGTCAGTAGGAAAATATTCTCTGTCAATATGAAATTATTTTGCAAAATATGGATCCACCTAGATAGATTTCTTTAATAAGATTAAATCTGTTTGATAACAAGGTTATGTGGGTGCTTTATAAGTCAAAACCCTCTGAACGACCTTCATGTACACTTCTTTCACATCCCATAGTTTCTGACAATACCTTGCACACTTCTCAGAGCATAAGGACTGAAATCATATCCATTGGTGCTTCTCACAAGAGTAGTGGTGATTTTGGGGGGAAGTTTTAAAAATATATATAATTACTACTCATTCATTGGAAAATAAATTGAAGTTAAGAAATAGAAGAAAATTAAAATTCTCATAACTCCACCACCCAAGAATTAACCATTATTGGCATTTTGTCTGAAAACTTTTCAGACTTTTTCTATGCATATATGTATGTATTTTCCAAAGATGGGAGCATATTGTACATACTCTATACAGATACCTTTAACCTAATTCTTGCACTTAACAATTTATCAAGATATTTTCCTATGTCAATATCATTTTTAATGGTGGCATAGAATTCCTTTGGATAGAGGTATTCTAGATTCTACAGTTAGGCTGTCTTAAAAAACTCACTCTTATAAATAGCCCTGCCATAAACTTCTTCAGCTAAGTATTTGTTTTCTTAGGATTAATGATTTTCTTATGATAAATTACTAGATGTAAAAATGCTGGTTCAAAATGTATGGATACCAAGGGGGAAAGGGGTGGGGTGGGAGGAATTGGGAGACCGGGATTGACACATATATATTATTGATACTATGTATAAAATAGACAACTGATGGGAACATACTGTATAGCACAGGGAACTCTACCTAATGCACTGTGGTAACCTAAATGGCAGGGAAGTTCAAAAGGTAGGGAATATCTGTATGTGTACGGCTGATTCATTTTGTTGTGCAGTGGAGGCTAACACAACATTGTAAAGCAACCATACTCCAATAAAACTTAATTTTAAAAAATGCTGGTTCAGGGGCTTCCCTGGTGGCACAGTGGTTGAGAGTCCGCCTGCCGATGCAGGGGACACGGGTTCGTGCCCCGGTCCGGGAAGATCCCACATGCCGTGGAGCGGCTGGGCCTGTGAGCCATGGCCGCTGAGCCTGCGCCGCTGGAGCCTCTGCTCCACAACCGGAGAGGCCACAACAGTGAGAGGCCCGCATACCGCAAAAAAAAAAAAAAAGAAGGTAAGGAAGAAAGGAGGAAACACGGTGTAGTAGATCAAGTGGAGGGCTCAGAAAAGGTAAGACAGGGCAGTGGCCAGGGCAGAGAAGGCAAAAAGAGTTATATGCTATTCCAGTGGTGACAAATATCAGAGGTGACAAAGAATGGCTAACAACTGGGGGAAGGAGGAGAAAGGTGCACACACATGTTTTTCTAAATTTCTTTTAGAATTAGTTAATATGTTCTTACCCATACTTTAAAGAAGAGGAAAATGCCAAATGAATAAATTTTAAATGCTCAGAAAATGTAGGTGTTCATCCTGGGTCCTGGGTGAACACCAGGTTAGTGAACACAACTCACAGAGGCAGTGGGGCTGGGCAAAGGAGACAGTGCTGGGCGTTCACATGTTTTCAATTTAATATCAGTTGACATCATTCCTCTCCCTTTCCCCTGTCCCTCATTAGGAAAGGGACCACTGCTGATGGCCAAACCATTACATGTTCTCTTTCTGTACACTTCCCTCTTGTGACCTCTCTTTACAGTGAGGCCTAGAGGGGACCCTGCTTACAATCCTGGGGGTCAGGGCCCCAGACTGAGAAACAAAAACAGGAGATGGAAGCCTGGGAAATGAGCTTAAATGAGAACAGAGGAGTGCAAAAGAAACTAAAATACTAGAGGAAAGCAAAAACAAAGAAACAAAATAAAACAGAACTGAGACAACGAAAGTTTAAAAAAATTTTTTTTTTTGGTACATGCATCCCAGTGTTCATTGCAGCACTGTTTACAATAGCCAAGATGTGGAGGCAACCTAAGTGTCCATCGACAGATGAATGGATAAAGATGTGGTACATACGCACAATGGAATATTACTCAGCCATATAAAGGAACAAAATAATGCCATTTGCAGCAACATGGATGGACTAGAGATTATCATACTAAGTGAAATAAGTCAGACAGAGAAAGACAAATATCATTACGATATCACTTATATGTAGAATCTAAAAAAAGATACTTATGAACTTATTTGCAAAACAGAAACAGACCCACAGACATAGATAACAAATGTATGGTTACCAAAGTGGAGGGGGGAGGGATAAATTAGAAGTTTGGGATTAACGGATACAAACTACTATATATCAAATAGATAAATGACAAGGTCCTAGTGTGTAGCACAGGGAACTATATTCAATATCTTGTAACAATCTATAATGGAAAAGAATCTGAAAAAAGAATATATATACACATATGTATACAGTATATATAAAACTGAATCACTTTGCTATACATGAAACTAACACAGCATGGTAGATTAACTGTATTTCAATAAAAAAATAAAAAGACTGGACAGACTCATCAGGGGCTCACAAGTGCAGCAGAGGAGCACAGAGAGGTGGAGGGTTTGAAGTAGGGTCCAGACTTTGAAAAAATTGTCTTTTTGTTGATGAAACAAAGTTATATTAAAAATATCCTTCCTAGGGAAAATTAGGGGAACGCTAATATCCTCTAAATAAGGAGATCCCTTGTCAATCAAATATTTTCTAAACCCAGCACTTCTTAATTTACAATACTTCCATGGGAAAGACAAGCCAATGATTTGGGATGTTTCTTTTATGATAAGATAGGATATGACCAGTAACATGTTACAGTTAACAATAGTGATAGCTTATATAAATTGAGAACTTGCAAAGTGCCAGGAAAAGCATTAAGTATCTTTACTTATTACCTCATTCTATAGCTGAGGAGACTGAGTCACAGAGTGTGAAGAAATCACCCATAGACTCATACAGTGCATGATAGGTAGAGCAGGGCTTTGAACGCAAGCCCTATGAGGCCAGGGTTTATGCTTCTAACTGCTGTGCTGCACTGATCACCACACAGAACAGCATCATGTGAGTGACAACAGCTAATGGGCTAGCCAGTCCCACTTCCTCTGACATGCTTTGTAAAGACTTTTTGTTTCAATGCACACACAGTGTTCTCCTATGGAACTGATTTTTTTAAGTATTATTGCATATTGTGGTTCCCAAAAAGTGCCAACCAAATAAGAGCAGCTGTTCAGAGTGTTTTGATTATATCTGTATGAGTAAAAGGAGAAGTCTTTTCATGATTTTACCCTAAATATCTTCCATGAAGGATGTTGGCTACTACCAACAATCCTTCCTAAAATGAATCCCACTTTTTTCATTGAGGTAGAGTTGAATTACAATAGTGTGTTACTTTCAGGTGTACAGCAAAGTGATTCAGTTATACGTATGTATCTATTCTGTTTCAGATTCTTCTTCATTGTAGGTTATTACAAGATATTGAACATAGTTCCTGGTGCTAGAGAGTAGGTCGTTGTTGTTTAAAAATGAATCCCATTTTAAATACTCAAATAACCTAGAGTAAAAATAGAAAAACAAAAGAAGTGTGACAGTTAAATTAGCCTATTTGATTTGCCTTGAAAATAAATGAATAAGAGTGCAAAAAGCTAGAGGATTTCCCTGTGTTCTCCACGTGGGGGCATAGTTAGTCCTCTGAGTACTTAGGAACAAACCTGTAGCTCTGAGGGAGGGTGTATCTCTCAGACAAGGGAAGCACCAGAGCAAGGAACAAGGATGAGAGAGCAAGACCAGAAAACCCTGTAGAAACATCAGCTGTGTTGGGGACGGGTGTGGGGAGTGGGGTTAATGATTTTCACTAACGGCTCCTGAGTCCTCTAGTCCAGGGGTCCCCAATCCCTCAGCTGCAGACTGGTAGCTGTCCTCGGCCTGTTAGGAACTGGACCGCAAAGAAGGTGGTGAGCGGTGGGCGAGCGCTCCCCATCACTGGCATTACCGCCTGAACTATCCCCAACCCCCCTGCCCCCGGTCCATGGAAAAATTGTCTTCCATGAGACCGGTCCCTGGTGCCAAAAAGGTTAGGGACCACTGCTGTAGTCCATCCTCACAGGCCTGTGCAACATTCCCCTGGGTTGGCAACAACGGTGACCAGACTTCAGATACTGACAGGGCCGTTCTCTATTTTTACGGAAGTTCTTGTGTAAAAACAATCGCAACACTGCTGCTGTCCTTTGCCCACAGCAAGGATGAGTGTGCTCCTCTTCGCCTTGAAGACTATCCATTCTGGGTCTCTTCTCCCCAGTCTGGGGGATAGCTCTTCATGAGACACACAAGCAACTGTGAGGTGATGGAGTGTGAGCCCTCACAGGATGCACACCTTTTAAAATAGCCTGGTGACATCATTCCATAGCCATTTCCCAGGTTGGGGTGGAAAATATTTCCAGAGGAAGATGAAGATAACAAACAAAAGGTAGATAGCCACTTTAGCCCAGAGGAAAGCCCCAGGGCAGGAGAAAGACCAAGGTCAGGGAAGCTTCTATTTTCCATTCCTCTCTTCCTCCCCTAATAATAGTTCTGAAACCCAGTATCTACACTTCCTTTAGAGCACCAGGGACACAAGCATTTTCAAGAGAAACAAAGTCGGAGGTTTGTTAAAGACACCAGAGCCTGAGGAAGACTCCTGGGTGAGAATGACAAGTACCTCTCGACATTTGTTTATTTTCTGCCTCCAAAATCTTCAACATGTTTATCTCAAGAAGTGCTGAGGGTTGCCCTTCCTCCCCTTTGCACGATAATGGAGATTTGGGTGATGCTCTACTCCAATCACTCCTATACCTGCCCCTATTGTTACCCAATGCCTTGCTCATTACAGCAGGTGGATTGTAGTAAAGCAGTTCATACTCAAGTTCTGAGAGTAGATGTCAGGACTAACCTTGCTCATTTCGTTTCCACATCTGCTTTAACAGAAGCAGAATTCAGGTTATTTGTCCACAACAGGAAATATCTAAAATAGTACTTTTAAAGAAAATACATCATTAGACGCTTACCTTAAAAAAAATCCAGGAGATTGGTTCAATATGGCTGAGCAGAGGACATGCACTGACTCCCTCTGGTGAGAGCACCAGAATCACAACTTAAGTACTGAGCAATCATCGACAAGAAGACACTGGAACTCACCAAAAAAGATACCCCACATCCAAAGACAAAGGAGAAGCCACAATGAGATGGTAGGAGGGGCACAAACACAATAAAATCAAATCCCATAACCACTGCATGGGTGACTCACAAACTGGAGAGCAATTATACCACAGAAGTCCACCCACTGGAGTGAAGGTTCTGAGCCCCATGTCAGGCTTCCCAACCTCGGGGTCCAGCAACAGGAGGAAGAATTTCCAGAGAATCAGACATTGAAGGCTGGCAGGATTTGATTGCAGGACTTTGACAGGACTGGGAGAAACAAAGACTCCAGTCTTGGAGGGCACACACAAAGTAGTGTGCGCATCAGGACCCAGGGGAAGGAACAGTGATGCCATAGGAGATTGAATCAGACTTACCTGATAGTGCTGGAGGGTATCCTGCCAAGGCAGAGTGTGGCTGTAGCTCACTGTGTGGACGAGGACACTGGTAGCAGAAGTTCTAGAAAGTACTCCTTGGTGTGAGCCCTCCCAGGGTCCATCATTAGATCCACCAAAGAGCCTGTAGCCTCCAGTGCTGGGTTGCCTCAGGCCAAAAAACTAACAGGAAGGGAACTCAGCCCCACCCATTAGCAGACAAGCGGATTAAAATTTTACTGAGCTCTGCCCACCAGAGCAACACCCAGCTCTATCCACCACCAGTCCCTCTGATCAGTAAGCTTGCACAAGCCTCTTAGATAGCCTCATCCACCTGAGGGAAGACAGCAGAGGCAAGAAGAACTACAATTCTGCATCCTGTGGAAAGAAAATCACATTCACAGAAAGATAGATAAAATAAAAAGGCAGAGGACTATGTACCAGATGAAGGAACAACATAAAACCCCAGAAAAACAACTAAATGAAGTGGAGATAGGCAACCTTCCAGAAAAATAATTCAGAATAATGACAGTGAAGATGATCCAGGACCTCAGAAAAAGAATGGAGGCAAAGATCGAGAAGATGCAAGAAATGTTTAACAAAGACCTAGAAGAATTAAAGGACAAACAAACAGAGATGAACAACACAAACTGAAATGAAAACTGCACTACAAGGAATCAATAGCAGAATAACTGAGGCAGAAGAACGGATAAGTGACCTGGAAGACAGAATGGTGGACTTCACTGCTGTGGACCAGAATAAAGAAAAAAGAATGAAAAGAAATGAAGACAGCCTAAGAGATCTCTGGGACGGCATATCCAGAGAAAACTCTAATTCAATAGAGTTTTATAGATTTATAGTTTTATAATCTGTAATAGATTATATCTTGGGTCACAAATCAAGCCTTGGGCAATTTTTTTTTTTTTTCAGTACGTGGGCCTCTCACTGTGTGGCCTCTCCTGTTGTGGAGCACAGGCTCCGGACGCGCAGGCTCAGCGGCCATGGCTCAGGGGCCCAGCCGCTCCGCAGCATGTGGGATCTTCCCGGACCGGGGCACGAACCCGTGTCCCCTGCATTGGCAGGCAGACTCTCAACCACTGCGTCACCAGGGAAGCCCTCCTTGCTGCTTTTAATATTTTTTCTTTGTATTTAATTTTTGAGAGTTTGATTAATATGTGTCTTGACATGTTTTTTCTTGGATCTTGTATGGTATTCTGTGCTTCCTGGACTTGATTGAGTATTTCCTTTCCCATATTAGGGAAATTTTCAACTATAATCTCTTCAAATATTTTCTCAGTCCCTTTTTTTTTCTCTTCTTCTTCTGGGACCCATATAATTTGAATGTTGGTGTGTTTAATGTCATCCCAGATGTGTCTGAGGCCATCCTCAATCCTTTTCATTCTTTTTTCTTTATTCTGCTCTTCAGTAGTTATTTCCACTCTTATCTTCCAGGTCACTTATCCATTCTTCTGCTTCTGTTATTCTGCTATTGATTCCTTTTAGATAATTTCATTTATTGTGTTGTTCATCAATGTTTGTTTGCTCTTTAGTTCTTCTAGGTTCTTGTTAAATGTTTCCTGTAGTTTCTCCATTCTATTTCCAAGATTTTGGATCATCTTTTCTATCATTACTCTGAATTTTTTTCAGGTAGACTGCCTATTTCCTTTTTATTTGTTTGGTCTGGTGGGTTTTTACCTTCATCCTTCATCTGCTGTTTATTTCTCTGTCCTCTTATTTTACTTAATTTACTGTGTTTGGGGCCTCCTTTTTGCATTCTGCAGGTTTGTTGTTCCCATTGTTTATGGCGTCTGCCCCCAGTGAGTAAGGTTTGTTCAGTGGGTTGTGTAGGCTTCCTGGTGGAGGGGACTGGTGCCTGTGTTCTGGGTTGATGAGGCTGGATCTTGTCTTTCTGGTGAGCCAGACCATGTTTGGTGGTGTGTTTTGGGGTGTCTGTGAACTTATTATGATTTTAGGCAGCATCTCTTCTAATGGGTGGTGTAGTGTTCCTGTCTTGCTCATTGTTTGGCATAGGGTGTCCAGCCCTGTAGCTTGCTGGTGGTTGAGTGGAGCTGGGTCTTAGTGTTGAGGTGGAGATCTCTGGGAGAGCTTTTGCCATTTGATATTACACGTAGCTTGGAGGTCTCTGGTGGACTAATGTCCTGAACTTGGCTCTCCCAACTCAGAGGCTCAGGCTTGACACCTGGATGGAGCATCAAGACCCTGTCCTCCTCACGGCCCAGAATAAAAGGGGGAAAAAAGTGAAAGAAAAAATGAAATAAAATAAAATTATTAACATAAAGAATAAAGAAAAATTATTAAAAATAAAAAATAAAAAGTAATAAAAAAAGAAGAAGAAAGAAAGAAGAGAGCAACCAAGCCAAAAAACAAATCAACCAGTGATATCAAGTGCTAAAAACTATACTAAAAACAAACAAACAAAAACAAACAAACGGACAGAGGGAACCCTAGGACAAATGGTAAAAGCAAAGCTATACAGACAGAATCACCCAAAGAAACATAGACATACGCACTCACAAAAAGAGAAAAAGGAAAAAAAATATTTGTATATATTAAAAAAAAAGAAGAGAGCAACCAAATCAATAAACAAATCTACCAATGATAATAAGCTCTAAATACTAAACTAAGATAAACATAAAACAGAAACAAATTAGATGCAGAAAGGAAGCCCCAAGTCTACAGTTGTTCCCAAAGTCCACTGCCTCAATTTTGGGATGATTCGTTGTCTATTCAGGTATTTTACAGATGCAGGGTACATCAAGTTGACTGTGGAGATTTAATCCGCTGCTCCTGAGGCTGCTGGGAGAGATTTCCCTTTCTCTTCTTTGTTCTCACAGCTCCTGGGGTTCAGCTTTGGATTTGGCCCCGCCTCTGCGTGTAGGTCACCCTCTGGTGTCTGTTCTTTGCCCAGATATTAGGGGGTTAACAGAGCAGCTGATTAGGGGGCTCTGGCTCACTCAGGCTGGGGGGAGGGAGGGGTATGGAATGGGGGCCTGTCTGTGGCTGCAGAGGCCGGCATGACATTGCAACAGCCTGAGGTGCGCCGTTTGTTCTCCCGGGGAAGTTGTCCCTGGATCACGGGACCCTGGCAGTGGCGGGCTGCACAGGCTCCAGGAGGGGAGGTGTGGATAGTGACCTGTGCTTGCACACGGGCTTCTTGGTGGCTGCAGCAGCAGCGTTAGCGTCTCATGCCCACCTCTGGTGTCTGCACTGATAGCTATGGCTTGTGCTCCTCTCTTGAACTCGTTTAGTCAGTGCTCTGGATCCCCTCGCCTCACACACTCCGAAACAATGGTCTCTTGCCTCTTAAGCCATTCCAGACTTTTTACTGGCCTCCTTCCAAGCTAGCTGTGGCACACTAGCCCCCTTCAGGCTGTTTTCATGCAGCCAACCCCAGTCCTCTCTCTGGGATCTGACTTCCGAAACTGGAGCCTCAGCTTCCAGCCCCCACCCACCCCGGTGGGTGAGCAGACAAGACTCTCAGGATGGTGAGTGCTGGTTGGCCCCGATCCTCTGTGTGGGAATCTCTCCGCTTTGCCCTCTGCACCACTGTTGCTGCGCTCTCCTCCGTGGCTCCGAAGCTTCCACCTACCCATCCCCCGTCTCCATCAGTGAAGGGGCTTCCTAGTGTGTGGAAACTTTTCCTCCTTCACATCTCCCTCCCAGAGGTGCAGGTCCCATTCCTATTCTTTTGTCTCTGTTTTTTCCTTTTTTCTTTTGCCCTACCCAGCTACCTGGGGATTTTCTTGCCTTTTGGGAAGTCTGAGGTCTTCTGCCGGTGTTCAGTAGGTGTTCTGCCAGAGCTGTTCCTCATGTAGATGTATTTCTGACGTATTTGTGGGGAGGAAGGTGATCTCCTTGTCTTACGCCTCCATCATCTTGAAGGTCCCTAGACATTTATTCTTCTCTGAGCTTCCTGGATCTATAGTTTGATATCTGACCTTAATTTGGAAGAAATTCTCAGTTATCATTGCTTCAAATATTTCTGTCCCTTTCTCTGCATCGTCTTCTTCTGGTATTCCCATTATGAGTATGTTACACTTTTTGTAGTTGTCCCGCAGTTCTTGGAAATTGTTTTCTGTTTTACTTTTTGTTTTTTCCAGTCTTTTTTCTCTTTGCTTTTCCACTTTGGAAGTTTCTACTGACATATACTCAAGTTCAAGCCCAAAGATGGTTTCCTCAGCTGTGTCCAGTCTGCTAATGGGCCCATCAAAGGCATTCTTCATTGCTGTGACAATGTTTTTGATCTCTATCTTTTCCTTTTGACCCTTTCTTAGAATTTTCATCTCTCTGCTTACATTGCCCATCTGTTCATACATGTTATTCACTTTATCCATTAGAGCCATTCGTATATTAATCATAGTTGTTTTAAATTCCTGGTCTAAGTCTGACATCCCTGCCATACCTGAGGCTGGTTCTTATGCTTGGCCCATCTCTTCAAACTGTGTTTTTACCTTTTAGTGTTCTTTACAATTTTTTGTTGAAAGCAGACATGATGTACTGGCCTTTAGTGATGGTAAGGTGTGGGGAGGGGAACCATTCTTTAATCCTCAGTCTTTTAGTGAGCTTATACCTCTTAAGCCATGAACTTCAGAAGTCCATGTCAGTTTCCCACACCCTCTTAGGTAGTCAAGATGGCTAGAGTGGGCTGGAGTTGGGTATTTCCTTTCTCCCACATGCAAGGCTAGAGATGAATATTTCTCTTCCCTCAGATAGGTTAGGCTCTGCTAAAACCCCAATAGTTTAAGCTCTGGTAAAATAATTTCTTTTGTCCATAGACCTTGTTAAGAAGAAGAGAGTGCTCTGGTAAATTTCAAATGTTTATTTTCTCCTCCATCTGTGGGAAGCGCTAGGGGATTTTCTCTAATCTTCATTGTGAGAACTCTTGCAGGTAAAATTCACAAAAATGTGGGTGCTCCCCTATGACCAGGTCCCTCCCCGTGGAATTGCTCACACTAAGCTTAGAGAAATTTGTCAGTTACTGTGTAAGTTTTCCTCCACTGATGCTGGTTCCTGAGGATGTTTCTGCTTTTGGGTTTTTGCTCTTGTATGTTGTGATTATCTGTATCTGCCCATCTGTGTCTCCAATTTTTGGTGCAGCACTTTGCCCTATGATCTAACTTGTCTGATAGATCTAAGAAGAGCTGTTGATTTTTCATTTTGTTCAGTTTTTTACTTATGGTTAAGATGGAGTGATGACTTTCAAGCTCTCTACACGCCAGACTGGAAACCGGAAGTCCTAATTATGCTTTTAAAGCATTTGCCTTTTCTTTCTTTGTGTCTCCGTTGTTGAAATATTTACTCTGAGAGGCATCCTCACAAATACCAAGTTCTTCTGTTCATTTATTTATAGAGAGTTTAGTTAACAGTGATTACAGGTTAACAGGCCATTAATGTGGGAAGTGATCTTAGAAACCATCCAGTCCAACCTTATTTTTTATGTGAAAAAATAAAAGAGGTCTAGAAAAATTGTCACTTGATCAAGGTCATTTAGCTGGTTAATGTAAAGCCAAATCTCTTGGTTAGTCTGATGTTTTTTTCACTAAAGTCCACATCTCTCAGTTTTTAAATTCTTAATTTGCCAGTCTCTCTACTTGGATTGCATGTATACACAGTCCGCTGTCTTATGTGGAAGTCTGACTTAATCTCAAAGAAATGTCTGATTAGAAACAGTTTGTTATTGCAGACTCTACTGTTTAATTACTTAATACTTATTCCCTACCTCTGCCCCAGCTTTGTAGCATCCTGCCTCCCTCATGTCTCAGAGGATGGTGATCCCACCCTCAAGGCAGACACTGTTTAGTCTAAACCCAACCTGGAAATCCTATGTTCGTTCCAATGCTTAGTTTAGGAATGAACACGTGACCCAATTCAGGACATTGGGACATAGGGGAAGGAGTTTCTGAAAAAGATCTCTTTCTTCCTAGAAGGTAAAAATGAGAAAAGATTGTTGCTACATCTGGATGTGAGGTCTAGATGCCCTTTTGGGACTATAAGGGGACCTAGTCAGAGGGCAAATGTGACCCACTAAGGAAGGTGGAACAGGGAGATGGAAAGAACCCAGATCTTTGAGGACATTGTTAAGCAGCTGGACTTCCGGTTATATTAGATGATAAATTCCCTTATTGTTTAAACCAGTTTAAATTGAGGCTTTACGTTACTTGTAGACAAAGTTAACCTAATGGAAAACTGTTATCAAATGTATATTATCTTATTTCTAAATTTATCTTAAATGTATACTTTGCTTAAATTTAATATAAACCTAATCCCTAAACATAGTGTCTGGTCAACAATAGAATATTTTCAGGGGAATCTAAGTCCTGTCTAATTTCTATGCCTACTAATCATGACCAGAGTTCTCTATTCTTTCAGGTCCAGATGTTACAAGCTGATAACCCACTGCCCCAAAATAGGCCTGCCAATTTTGGATTGTTCTGGAGAATTAAATGACTTTAACTCATACATATTCTCTCCATTCCCTGTTATCTTGTGTTCTGCTGTTTTACACATTTATATTACTTGCTCAGTCCTTGAGGTATCTGTATTTAGACCCTCATAAACTGTTCTTCCCAAAGATGCTTTTAAAAAAAATCTCTGCCCCCAATGCCCTTCACTGTAATAAGTTCCATAAATGATGGGCAGCTTAGAGTATCTGTATCTCTAGACACCAGACTCTGAATAGGCCAGCGGCTCTCAACCCTGGCTACACATCAGGATCAGCTGGAGAGAGCTTAATGTCCTGATGCCCAGACCATACCCAAAAAGAAGTTACTCAGAATCTCTGGGAGTGGAATCCAGCCATCAGTGATTTTCTTTTAATTTAAAAATATTTTTAAATTTTGAAATAAGATAAAGCTTATCAAAAACTTGCAAAAAGTATAAAGAATTTCTGTATATCATTATTCCAGATTCTCCACAGTACCTTTATCATTCTCTTCCTCTACCCCTGGCCCCCCCCCTTCTATCTCTCTCTGAATATATATATTTCTCTATATATACACATATTTCTTTTCTGAAACATTTGAGAATGGTGTCAAAGTTGTGACGGTGCTCTACTTCAAAATATTTTAGTGTGTATTTCCTGAAAACAAGAACATTCCCTTAAATAATTATAATACAGTTATCAAAATCAAGAAATACAGAAATCGAGAAAATCAAGAAATATGATGATTGTCATATTATCTAATCTAAAAACTTTATTCAGATTTCTCCAAATGTCCCATGGATGTCATGTTTCTGATCTAGTTTCTAGTCTAGGATCCTATTCAAGATCATCACTGCATTTAGTTATCATGTCTCTTTAGTCCCCTTTAATATGGAATTGTGCTTCATATTTTTCATGACATGAAAAAATTTAAGTAACAGACTAGTTATTTTGTAGAATGTTACCCAATTTGAGTTTTTTGATGTTTCCTTATGATTAAATTCAAGCTCTGCATTTTTTGGCAGGGACACCCCAGAGTGATGCTGTGTCCTTTTCAGTACATCATTACAGGAGGCAAGTAACAGGCATCTATATTTTGTAACTTTCCCCATATGATTCCAACATGTGCCCAAGGTTGAGAACTACTCATTTTGGCCAAGAATATATAGGGCCCTTATTTTTGAAGCTGAATATCTTTCTAACAGGTGGGACCAGAAAGTAACCAGGAAACAATCTTTTACCTCTACAAGGGGCAAATCAAACCAAGTCAAATGGTGATGTCAAAATGTTGGGAAGGGGGCTTCCCTGGTGGCACAGTGGTTGAGGGTCTGCCTGCCGATGCAGGGGACACGGGTTCATGGCCCAGTCCGGGAAGATCCCACATGCCGCGGAGCGGCTGGGCCCGTGAGCCATGGCCGCTGAGCCTGCGCGTCCGGAGCCTGTGCTCCACAATGGGAGAGGCCACAACAATGAGAGGCCTGCATACCACAAAAAAAAAAAAAGTTGGGAAGGTTGATGATAAGACTGAAGGAAAGATGCAGGATGAAGGAGTAATGAGCTGCCTTCATGTTCTATCCAGTTTAAGGCTGTTTCTTAAATTGGTACTGAATACATTACATTCTTGAAATGTACTGCAGTGCATTTGGGTCCTGCCTTCTATCATCTAGTCCTTCCACACTGAAAAAACCCTTCTCAACTCTGTGTTCCCATAGGACTGTGTTCCTTTCAAGTTGTACTTACCATACATCCCCTTGTCTTTAATGTACTTACCTGTTTTCCCCCACTAGATTGCAAGTTTCCTGGGAGCAAAAACTTTATTTTACTAAAACGTTATCTCCCACATTATATTGATGATTGTATATTATTAGACATTCAATGAGTGCTTGCTAAGATAGATTAAAGGAGGTTGCTAGCTCACTTTTTCTTTTCTTTTTATTTTTAAACAAGAAGTTTATTTAAAAAACAAAACACTTGATTTGAAGGGAAAACTATCTAGGACTCATTTCTTTTAGCATAATTTATCCCTGTTTGAATATAGATTGCCCTACATAAAATAGTTACATACAAAAACATTATGATTGTCCTTTACAATATCAGATATTAAAATGGTATGCAAGGATTTTTATGTTGTTTTTGTCTTTTTTTGTTCAACTGTGAGAGCGAAATAACTTACTGGAATATAAAAAGTAAGAGCTGAATGAACATGCCACTAATGGAGAAAGGGTGTGTTTCCACAGAACCAGTATTTTTTTTCCCCATTCCATTTCCATTAGAGGTTGATCAAAACATACCTTTGGCCACTTGATTGAAAAAAAAAAGCAATATGCATGTGCACATATGCCAGTTACTTTATCTGTGGTAAACAGTTTCATTCAGCCAATATTGAGCATCTGCTATGTGTCAGGCAGTATTTTAGGCTCCGAATCACATATAGCGCAAAACAAAGATGGCGGCTCTCAAGGGGTCTATCTTCATTCCCAGGAAAATGACAATCTTACCATTCTTTCTCTCGTCTATCCCTGTCCCTCTCCACTGGCAATTCCTATGCTATGGAAAATTGTTGTAATTATACTTCATCATAACGATCTTTTGTTGAAGTTACCATATGTTAAATCCAATGGGCCTTCCTCTGACATAACAGTTTTTCCCCAGTCACCAGCTCTGAGCTAGAAGTGAAACTGCTATAAATTATCCTTGACATTCAGAGAGGGGAACTAGGCAGTCTTCATATCCCTGGTAAGGATCAATCTAATTTGTCCAGATTTGTCCAAGATTTAAGTCATGGTGAATGTAAAGATTCCTTCCTAATTGCAGACAATTTATCTTTGCCATTATCAAATAGCTATGTAATGCTTTACAAAAACTGAGCTGAACTCTCTGGGAATGATCCCAGAAGATATATTGTCAAATTATAATGCAGAATAACAAAATTATCTAAATAGTCACATTGAAAGCATTTTAATAATATGTATACACAAGACTACCTCCATCAAAGTCTCTCTTTAGATGTACTCCAAATTCTTAATTTGAAAACTATTTTATTTACTTTCTTGACTTGTTTAAATATGAAAGTTATTTTTTTAATGGACCTGAACCACATTAGGTAAAAATTTATCTCAGGGCTTCTCCGGTGGCGCAGTGGTTCAGAGTCCGCCTGCCGATGCAGGGGACACGGGTTCGTGTCCCGGTCCAGGAGGATCCCACATGCCGCGGAGCGGCTGGGCCTGCGAGCCGTGGCCGCTGAGCCTGCGTGTCCGGAGCCTGTGCTCCGCAACGGGAGAGGCCACAGCGGTGAGAGGCCCGCATATTGCAAGAGAAAAAAAAATTATCTCAAAAAATATTTTCTGTCTTCCTCTAATAAAGATCTAGGGTAGGACGTCCCTGGTGGCCCAGTGGATAAGAATCCGCCTGCCATGGCAGGCGACATGGGTTCGATCCCTGGTCTGGGAAGATCCTACATGTCGCAGAGCAACTAAGCCCGTGCACCACAACTACTGAGCCTGTGCTGTAGAGCCCACATGCCGCAACGACTGGAGCCTGTGTGCCACAACTAGTGAAGCCCTAATGCCTAGAGCCTGTGCTCCACAACAAGAGAAGCCACCACAAGGAGAAGCCCGTGCACTGCAATGAAGAGTAGCCCCCACTCACCACAACTAGAGAAAGCCCATGCACAGCAATGAAGACCCAATGCAGCCAAAAATAAATAAATAAAATTTTAAAAAATCTTTAAAAAAAAAGATCTAGTGTAATGCTGTCCAAAAGAATTCTGTGATGATAAAAAATGTTTTAAATCTGTGCCGCCAGCTGTCTGTAACAATGAGCATTTAAAATGGGTCTAGAATGATAGAAAAACTGACTTTTTAATTTTAATTAATTTAAAATTAAGTAATCACCTGTGTCTAGTGGCTACTGATTTGGACACTGCAGATCCAGGGCTTCTAGGCCCTAAGAGCCATGAGTTCTAGTTCTCCCTATGAAAAAGTTAGGAGTCCAAATTGCTATCATAGCCTCATTGCCTGTGGAGAAAAGCAGAACCATCAAAAGACATGAAGGAATCTTTCCCTTCACCTTTGCATGGGGCAGAGGTTGGGAAGAGAGATGGAATTTCTGTGTTTGTATTTAGCTTTATGGGGCTAGAAAGAAAGAAAAATTAAATATCCACAAACCACCACCTTTCCATGAATCCATGAAATACATACTTTGTTTAATACAGAGAATTACAAGAACACCTTTCTTTCTGACACGACATAGACTCAAAAATTTCTGACTTTGCTCAGATGGAAGAATTTCCTCCTAAATCCTTTTCTCTTACTCCAAGTTAGAGTTTTATTCATTCATTCAGAAGACATCAATTAAGCACACTTACTATGTGTCCTTATAGTCAATAAAGTTTTTAAGTGCTGCAATCATCTATGCAAATCTAACCTGTTTATTGAATTAGCCAGTAGGGCACAAACAGAGATTCTCTTTACTATTTTTCCCCAAGGACCCTGCAGACGCTCCCTCTTGCAGGTTCTTTCCTGCCCCTGGAGGAAATACCAAGCATATTCCACAGCTTTTCTAGTCTTCAGCAGTCACAAGAGTAATTTCATTCTGTAGCTTGGAAAAGCATCTTCCAGTCTAACCTTGGAATGTCCATCATTTATCCCCTTTAAAGCCTCTGCTTCTCCCATCAAGGCTTGTCTGTGGCTGGAAAATCTGCAGGGTTAAGAGTTTGAGGTTGATCTCTTCCTTGCTTCTTCTAGTCCCCTACTCCTTACCCCTTACTAGCTGCTATTTTGAGCCCCTTCACAGCTGGAACAAATGGAAAAGGGGAGAAATTATGAGAGTCTATTCTAACTGTAAAGTACAGTCATAATCTGGGATTAGTGCTCTCTTATGGCAGAAGCACAATTGTGGACTCTTGTGATATGATCAACACCCCCTAACGTCATCCCAAGAGGGCTCTCACAGTTCTTTGACTTGGACGAAGACACCACCTTGGTTGGCCGCCATCAATCACCCCCATCCTCCTGACTCCCAGGCTGTCCACACCTGTGTTGGGTCCTCTTGGCAGTCCAGACCATCCTCTGTTTTTCATTCAACATGTGTATCAGTAAGAATACTTTTCGCTGTAACCAGTGATGTATAAGAAAATGTTTAACAGCCAGGTTTCCGGGATTGGGAGGTGGGATTCCCTAATTCAGAGCACTTGCTAATTTCCAAATTTTAAATAGTCCCATGATGGTCAATTCCAAGCTGGCAAGATGACATCACTGAATACAGAGTTGGGAAGAGATGTCCAATCAGCTCTGGTGAGCTGGCTCCAGCACTTACTTCAGTAAGTGACAAATCAAACTGGCTTACACTGTAAAGGAATATATTGGTTTAACTGGAAATCTGGGGATGGGGTGAGAGTTTGGGCTTGCTTATTAGTTAGTTCATGGAATTCATAAAAGACACAAGTTCTTTCTGGTTCCAGCAAGAATGTCGTCTTAATTCTGAGGTGCTGCTCTTGACTTGAGAAGAGTCAACTCCTTCGGAATCTTTTCTTGGTCTGAGCTTTGGAACTTTCAAGTAACTTAGCATCAAAGACCTTATAAGTAGATTTTTCTTTAGAATTTAATTTCTCTCTTCCTCTCTTAGTATAATTTTCAGGTGAAAAGAAAAGTTGTGTCAGATGATGTGTGAAGTCCTTTCAGCTTTCAAAGAGTCATGACGTGTTCCCACAACTTGTTTCCACATATCCTTGTTTCTATGTACTCTTTTCCATGATGATCTCATCCTCTCACATGGTTTCAATGATCGTCTCTGTGTATTGTAGATAATTTGCAAATACGTAACTCTAGCTCTGAAATCTCTTCATCACTCCAGTACCTACATTTCCAAATGCCCAATCAACATTTTTTACATAGGCATCTCAGTGACTTCAAATTCAACCTCTCTAATCCAACTAAATCACTCTTCCCTTGTCCTTTCCAAATAAATAAACAAACAAGAGCTAAACTTTTCCTGAAGGTGTCAGTCACTGTTACGGGCACCATTCCTCTCCAAGGCATACAAATTGACTCATCTTTTGGTAATCAGGGATGATGCTGAGGTCAAACTCTGATTTAAGAAACTAGATGGCTGATAATTTAATTCACTGAGATAGGGAAGCATGGAGGATAAAGTGGTTTGTGAAGATAAGGGTTGGAAGAGGAGGAGTGGAGCAGAGGGGAGGAGTTTCGTCTTGGACATACTAAATTTAAAGTGTGATTGTGATGTCAAAGAGACGGTGCCTGGAGACAATGATGCTCGTTGGTCTGGTACTCAGGAGAGAGATCTGGGTTGGAAAGAAAGATGCAGTTGATGGTATTCATGTGGAAGAGCACACCCAGGCAGAGCAGGCAGAGTGAGAAAAGAAAAAAAGCTAAGCTGGAGCCCATGAGTATGATATTGAAGGAAACACAAGGGGGAAAAGATCCTGAAAAGTTGATTGAAAAGAAGCAGAGAGGTCAGAAGGAAGCCAAGAAAATGAAGTGAAGAGAAGAGAATGAAGTGAAGAGAAGAGACTTCTCTTGAAGTCAAGAGAAGAAAATGTTTGAGGGAAAGTTACAGTCTAGAGAGTCAAGTCCTGCTGAAATCTGATGCAGGGTAAGGCCTGTGAAGTGTTCTCTGGATTGGCCATAAAGAGCGTGTGGGAGATCTTCCAAATGCATTTTCAGGGGTGTGTTGGGTACAGCAGCCAGCATGAGGTGAGCGGGAAGTGAAGACATGGATGACTATTCAACAAATGGTGTTAGAAAACGTGATAACCTTCTGGGGAGGAAGAATCAGCACAGGTGGCCAGAGTGTGAAATAAAAACAAACAAGAAATAAATTCAAGTGCTTGTCCTCCAGGAAAATGTAAGAGAAGACTTCATTTGAAATGCAGCCAAAAGTTCACTGGCATTTTCAGGGGTTGAAATGTGAAGAAAGTATTTTCAATACCAGAAAGGGCATGAGTAGAGTGTAACAACGGCAAAGGGGGCTATGTACAGGGGAGCTGTAGTGTTTTAGAAAAATTAGCTAAGATTAACCAAGACGGAGGAAAGAGAAGGAAACCTGGAAGTAGGAACACTGGTTAAGAAGCTCTCTTCCACTGCTCTTTTCACCGAAGTTTCAACATCTTCAAGTCCATGCTGTTTGAAAAGCATCACCACCACCATCGCCACCACCATAAAAACCTCTTCCTGCGACTCCATATTTTTCTCTAGCTCTAGCCATAGTCTCTCCTGTTCACAACCAAATGTTTCAAAATGCTTTCTACCCATGCCTGCTGATCTCCTTAAAGCTTTCCAGAGTCAGTTTCAAGGCCCTATTATTTACCCCAACCTCCTTCTAAATTTTATCTCCGAGTTCTTTTCCGCGGAGGAAGAGGAGGGGAAGGGGATGTGGATTGTTGACGGTGCAGTCACTGTACATGCACAAGACAGGCCTCTGTGGTTCCAGCAGGCAGAGCCATTCTCTTGGCTCCCCTTGGCTGCTGCCCACCGCCCCCAACACCATTCCTCCCTCTGTTTTATGTGTCTTTGAGCTCCCATCCTCTCTCAATCTTCCAGACACTTTTTTCCCCAAGGATGAGGTTTTAAGATGGAAGTGTAGTTGATGTACAATGTCGTGTTAGTTTCAGGTGTATGGCAAAGTGATTCAGTTATACATACACCTATCTATTCTTTTCATATGCTTTTCCATTATAAGTTATTACAAGATATTGAATATAACAGGTCTCTGCTGTTTATCTATTTTATATATAGTAGTGTGTGTCTGTTAATCCCAAACTCCTAATTTATCTCCCCTTCCCCTTTCCCCTTTAGTAACCATAAGTTTATTTTCTGTGCTGTGAGTCGGTTTCTGTCTTGTAAATAAGTTCATTTGTATCATTGTTTTTAGATTCCACATACGTGATATCATGTGATATTCGTCTTTCTCTGATTTACTTTACTTAGTAGCTAATCTCTAGGTCTATCCATGTTGCTGCAAATGGCATTATTTCATTCTTTTTTATAGCTGAGTAGTATTCCAATGTATATGTACCACATATTCTTTATCCATCTGTCCATGGACATTTAGGTTACATCCATGTTTTGGCTATTGGAAATAGTGTTTCCAGATACTTTTCAAACCTTTGTTCAATGCTAATTTACTTTCTGTTCTCTTTGCTAAGTTTCTCCCTTTACTACAGAGTCTTGGGAGGGTTCAGTTTTATTTTTGAAACTAGTCTAAGGGAATAGAGAAATAAAAAAGAAAAAACATTTTCCCTGCCAGATTTTTATTAGCATACCTTAAAATGAATTTACATCCAAAGACAAAATTTGTCTTTAAGTTATGAGTTATAGCATATTAAGTGTTCCCTCCCTAGGCCTTTGCCTCTAGCCAAATGTTCTGATCTTCCCTTTCCTTTCTCCCTCTTTCCATTCAGGACTCTGCTCATATGTCACATCCTCAGAGAGCCCTTCCTTAATGATCAGCCTATCCCGGCCAGTCACTCTTCCATCACCTGTGTTTGTTGTCTTCAAAGCATTTATCATTGGGTAAAATGAGCTTGCAGGCAACTTGCCTCTCTTGTTCATGGTAGAATCTCAGGAGCCTTGAATAATACCTGACCCACAGTAAATGTGCGATAAATATTACCTGTATAATGTATTGATTCAATGAAGTACATTCACAATGGTTGTAGCTTTTATTCTTCAAGTGAGTAATATCCTTTCCCTCCTTTCTCAAAAATTAGCAGAAAATGTAGTTTAAGTAGTTACTTTTAGGTCCTATTTGTGGAATTTAAGTCTTTGAAAGCTTCCATCATCATGTCACATTTTGACTCAAGGAACATTTACTAAACACTTACTAAGGGCGGGTGTGGTAGAAGACACAGAGAAGTAGGTGGCAGTCCCTTTGTTCTGCTGAACTCACGTGGCTCCCTTAGCCTCATCACATCAGGTGAAATGTTCTAAACTGGCCTCTGAGAGCTTCCACCGTTCCTTTCTATAATTTGACCACATAGCACTCTTCTTCAATGAAGCTCATAAATTAACCATTTCTACGCTTCTGTTGACTCCATTAGAAAATACTATTTTTCTACATAATCAAATCTTGGCCATCCTTCGAGGATCAACTCAAAACTCTTTTCTCCATGTGTTTTTCCCCAAATCCCAGCTTTCATTGTTATTCTTTGGCTTGGAACAATCAGAGTATACAGTCTGTCACAGAACTTCAAATTTGTATTGTTCACTCTTTCCTGTTCTAAGTCCTGACTCCCTGCTGGATTATAAGCTCTAAGAGGAGTTTACAGTAGGTACTCCCCCTAAACACTGATCCACTGAGTACCACCTGCTTAGTGACCTGAGATAGATTTAAAGTTCAGAATCATGTTCATGAAATAGAATGGAAAGAGATCCTGAGAACTCCTCCAGAAAATCCTATTCTGTTCCCCACCCAAGCTAACAAAAACTCTTTGCCATGGTCATACAAGTTTTTTCTTCCATTATAGACAAACATGTTACATTTGGGATGATCCGGTGACCCCGTATGTTCCCCAACTCTCTCCTTCTCCCATCCTCCAACATCTAGGGTCCGTATGACCAAGATGATAGAATCTTTGGAAGGATGAATGTGACAAGGTGGAGGAAGGGTGAGGAGGAAATGTGATGGTTTGTATATTTTTTCATTTAGAGAAATGTGGAGGTGAATTAATTCATCCACTCTGTGCCTAACTTCTGAAAAATATTTCAGTGGGAAGAGAAATGGGATTGTAACCCCTCTCATCTTTCACAAGTCAAGCACTGAATCCTGTGTGTGTCTGTGTGTTTTCTGAAGAAATGAATAAACATCGCATTCTTGAAAGAAAATGGTGTACAGCAGGACAAAATTTTGAAAAGATATTTAAATAGGCCTAAGGAAAAAATGGGCAGGATACTGTTTATTAAATTTTCTCATATCAACATATTAAATTTTAGTAACACAACCTCTCTAAACTGGTCTATTTATGGACCAGTTCAGGAATGCTCTGATTTGGCCCCAACTATCCAGTTCCTCAAATGTCTGACACCGATTCCACAGTCCACCCTCGGTGATACTGGAAGAACTGGACACAAGAGTTTCATTCGGAATTTTGTGTCCAGTTAATCCTATCCAACTTCACATCCCTGTCATGCTGCGTCACTGCGCAGATGACAAAACCCTTGTGGTCATCTATCTTCTTCCTTACTTCATCCCAAACTGCTGTTTTTCTCTCTTCCTACACAACCTTTGAACAGTCTCCTCCTACTTGAATCCTTGATTGTTGGGACAGGGGCCGGAGGGGAGGCTAAGAACAAAGGTTCTTCACTCACTTTTGAAAGAGCTAAGGTTCTTTTCAATCATGTTACCATCTATGTTTATTTTTTTAATATCTTATTGTCACTATGATTAGACAACCACGTGTTGTTTCTAAGGCACCCATGACTATCTTAACCATGTCCAATTTTCCTCTGACAAGTTTTTTCATTTTTGCCTTCCAAAGATGGAATCCTAAATATGGAAAAAAATAATTCTCAAGCTATTTTTCATACCTAAAACGATTTGAGATTTCCCAGATGGCCCCTAAAAAATTACAAACATTCGTTCTTTCACAGTATAAAAAGAAAGGTGCTGGAAATAACTAGGTTTGTTTGATGAGTTAAATGGGAAGAGTTGTCAAATCACAAGAGACACTCAGCCACTCTTAGGTTACCTTTGTATAGGTAAAATTTTATTAATATAAATGTATCAGAAATTGTATGCTTTATGGGACATCCTTGGTTAAGTTGTCAGTATCATCACCGTCCACAATATATTTTAACCTTCAGGGATAACACCTATCAAAACTCTAGGAAATAGCTGTGTCATGTGGTCCTGTTTATCAGAGTCCTGGTACTGCTTTGCCTGACGACCTGATCATCCTCATTCCTACTCTCATCTTCCTGGATTTATTTTAGCTGCTTCAACTCCCATCTACATGCTAATACTCCTCTAATTTATATCTTTCTCATGTTTAAACATTGTGCTCATGTATCTTAATTTAAACCAAATCAATTGTTAAAATGTTACTCACCATGTTTACAGGTCAGAGATTCTAATTATCTGCACTTTCCATGCAGATTATAAGCCTTTATAAGCCTTGGTTTATTTTAAAATTTATTTTATGTTACAATTGATCTTATTAGTAAAGCTTTAAAAAGTTTTAATCTGTGTTAGCTCTGGGACTGACAAATGGATAATTATCCTATGAAAGCTGTATTGCAAATTCAAGGAGATCTTCAAGATATTTACTTGTGAAGCATTACACGTATGTTTTATAAGTGGCAGTCAAGGAACACACTAATGGTTAGGATAGATGTGTCATTTCTATAGGAAATATTTTATTTCTGAGAGACTTTGCAACATTTGCAATATGGTAGAGCAGGTGTTACCTATCATTAGTCCAAAAGTCTAAAATAAAAGGTATATTGCAGTAATGTTACTATCACCAACGTTATCATCATAACCACAACACATGCAGCTAGAATATCTAAAAAAATTTCTTCTGTTTTGAGAGAGAAGATGGTTGGGGGGAAAAAGGAGGAACAAGTAAAAGTAGAGTTAAAGAAGCAGGGAGATCAGTGAAAATACCAAACTGAGAACATCTGGAAGGTACCAAGAAGTTAGGAAGATGCACACAGAGAGACAGAGACAGAGAGAAAAAAAGAAAGTGAGAGACACTCAGAAAGAGGATCAGAGCACACTTTCCAGGCAAAGCCTCTTACATTACACAGGACAGGAATCTGGTCCAGAATTATGAGGTTCAGGAATCAGAAATCCACCAGGCCAATAAGGTCTTGTCAAAACGAGCAAGTATAAAATGAACTGGAAAGAAAATCTGTCCATATTCCCAGTTTGTATTAAGTACAATATTTTTGTCACCACATTTTCCCCAACATATTGAAAAAAATCAAATAATAAAGTGTTTAACAAACAGCTTCACATGCTAAAAACTTAATATTTGTGTCACATGTAAAACTATACAAAGCAAGTAATAACAGACTAGACATCTATACAGTGCCATTTACAAAGGCCAAAGTATCCTTCAGAGCTTAAGATTACCTTAATCAATGGAAGCTTCTCCAAACTTTACTATACACAAGTCCCTCTAAACTTGCCTGTGGTTTTGAAAATAGGCTTATTAGAACTAATGTGAACTACTACTTGGGAAATGGGTTATTATGTATACAAAAAACCCTCAATTTTTGAGAGACATTTTTAAGAAATGTATTATTCTACTAAAACTTGTTCTGGAATTGCTCTGCTTTTCTCCCTAAAAGTATATGCCAGTCACTAAATTCGTCAGCATTGACATTTTTACCACACAATAAAAATAATATTAGTCATCACTTACTGAGCACTTACTACGTGGCTGGTATTATTCTAAACTTTTCACACGTTCTAGCTCATTTAATTCTCACAAAAGCCAGCATGTTTGGTATTATTAACCCCATTTTACAGATGTGGAAACCAAGAGACAAGCTAAATAATGTGCCTCAAGTTACACAGCTTCTGGTAAATAGCTGAGCTTTTGCTCCTGCTATAACCTATGCCTACAATATCTATTTTAGCATTTCTGCCCATCACTATCCCACTTATTTTCAAGGTCTAGTTCAAAAACCAATATCCTCGGTTATGTTTTTCCGACACTTCCACCGTTGTTCCCACGCCCAGGAGAATGAATTATCCCCTCTTCTCCCATCTTCCAGCACTTTGACATTCTTATAGCCTAACTTTGTCTTTACACTTTTGGTTTCCTCTAATACAGCATCTAGTAAAGCACAGAGCAGATGCTTCCCAAATGCTGCGTAAAATTATTTAATAAACTCTGTACAAACCCCCTCCAACTACATATAATTTATTTTTCCTCAAACCACCACATTTAGCACTTCTCTTATACAATTTAACCCTTTTTCTACTATTTTAATCCCTTACCCTTGTCCAGTCTCTTCTACAATTTATAAATTCCTTCATGTTATGGGGCCTTATTTGATTTACAACGCATGAAATCTGCATACAAGGAACGTACTTGGAAAATATCTGTTGAAGTGAATGGATGGGAATGACATCTGCCCCTCTAAGAGCATTCACAGTCTTAAAGAGGTATATTTTAAAGACTCCATTCCTTAATTATATCCCCCGAGTTGGATTCTTAACAACTTTATGCTCTGCTTTGCTGGATAATTACATGTATGTTATAATTCTGCCCTTTCTGCTTTAGATGAGAACCATGCTACGAGGTTCTATGGACATAAGAATTTTGACGTCAGTTAATAATGTGGTGACCAGAGGCCATCTGAAACAGGAAACCCAGGAACCCCAGAAAATAGAAAGTGGGAACCTGGCCTGAGAAGCTCACTCTTCGTTTAATAAAAGAGGTTAATAAGTGCATAAGACTAAGAATGTAGGAAACCCTGAGAATGACAAGATAGGACCCTAACAAGGGCAGGTAGATAGGGATCTTCCAAGAGTGTGGCACCCAGGAGATTAAGGAAAGGGATCAGAAACCACTCCCCTCCCAGTTTGGGAGCTATGGAAGTACCCACGACCAGCAATTCAGCCAAGGCAGAGTGGACTTGGTGTCTTCAAATTCTAGAGCTATGAGAACTGACCAGCAGGGCTTGGCAGAGCCAGATAAATGTGTTAGCTCCCACGAAGGCCAGATTCTTTATCTTGTGATCTGTTTAGTTGGATAGGGTTTGTACCACAGAATCCCTCTTGTTGTAGTAGAGTTGACTACTCTGTCCATATGCCTGGATTTAGAAAGGATGGGACATGATTGTTGATCTAAGGTAGTTTCAAAGATTTGGTTGAAGGGGAAGGGTTCTATTGTCCCTTAGATGTTGGCCTTGCAAGGTTCAGAGGGGACGGGCCAGCCTCTGTCCTGATGCCTTTCGTATCTTTAACGCACAGCCCCTGGCAACACCCCCCAGTAGATTCTCCAGAGCTGCCCCAGGATACTCTCACTCTATCTCAATTACCTTTCCACCTGGCAGCTCCAGGCTTTGAGATTAGCATGGAAACATTGTCCTCTTTTCTTTTTTCCTGGGCTTCATTCCAAGGTACACTTGGCTGTGCATGTGGAACCTTCTTCTGGTCATAAAACATATTTGGAAAGTCGGTGTTGGGAGAGTTCTTGTTTCTCATGGAATATCTTTTTTGCAAGGTGGAACAGTTGTCTTTGGATGGCAAGGAAGTCTATAAAAGGTCTATATATCTTGCAGTTAAGGAGTTTTTCCAAGATAATTCAGAATTAAAAGGGACTATTGCAGTTTGATTTTCTGTGTGACAGTGGTCTTCAAAGAAAAGAATATGTCTTTTCTATACTCTGTAAGATTTCTGGCAGCCTGTGTCTATACCTCACAGTGCTATAATTAAAAATGGATTTAAAAATAGTTTATCCAAATTAATACATGCACACGGTTTAAAAACAACAAGCAGTATTAAAACTTTTTTATTAAAAATCAGCAGTTGGGGCTTCCCTGATGGCGCAGTGGTTGAGAGTCCGCCTGCCGATGCAGGGGACACGGGTTCGTGTCCCGGTCCGGGAAGATCCCACATGCTGCAGAATGGCTAGGCCCGTGAGCCACGGCCGCTGAGCCTGTGCGTCCGGAGCCTGTGTTCCGCAACGGGAGAGGCCACCAGTGAGAGGCCCGCGTACCAAAAAAAAAAAAAAAATTAGCAGTTGGTTAACCCACCTCTCCCTATCACTGCCCCTTCTCAAAAACTTTCAATTTCTTTAACGGTCTTCTGGGTTTTACCATCACGTTTTAAAATTGTAACATCTCTTATCTTGATTTATTTCAACTTTAGCCAATATTTATTGTTGAGATTATTTAACTCTCTTACAAGCCTTGCCCCCTTAGCCACTTCCCCTTGCCCCTTCTCCCAAGCTTCTCCCAGCAGTATCACAATTTCTAAAATTAAATGATTAGTTCACGATTGCACTATTGTAGCTATGTAAACACTGCTGAGTCAAACGTTATAGTCTGATGTGTTTTCTTTTTTGTATAATAGCTCTTTAGTTTTCCTCCCCCTTTTTCGTAGTTTATTGTGTATCTATTCAGCTGCCCCATGAAATCTGTAAAATACTTATTAAATTATCCAAATACCTACATCAGATATTTATCAATTTTACAACTGCTCCCTGAAACTCATACACAAACCTTCATTCCTGAGTCTTCTTTTGCTCTGTTCCAGTTTTTATGAATTACTTTCTAGTCCTGAGTTGAGATTTCATCCTGGTTCTTCCTTTTTCTGTTTTCCTGTGTTGGACCCCTAGTTTCCTGCGTCATATAACTTCTTTCTTGGATTATTTCCTCATTTTCTAAAGCATATTCTCCAGTACATTCCTAAGAAAGGGTGCAGGGGTGGTTATTTTTCTGAGCCCTAGCATATCTAAAAATATCTTTTGCTCTCATACTTCAATGGTAGTTGGGCCAAGTATAGAACTTTTGGCCTAACGTCTTTTTTTTCCTCAGATTTTGAAGATATTGATTCATTGTCTTATAGCTTTCAGTGTTACAAATGAAAGGTGAGATGCCATGCCATTGATTTTATACATATATCTCCACATACATACATATATACACATATATGTTCATATTTGTACATATGTTCACATGTATATATGTTCAGGGTGTTTAAGTCTTAAGAATTTTACACCTATATTTTTGGTCTTCTTTAATTTGAAGATGCTTTGAAATAAATTTTGAAAAAAATTGTTATTCAGCGTGTTCTGTGGAGTTGTCATTCTGGAAGCTCATGTACTTTAGCCATAGAAAATTTTCTTTCTGTTTCTATTTTACCTTCCTCTACTCCATATTCTCTGCTCTTTCTTTCTAGAAACATTATTGTTGAAATTCCTGGTTGATCTTCCAATTTTATCTTATCTCTACTGGATTAAAACTCTTTGCCTTTTTGTTTCATTTTTCTGGGATAGTTCCTTTGATTTAGTTGTAATTATATTTTTATTCGGGGTTGCTCTTTATTTCTTCACAGCAGCAGCTTGGTCTGCTATGAAAATATCAAGATGCAATATTTTCTCTTATCTCTCTGAGGATACTAATAAAATATGTTTAATTTGACCTTTTCTTCTATTTCTTATATTGTGTCTTTTCCTTCCAAGTTTTGTTTTTTTTTTTTGTTTTTTTTTTGTGTGTGTGTGTGGTTTGTTTCCATTACTGTGTTTAATGTTGGAAGCTTAACACAGATGTTTGGTCGTCTGTGGCTGACCCTGCATGTTTTTCTAACAGCTTTGTTGACATATACTCCACATACCATAGAATTCACCCATTTAAAGTGTACACTTCAATGTTTTGTAGTATATTCACAGAGTTGTGCAGCCATTACCACAATAAAGTTTAGAATATTTTCATCACCCCAGAAAGAAACCCTAGATCCATTAGTAGTCATTCCCCGTTTCCCCTTAACCAATCTCTCCCCTCCCTGCTCCTGAGCCAGCTCTAGGAAGTCACTGATTTACTTTCCATTTCTATATATTTGTCTATCTGGGGCATTTCATATAAGTGGACTCAAAATATGTGGTCTTTTGTGACTGTCTTTCTTCTTTTACTTATGACATTTTCAAGATTCATCCAATGTTGCAGCATGTATTAAAACATCATTCCTTTTTATTGCTGAATAATATTCCATTGTAAGGATATACCATAATGTGTTTATCCATTCATCAGTTTAGGGACACTTGAGTTGTTTCCACTTTTGCCAATTATGAATAATGCTGGTATAAACATTCCTGTACAAGTTTTTATGTGGGCATATGTCTTCATTTCTCTAGGGTTTATATCTAGGAGTAGAATTGCTGGATTATATGATAATTCTATGTGTAAATTTTTAAGGAACTGCCAGAAAAGATTTCCAAAGTGCTGCTGTGCCATTTTACATTCCCACCAGCAATGTATGAAGGTTTCCATTTCTCTACATATCTTCCAACTGTTGTTATTATCTGTCCTTTTGATTACAGTCATCTTAGTGGATATGATGTGGTAGCTTATTGTTTTGATTTGCATTTCTCTAAAGGCTAATGATATTGAGCATCTTTTCATGTGCTCCCTGAATATGTGTATATTTTCTTTAGAGAAGTATCTCCAGATCATTTGTCCATGACAAATGATTGATTACAGTGATTACAATGATTATTTTAATTACATTATTTATCCTTTTATTATTGAGTTGTTTTTTTTTAATGTATTCTGGATGTAAGTCTCTTATCAGATACATGATTTGCAAGTTTTTTTCTCCCATTCTGGGTGTTGTCTTTTCACTTTCTTTATGGTATCCTCTGAAGCACAAAAGTTTTAAATTTTAATGAAGTCCAATTTATCTATTTTTGTTTCTTTGTGGCTTGTGTTTTTGGGGTCATATATAAGCAGGCTTTGTGTAACCCATGGTCATAAAGATTTAATCCTACATTTTCTTCTATAAATTTTATAGTTTTAGTTCTTACATTTGGGTCTATGATTCATTTTGAGTTTTTTTGGTATGAAAAAGCAGTCCAACTTCATTCTTCGCAGGTGGATATCCAATTGACTCAGTCCCATTTGCTGAAAAGACTTGTTCATCCATATTGAAAAGTGAAATACTAAAAGACTAATTGGAAGTGATGTGTGCCTGAGAGGGATTAATCAACTGGTAGGTTTTACTCTAGGGTTATTGGGCAGTGAATTAGCCTTTTCCCTGAGCTTCCTAGATAGCTAATATGCAAAGATATAGCACTGTCTCCTTAACCCTGCACCTTACCTGTTGCACATGCTGCTTTCATGTCCAGAACATCTCTTGCTTAATTCTTCCAAAGAGTTAGTCTGTGATCGCTTAGAGAGAGGTGATGGGTAGGTGGTTAGCAGAAGGTTGTCACTTGTCCAGTGTGGGTTGGAACAGTTTATCTGTGGGTATTCAACCACTTCCAATGCAGACTTCCAACTTATTCCCCTGATTTTAAACTTTTGCTATATTCACACCTTGGTGCATCCGAGTTCTGAGACTTTATTAGTTTCAGTGCAGCAAATTGGCTTATTTCTCATTAGTGCCCCTTTCAGCAGGCACTGCAGTGTTATCTTCTTCCACTCTAAGTCACTTACATGCCTCTTTTTCACTTAATCATCTGAAAGTCTATTGAAATCTTCTGTCTGCTGGTGATTTGTCTCCCTTTCTTGCTTTGCTCATTCATCATTTGAATGGCGTTCAGGAGGAAAAGAAGATAACCATTGATAAGTATGCCACGTTAAGCAGGAAATTTCTCTTCAGTTTTTACTGTGCACAGCTTTCAAAAGAGCTTCATTTCAAATCAGAATACTGCTAGTTTCAGTAGGGGAATCTAATTTAACAAATGTAAATTTACAGTTAAAGAAAGTAAGAGAGAGTCATCTTTCTAAATGACAGTCCATAGTCCATATTAGATATCATCCCACTGACAAGTGTGACCTCCCTTGATGGCAGCATCATGTCTCTTTGTTTCACCATTGAGTTCTAAGAGTTTAGCACAGTTTTTAATGCATAGGGAGCTCTCTGTAAATGTTTTGTAAGTGGATGGACAGATTAATGAGCAACCATATGACACTGATAAAAAGTTTCCAACTACCATGAGTAGCCTCCTGTTACATAGTAATTTTTTTCAGCACTTACAGCACTGAATTTGACTGACTTTTACATCCTGACTTGGGGAAGTAGATGAAGTATATTAATTTCTCAACTATAGCTCCAAAGCTAAACTGTATTTTGCTTATATGCAAGTCAGCACAGACTGATGAGGTAAAATAATTTATTCCTAGTTCAAAGAAATCTTACTTCAAAGCAAATTAAACTTTTAAATCAACCTTCCCACATTCTTCCTCCCACCAGTTCCAGAAGACAGAGTGTTATTTTTCACCAACATGACTTAAATTGAATTAATAAATTCAATCCATTTTGATGGTTAAAAGGTAATTAAATTTATAACAGGATGTTAGTATATTACCATGCTGTTTCAAACTTATCTTTTTAGGCCTACTGAGACACATAGGAGATGAAATGAATATTCCTTTAGAGTGAGCTTTGGTTTCACTTTATTGTGAAAATTCTAAAGAGATATTTAGCTTCATACCGCCTAGAGACATTTGTTCTGAGTCTAATATTCTTCTTGTATAAGGTCACCAAAACACCATGATAGCTGAATAAAATAATAAGTTATTTGAAGTTGAAGAAGCAGGAGAAAAACAGGCAGAGAATATTATAATATTATATGGTTATAATTTTATATGGTTTTACTCAATATTTTTACTATTTTTACCTAAATTTAATCTATTAATAAACTCTGGAAATGCAAAATGCAAAATAGGAGGTGTTAGTGATTTGGCTTCTCAAACTGTTTAGCTTGCTGAGAAAGTTGCAGGTAACTTTTAGATACAGCACATCTAAATTGTTCAGTTGGTCTCAAACCATTGCCTGTGTCTTGGACTGCTGCCTAGCAATTTCTTTAGGTTTGCTGAAAGGTGTTGTTTCTTGTCTTTTTAAGAATAGTTGAGATACAATCAAGAAAAGAACATGTTTCCATTATTCTGAAAAAATATAGAAGCAAAGTGTTTTTCCCTCTAAAGTGGAAAAAAGGGTTGTTTGATCTCAATCAAGGTCTATTTGATAATTATAATACAACCTATTTTGTTTTTGTTCTTGTTTTTTGGGCTTAAATCCCTTTGTAACTACTGGAACATACTGTCTTCATTATCATTAATTAGGTATTTAAAAATTAATGAACATAATTTTTTAAAATCTCAAATAATAACAATTTGAAAAGTCGTTTACTTACGTTGCTTACACTATGATTATGTAAATATTTTGCTGGTAAAACCAAATACTGGAGTTACAGAGAGGTAAAAATATTATTGTCATTTATATTTTTCTAAAGAGAACCTTTAGAATCCTGATGGGTTCTCTTTTAATTTTCTCCTAGAGTCTTTGATTTCTGCATCATACTCAATTGTTGATGTTCCTTGGATCTCACGTTCTCCTGTTTTTTAGAATCATTTTGAATGTTTGTATGCCCCCCAAATTCATATGTTGAAACCTAATCCCCAATATGATGGCATTTGGAGATGGGGCCTTTGGGAGGTGATTAGGTCATGAAGGTGGAGCCCTCATGAATGGGGTTAGTGCACTTATAAAAGGGGCTCCAGAGAGGTCTCTCACCCTTTCTGTCACATAAGGATGCAGAAAGAAGTGACTATGTAAGAACCAGGAAGTGGGCTCACCAGTCACTGAATCTGCCAACACCTTGGTCTCGGACTTGGCCCCCAGAACTGTGAGAAATGAATGTCTGTTATTTATAAACCACCCAGTCAATGGAATTCTGTTATAGCAGTCCAAACTAAGACACATTTTATATTTTGTTGGTTTGTCTGTTTAAATAGCAATGGACACTAGACTTTCTGAATTCTTGCATGTCCAAAAATGTCTTAATTTTCCATGACCATTTGATTAATATTTGTCTGGGTACAGAAGTCTAAATCCAAACTTTAGAATTTATAAACCATTATTCTATTGCTATATATGAAACATCTGATACTAATCCGATTCACAGTACCCTGTAGCTAGTTATTTTTTCTTTGGAGGTTTTTAAGTTTTCTCTTTATCTCAAAGTTCTAAAATTTCTTAAATATGTATCTAGATATGTTTTTTTTAAGTTATTATTGTTGCCACTTAATAGGGCTGTTCAAATCTTTCTTCAACTCAGTACATTTCTACTCTTGCTTCTCAACTATTTCCTTCCTTTTATTCATCCTCAAATTAGGTGGCTATTGGACTTCCTAAATATATCTTCCACATCTCTCAACTTATCTTTTGCTTTTAAAATAGATGATGCAGAACACTAGTTAAGAGCAAGGTCTTTGGAGTCAAATTCCCTGGATTTGAATTTCAGCTCTACCACCTCATTAGCTGTGTGACTGGGTATGTTTCTTAACCTCTCTCTGTGTATAATAATAGTTCTCAGCTCAGAGAGTTGTTATGAAAATTAACTATGTTATCATAACTAAAGAACTTAGAACAGTTTGGCACATATCAAGTGCTACTATTATTTCCTCATTGACTCTTTGCTCATATATTCTAAAGAGTTCCTTGAATTTACTTTCCATATCATCAACTTTCCTAGGTGTTTAATTCATTATCCAGACCACTTGTTAATTTGTTTTTCATTTGGGCAATGGTATTTTTAATTGCAATAAAGTCTCTCCCATTTTCTGATTGCTCTATTTTCATAGCAGCTTGTTCCCATTTTTGGCTGCAAAATCTTTTAAACATTTTTTTAAAGTGTAAGATCTTTAAATTTTTTTAAATTTAAATATAGTTGATTTACAATGTTGTGTTAGTTTTGGTGTACAGCAAAGTGATTCAGTTTTATATATATATATATATATATATATATATATATATATATTTGTTTTTCAGATTTTTTTCCATTATAGGTTATTACAAGATATTAAGTATAGTTCCCTGTGCTATACAGTAGGTCTTTGTTGGTTATCTATTTTATATATAGCAGTGTGTATATTTTAATCCCAAACAAAGTGTAAGTTCTTGTTTGTTCACCAAGTTATGTCCTTTTCCCTAGAGTTAGTATTTCTTTTGTTTACCTTTGTGTTTCTCTTCCATGGTGTTGATTTTCCTTAAATGCCTAGTAACCCTTGATTTCCTCTTTATGATTATGATTACTGATCAGTACATATGCTGAGTTTGTTTTCCTGTGTAGCTGTGTTCAGTCTGCTCTATATCAGTCGGAGTTCAAATAGGAAAACAGCAACCACACTAGCTATTTCAAATATTAATACAGGTCAAATTTAATACAGAGATTCTTTACAAGATTGTTGGAAATTCTGGAGATGCAAAAGATGGTAAGAAGAACTTACTCAAAGATTAATAACTATAGGAGATTGCTACCATCTCTGTGCTAAAGAGGAAAAACTTTACCCGAAGGTCAGGTCAGATGTGCTGATAGGGCTCTTGCTACTGGAGCCCAGCTGCCTGAGTAGGAACCCAGTAATTTAATCTAAATTTTTGGCACTGGTGTCTACAAACTTAGATGACTTCAGGGACTTGGCAAGCCCTATAATAGATGAAGCAGGTGGACCAGTGGGCATGAAACAGCAAGGGTGGTACTGTGCCTAGCTGGAGAACGCACACCCAGCCAAAAACCCATTTGCATATAATTTTTACAAAATATTTTGCTGTCTAACGTGAGTTTGTTATTATTTGTTGGGTTGAATATTAGCAACTTGTATCCTACTTTATCATTTTGTTATAGTCATATATATAGCTCATTTTGGATCATACTGTTCTAAACATTCAGGGTTTTTTTTGTTTTTTTTTGTTGTGTTTGTTTTTGCAGTACGCGGGCCTCTCACTGCTGTGGCCTCTCCCGTTGCGGAGCACAGGCTCCGGACGCGCAGGCTCAGCGGTCATGGCTCACGGTCCCAGCCGCTCCACGGCATGTGGGATCTTCCCGGACCGGGGCACGAACCCGCGTCCCCCGCATCGGCAGGCGGACTCTCAACCACTGCGCCACCAGGGAAGCCCCAGTTGTCTTTTATTCAGTGCTTTTGAGGGTATAGGAAAATGATTCTGTTCCTTTAAATACTTTATAGTCTGTTTTTTGTAGCCCTGACAAACATGAGCTGAAGTATCGTTATGATTTGGATGCTTTCCAGATATGAATATCACTTTTCAGACCATAAACGGAGTGATAGGATCCTTGGCAAATGGACTAGAACTGACTGAGCCTCAGAAGAACTGGCTTTATGCTGACTGACGCAGCGCAAAAAGGAAACAACAGAAAGTAAAGTGGACCTTGAATTGCTTGAATTTTTGATTCAAGCAATTTGATTCAATGATTGCTTGAATTTTCCCACATACTATTACATTTATGGCGAAAAAACTCCCACCAAGACCAAGAAATTATCTTCAATACTAGGAGAAAGGAACCAAGAGGTTTTTATGTCAGATGCATGCCAGGCACTGTACATGCATCATTTTGTTTTTCTCAAATCAACCGCATAAGGCAGGCATGTTAGCCCATGTTACAGATGGCAATCTGAGGCTTAGAGAATTTAAGTCCCTTGACCAGTCAAACAGCTATTAAGGGACAGTACTGCTATTCAAACAAATCTGCTTGATTTCAACACTCAGCTTCTTTCCTCTACACCATATCATCTCTTTATGAAGTCAGAAGTTGGTAAGATATTTCAGAAGACCCTGGGGGAAGTTTTCACCAAAGGAGCATTTTTGAGTGTTGTCAATTTCCCTCCACGATATGTTGAAAAAAATGTTATAAGTTTTAGATATTTTACTGGTTAGTTTGCAAGCAGAACAATAAATGGGTAGAATTATCCAACTTCACCTCCACTTAGACAGCTCTTGAGCCATCAGGCATTGAGGATCACCTGGCAGTCTTTGCCCCATTCCACAAATAAAGCAGTGATGACTCATGCACACAGGGTTGGTATTAAACCCACTAGCTCACACACGTACCCTGAGCTGTGGTCCCCAGTGAATTACCGTGTTTCTGAATGTTGACATCCAGCCACATCTAAAACCCCAGCTAGGAATAGAAGGGGACTTAGAAATCAGACACCACTCACTACTTCCAGAAACCTCACAGCAGTATAATGGAAAAACCAGATTAGGGCTTCAACAGGCAGCTGAAAGATTAAGTTCTGGGATGACAGCATGAACCAACCTGAAATGTAATTGATCAAGGGGCAATTGATCCTGTGACTTGCAGTAAATGAGAGGCCTCTGGAAGCCTGGCAGTTCACGAACAGTGTCTGGTGGTATTCATTCCCATTTAAGAGCAAAATGTTGATGTGTTTATGAGCATATAATGGGCACTGCCTAGCACCACAAATTGCCACTTAGTGTTAACCTTGGGCTTTAGTCTTGCTGTGTGCTCTATGATCCCTTAATTTGTTAATTAGACCAGAACTGGCTGTGAGGGAGGTAAGTTAGTGCTGCCTTCTGCATCTACTCATAAGAGACTGGAAGTCAGTGACCACTGTCCTAAGAAGACCACAGCTCGACTTTTCCTTTGCCACATATTGTCTTGAAATAGTTGCACCTAGAAAGCCCTTCGCAGTTGCTAATATTAACTAAAAAGATCCTAAATGGCTTCCCAACATCCTCTCTAATCCAGTGGTCCTCAAACTTTGGCCTGTCTCAGAATCAACAGATTACGGGGCTTCCTGTTCACCAAATCTAGGGTGAAGCCCCCAACTCTGCATTTCTAGAAAGTTCCTATGTGACACTGATGCTACTGCACTTTGAGCACTCCTGTTCTAACTGGATATGCCCAAGCCACCCTAGAACACAAGACTCAGGCAAGTCTTCAAAGATCTAGGCTTGCAGAAGCCCAGCACGGAGACTCAAGGCTTTGTGAAAAGAAACAATTTGGAAAAGCCAAACTCTGGTTTTTGCATTAAATGGAGGAAATCCACAGTGGCCGTCTAATTTAGTGGCTCTCAAAGTGAGGTTCCCCAACCAGAAGTATCAGCATCCCCTGGGAACTTGTTAAGAATGCAGATTCTCAGGCCCCACCCAGACCAGCTGAATCCGATATTCTACAGGAAGAGCCCAGCAACCTGTGTTTTATACACACACCCCTGCCTGCCCCACATTCTCTATGAGAAAGAGTGGTATTTTTCTTTTTAATTGAAATTTTTATTGTGATAATTGTAGATTTACCTGCAGATGTAAGAAATAATAGAGGGAGATTCTTTTCCCAGCAGAAAGATGACACTTTGCAAAAATGTCATAACAAGTAATATTTCTTTAACACCTTTATTGGAGTATAATTGCCTTACAAAGGTGTGTTAGTTTCTGCTGTATAACAAAGTGAATCAGCTATACATATACATACATCCCCATATCTCCTCCCTCTTGCATCTCCCTCCCACCCTCCCTATCCCACCACTCTAGGTGGACACAGAGCACCGAGCTGATATCCCTGTGCTATGCGGCTGCTTTCCACTAGCTATCTATTTTACATTTGGTAGTGTATATATGTCCATGCCACTCTCTCACTTCGTCCCATCTTACCCCTCACAATCCCCGTGTCCTCTAGTCCATTCTCGATGTCTGCGTCTTTATTCCTGTCCTGCCCCTAGATTCTTCAGAACCATTTTTTTTTTAGATTCCATGTATATATGTTAGCATACAGTATTTGTTTTTCTCTTTCTGACTTACTTCACTCTGTATGACAGACTCTAGGTCCATCCACCTCACTACAAATAGCTCAATTTTGTTTCTTTTATGGCTGAGTAGTATTCCACTGCATATATGTGCCACATCTTCTTTATCCATTCATCTGTTGATGGACACTTAGGTTGCTTCCATGTCCTGGCTATTGTAAATAGTGCTGCAATGAACATTGTGGTACATGACTCTTTTTTAAATTATGGTTTTCTCAGGGTATATGTCCAGTAGTGGGATTGCTGGGTTGTATGGTAGTTCTATTTTTAGTTTTTTGAAGAACCTCCATATTGTTCTCCATAGTGACTGTATCAATTTACATTTCCACCAACAGTGCAAGAGGGTTCCCTTTTCTCCACACCCTCTCCAACATTTATTGTTTGTAGATTTCTTGGTGATGGCCATTCTGATAAGTGTGAGGTGATACCTCATTGTAGTTTTGATTTGCATTTCTCTAATGATTAGTGATGTTGAGCATCCTTACATGTGTTTGTTGGCAATCTGTATATCTTCTTTGGAGAAATGTCTATTTAGATCTTCTGCCCATTTTGGATTGGGTTGTTTTTGTTTTTGATTTTGAGCTGCATGAGCTGCTTGTATACTTTGTCAGTTGCTTCATTTGCAAATATTTTCTCCCATTCTGAGGGACAAAGGTTTATGGTTTCCTTTGCTGTGCAAAAGCTTTTAAGTTTCATTAGGTACCGTTTGTTTATTATTGTTTTTATTTCCATTTCTCTAGGAGGAGGTGGGTTAAAAAGGATCTGCTGTGATTTATGTCATGGAGTGTTCTGCCTATGTTTTCCTCTAGGAGTTTTATAGTGTCTGGCTTTACATTTAGGTCTTTAATCCATTTTGAGTTTATTTTTCTGTATGGTGTCAGGGAATGTTCTAATTTCATTCTTTTAAATGTAGTTGTCCATATTCCCAGCACCACTTATTGAAGAAGCTGTGTTTTCTCCATTGTATATTCTTGTCTCCTTTATCAAAGATAATGTGACCATATGTGCAAGGGTTTCTCTCCAGGCTTTCTATCCTATTCCATTTATCTATATTTCTGTGTTTGTTCCATTACCATACTGTCTTGATTACTGTAGATTTGTAGTATAGTCTGAAGTCAGGGAGCCTGATTCCTCCAGCTCTGTTTTTCTTTCTCAAGATTGCTTTGGCTTTTTGGGGTCTTTTGTGTTTCCATACAAATTGTGAAGTTTTTTGTTCTAGTTCTGTGAAAAATGCCACTGGTAGTTTGATAGAGATTGCATTGAATCTGTAGATTGCTTTGGGTAGTATAGTCATTTTCACAGCATTGATTCTTCCACTCCAAGATCATGGTATATCTCTCCATGTGTATTTGCTTTAATTTCTTTCATCAGTGTCTTATAGTTTTCTTCATACAGGTCTTTTGTCTCCATAGGTAGGTTTATTCCAAGGTATTTCATTCTTTTTGTTGCAATGGTCAATGGGAGTGTTTCCTTAATTTCTCTTTCAGATATTTCATCATTACTGTATAGGAATGCAAGAGATTTCTGTGCATTAGTTTTGTATCCTATTACTTTACTAAATTCATTGATTAGCTCTAGTAGTTTTCTAGTAGCATCTTTAGGATTCTCTGTGTATACTATCATGTCATCTGCAAACAGTGACAGTTTTACTTCTTTTCGATCTGGATTCCTTTTATTAATTTTTCTTCTCTGATTGCTGTGGCTAAAACTTCCAAAACTATGTTGAATAATAGTGGTGAGTGTAGGCAGCCTTGTCTTGTTCCTGATCTTAGTGAAAATGCTTTCAGTTTTTCACCATGGAGGACTATGTTGGCTGTGGGTTTGTCATATATGGCCTTTATTACATTGAGGTAAGTTCACTCTATGCCTACTTTCTGGAGAGTTTTTATCATAAATGGGCATTGATATTGTTGAAAGCTTTTTCTACATCTATTGAGATTACCATATGGTTTTATCCTTCAATTTGATAATATGGTGTAGCACATTGATTGATTTCCGTATATAGAAAAATCCTTGCATTCCTGGGATAAACCCCACTTGATCATGGTGTATGATCCTTTTAATGTGCTGCTGGATTCTGTTTGCTAGTATTTGATTGAGGATTTTTGCAACTATTTCATCAGTGATATTGGCCTGTAGTTTTCCTTTTTTGTAACATCTTTGTCTGGTTTTGGTATCGGGGTGATGGTGGCCTCGTAGAATGAGTTTGGGAGTGTTCCTCCCTCTGCTATAGTTTGGAAGAGTTTGAGAATGATAGGTGTTATCTCTTCTCTAAATGTATGATAGAATTTGCCTGTGAAGCCATCTGGTTCTGGGTTTTTGTTTGTTGGAAGATTTTTAGTCACAATTTCAATTGCAGTGCCTGTGATTGGTCTGTTTATATTTTCTATTTCTTCCTGGTTCAGCCTCGAAACGTTGTGCTTTTCTAAGAATTTGTCCATATCTCCCAGGTTGTCCATTTTATTAGCATAGAGTTGCCTGCAGTAATCTCTCATGATCCTTTGTATTTCTGCAGTGTCATTTGTTACTTCTCCTTTTTCATTTCTAATTCTGTTGATTTGAGTCTTCTCCCTTTTTTTCTTGATGAGTCTAGCTAATGGTTTATTAATTTTGTTTATCTTCTTAAAGAACCATCTTTTAGTTTTATTGATCTTTGCTATTGTTTCCTTCATTTCTTTTTCACTTATTTCTTATCTGACCTTTATGATTTCTTTCCTTCTGCTAACTTTGGGGTTTTTTTGCTCTTCTTTCTCTAATTGCTTTAGGTGTAAGGTTAGGTTGTTTATTTGAGATGTTTCCTGTTTTTTGAGGTAGAATTGTATTGCTCTAAACTTCCCCCTTAGAACTGCTTTTGCTGCATCGCATAGGTTTTGGGTTGTCATGGTTTTTTTTTTTTTGCGGTATGCGGGCCTTTCACTGTCGTGACCACTCCCGTTGCAGAGCACAGGCTCCGGACGTGCAGGCTCAGTGGCCATGGCTCATGAGCCCAGCAGCTCCGCAGCATGTGGGATCATCCCAGAATGGGGCACGAACCCGTGTTCCCTGCATCGGCAGGCAGACTCTCAAACACTGCACCACCAGGGAAGCCCCTGTCATGTTTTCATTGTCATTTGTTTCTAAGTATTTTTTGATTTCCTCTTTGATTTCTTCAGTGATCTCTTGGTTATTTAGTAGTGTATTGTTTAGCCTCCATGTGTTTGTGTTTCATACAGATTTTCCTGTAATTGATATCTAGTTTCATAGCACTGTGGTAGGAAATGATACTTGTTACTATTTCATTTTTCTTAAATTTACCAAGGTTTGATTTGTGATCCAAGATATGATCTACCCTGGAGAATATTCCTTGAGCACTTGAGAAGAAAGTGTAATCTGCTGTTTTTGGATGGACTGTTCTATAAATTTCAATTAAGTCCATCTTTTTAAATGTATCATTTAAAGCTTGTGTTTCCTTATTTATTTTCATTTTGCTTGATCTGTCCATTGGTGAGGTGAGGTGCTAATGTCCCATACTATTTTGTGTTACTGCTGATTTCCTCTTTTATGGCTGTTAGCATTTGCCTTATGTTTTGAGGTTCTCCTATGTTGGCTGCATAAATATTTACAATTGTTATATCTTCTTCTTGGATTGATCCCTTGGTCATTATGTAGTGTCTTTGTTTGTCTCTTGTAATAGTCTTTATTTTAAAGTCTATTGGGTCTGATATGAGAAAGCTACTCCAGCCTTATTTTGATTTCCATTTGCATGGAATATCTTTTTCCATCTCACTTTCAGTCTGTATGTGTCCGTAGGTCTGAAGTGGGTCTCTTGTAGACAGCATATGTATGGGTCTTGTTTCTGAATCCATTCAGCCAGTCTATGTCTTTTGGTTGGAGCATTTAAACCATTTACATTTATAGTAGTTATTGATATGTATGACCCAGGACCATTTTCTTAATTGTTTTGGGTTTGTTCTTGTAGGTCTTCTCCTTCTTTTTTCTTTCCTGCCTAGAGAAGTTCTTTTAGCATTTGTTGTAGTGCTGGTTTGGTGGTGCTGAATTCTCTTAGCTTTTGCTTGTCTGTAAAGGTTTTAACTTGTCTGTCGATTCTGAATGAGATTCTTGCTGGGTGGAGTAATCTTGGTTGTAGGTTTTTCCCTTTCATCACTTTAAATATGTCCTTCCACTCCCTTCTGGCTTGCAGAGTTTCTGCTGAAAGATCAGCTGTTAACCTTATGGGGATTCCCTTGTATGCTATTTGTTGTTTTTCGCTTGCTGCTTTTAATATTTTTTCTTTGTATTTAATTTTTGATAGTTTGATTAATATGTGTCTTGGTGTGTTTCTCCTTGGATTTAGCCTGTATGGGACTCTCTGTGCTTCCTGGAGTATATTAACTATTTCATTTCCCACATTGGGGAAGTTTTCGACTATAATCTCTTCAAATATTTTCTCAGAGCCTTTCTTTTTCTCTTCTTCTCCTGGACCCCTATAATTCAAATGTTGGCACATTTAATGTTGTCCCAGAAGTCTCTGAGACTGTCTTCCATTCTTTTTTCTTTATTCTTCTCTGCAGTAGTTATTTCCACTATTTTATCTTCCAGGTCACTTATCCGTTCTTCTGCCTCAGTTATTCTGCTATTGATTCCTTCTAGAGAATTTTTAATTTTATTTATTGTGTTGTTCATCATTGTTTGTTTGCTCTTTAGTTCTTCTAGGTCCTTGTTAAAGGTTTCTTGTATTTTCTCCATTCTGTTTCCAAGATTTTGGATCATCTTTACCATCATTACTCTGAATTCTTTTTCAGGTAGGCTGCCTATTTCCTCTTCATTTGTTTGGTCTGGTGGGTTTTTGCCTTGCTCCTTCATCTGCTGTGTGTTTCTCTGTCTTCTCATTTTGCTTAACTTAGTGTGTTTGGGGTCTCCATTTCTCATGCTGCAGATTCATAGCTTCCGTTGTTTTTGCTGTGTGCTCCCAGTGCATAAGGTTGGTTCAGTGGTTTGTGTAGGCTTCCTGGTGGAGGGGACTGGTGCCTGTGTTCTGGGTGGATAAGGCTGGAGCTTGTTTTTTTGGTGGACAGTACCATGTCCGGTGGTGTTTTTTGGGTGTCTGTGAACTCATTATGATTTTAGGCAGCCTCTCTGCTAATGGGTGGGTTTGTGTTCCTGTCTTGCCAGTTGTTTAGCATAAGGTGTCCAGCACTAGAGCTTGCTGGCCATTGAGTGGAGCTGGGTCTTAGTGTTGAGATGGAGATCTCTGGGAGAAATTTTGCCATTTGGTATTACATGGCGTCAGGAGGTCTCTGGTGGATCAATGCCCTGAACTTGGCTCTCTCACCTCAGAGGCTCAGGCTTGACAACTGGCCAGAGCACCAAGACACTGTCAGCCACACAGCTCAGAAGAAAAGAGAGAAAAAGAAAGAAACAAACAAATAAAGGAAGAAAGACAGGAAGAAAGAAAAGAAAGTTATTACAATAGAAAAAAATTAAAAATAAAAAAGTATAAAAGTAATAAAAAAAGAAAGAGAAATAAAGAAGAAAGCAACCAAACAAAAAACTAATCCACCATTGATAACAGTGCTAAAAACTATACTAAAAAATACCCCCAAAATGGACAGTCAGAACCCTAGGACAAATGGCAAAAGCAATGCTATACAGACAAAATCACACAAAGGAGCATACACATACACACTCACAAAAAGAGAAAAAGAAAAAAAAGTATATATATATAAAAAATAAAAAAGGAAGAGAGCAACAAAATCAATAAACAAATCTACCAATGACAATAAGCTCTAAATACTAAACTAAGATAAACACAAAACCAGAAACAAATTAGATGCAGAAAGCAAACCCCAAGTCTACAGTTGCTCCCAAAGTCCACCACCTCAGTTTTGGGATGATTCATTGTCTATTCAGGTATTCCACAGGTGCAGGGTACATCAAGTTGATTGTGGGGATTTAATCCACTGCTCCTGAGGCTGCTGGGAGAGATTTCCCTTTCTCTTCTTTGTTCGCACAGCTCCTGAGGTTCACCTTTGGATTTGGCCCCGCCTCTGAGTTTAGGTCGCCTGAGGGCGTCTGTTCTTCACCAGACAGGACGGGGTTAAAGGAGCAGCTGATTAGGGGGCTCTGGCTCACTGAGGGGGCGGGGGGAGGGGTATGGAATGTGGGTCCTCTCTGTGGCTGCAGAGGCTGGCATCACGTTGCGACAGCCTGAGGTGCACCATTTGTTCTCCCCAGGATGTTGTCCCTGGATCACGAGACACTGGCAGTGGCGGGCTGCACAGGCTCCTGGGAGGGGAGTTGTGGATAGTGCTTGCACACACAGGCTTCCTGGTGGCTGCTGTGGCATTCTCAGCATTTCATGCCCGTCTCTGGTGTCTGCGCTGATAGCCGTGGCTCTCACCCGTCTCTGGAGCTCAGTTAGGTGGTGCTCTGATTCCCCTCTCCTCACGCACCCCGAAACAATGGTCTCTTGCCTCTTGGGCAGGTCCAGACTTTTTCCTGGACTCCCTACCGGCTAGCTGTGGCGCACTAGCCCCCTTCAGGCTGTGTTCACACAGCCAACCCCAGTCCTCTCCCTGGGGTCTGACCTCCAAACCCGAGCCTCAGCTCCCAGCCCCACCCACCCCGGCGGGTGAGCAGACAAGCCTCTCGGGCTGGTGAGTGCTGGTCAGCACTGATCCTCTGTGCAGGAATCTCTCCGCTTTGCCCTCTGCACCCCTATTGCTGCGCTCTCCTCTGTGGCTCCAAAGCTTCCCCCCCGCCACCCACAGTCTCCACCAGTGAAGGGTCTTCCTAGTGTGTGGAAACTTTCCCTCCTTCACAGCTCCCTGCCAGATGTGCAAGTCCTGTCCTTATTCTTTTGTCTCTGTTCTTCCTTTTTTTTTTTGCCCTACCCGGGTACATGGGGAGTTTCTTGCCTTTGGGGAGGCCTGAGGTCGTCTGCCAGCGTTCAGTAGGTGTTCTGTAGGAGTTGCTTCACATGTAGATGTATTTTTGATGTATTTGTGGGGAGGAAGGTGATCTCCATGTCTTACTCCTCTGCCGTCTTGAAAGTGCCCCCCATAACCAGGATTTTAACACTGATAAAATATACCTATTTTGTTCAGATGTCTCCAGTTTTACTAGTAGTCATTTGTGTGTGTGTATTAAGCTCTATATAGTTTTTTCACCTGTTTGCTTTCATGCATCCCCCACCACAGGCACGTTCCAACACCACAAAGATCCTTCAGTTTGTCCTTTGATGACTATACCCACCTCCCTCATCCCTAACCTCTGGCCACCTCTAATCTGTTTTCCTTTTCTAAAACTGTCATTGTGAAAATGTTATACCAGTGGAAACATACTGTGCATAACTTTTTGGGATTGGCTTTTTCCACTCAGCCTAATTCCCTGGAGATTCATCCAAATTGTGTGTATCTACAGTTTGTTCCTTTTTATTGCTGAATAATTTCTATGGTACTTATGTACCACAGTTTGTTTAATCATTCCTGGTGAAGGTCGTCTAGACTGACTTCAGTTTTTGGCTATTAGAAAAAAGTGGCTATTGAATCGTTCATATACTGGTTTTTGTGTGAGCGTATGTTTTCATTTCTCTGGGGGTAAATACCCAGGAATGCAGTTGCCAGGTGGTATGTAGTTGCCTGTTTAGTTTTATAAGAAACTCCCAAACTATTTTTCAGAGTGGCTGTTCCTACCATTTATATTCCTACAGCAAAGCATGAGTGATCTAGTTCTCTGCATCCTCACCAGCATTTGGTATTGGCATAGTTTTTCCTTTTAGCCATTTTGATAGGTGTGTGGTAATATCTCATTGGGGTTTTAATGTATATTTCTCTAAAGGCTAATGATATTGAACATCTTTTCATGTGCTTATTTGCTCTCTGTATATCCTCCTCAGTGAAATGACAGCTAATTTTTTTTCCATTTTCTAATTGCATTATTTTGTTGCTGTTGCTGTCTTACTATTAAGTTTTGAGAATTCTTTATATATTCTAGATACTAAAGCTTTGTTGGATATTTGGTTTGCAAATATTTTCTCCCAGTCTGTAGCTTGTATTTTCACCCCTTCACATACACTCTCATAGAATGATTGTTTTTAATTTGATGAGGTCCAATTTTTTCCTTTTTGAAAAAATTTATCCGTAGTGACCTTTTTTTTTTATCTGAGGTTTTTCTTGTTCCTTGAGGCAGACCTCTATCAGTATAAACTTCCTTCTTAGAACTGCTTTTGCCGTGTCCCATGGATTTTGGAAAGTTGTGTTCATAGTGGTCATTTTAAAAAAAAATATATATATATATATACCTACATAGTGGCAAAATATACATGACATAGTGACTTTTTAAAACACAAATTTGGTTATGTTTCTTCCCTGTTTAAAACCTTTTGATTGCCTATTTCCCTTAGGATAAAGTTTAAAATCCCTAATGTGGATGAAAGCCCTCCACTATCCTGCCATGAAGCTACTCTTCTCTGCAGTTTAGCCAAACAGGAACTACTTTTAATTCCTCTAAGATTGGCTTTCTCTCTCTTCACTCCTCCTGGGACCTTCTTCTCCTCTATTACCCTCAACAATTTTTCCCCCAGATTTTAGCTGCTTTACGGTGGCATTACCCTCTTCTATTTCACAGCACAAATACAACACAAAGTGCTTTTGTAAGTGCCCATTTTCCTGCCTCCCCCATTCTCTAATCTCCTTGAAGACAAGAACTATTTATTCATTGCTGTCTTCCCATTGCCTGTCAAAATGCCCACCACACAGGACACTAGACCTAAGTCACTAAACCCTGGGACTGCAGCCCTCCCCACAGGACCACCCCACAAGAAAAGAAAACAAATCTAACCAAAATTTTAGCTTCGAAATGAGCATCACCCTCATCATCTCTGATCAGCTTTCAAGACATTCTGCAATTACAAAGCAGCCTTTATTTTCGAGCACTTGTGTGGCATGGTATTTTGGCAAAGTGTTTTATAATTAGCTCGTTGATTGCTTCTCAAAACCCTTAAGGAGAAATGTTCACCCTCTCTTAGAGATTAGGGACTGAGCCCAGATAGATCAGAAAACCGCATCTAAAGTCATGTGGCAAATCATTAGCTCTCACCACAAAGTGTCTTTGTCTCCTTGCCTTTGACCCTGACGTGTAACTGCTCACTATACTAGGGAAATCCACAAAACCCTGGGAACGTTCAGAGGGGGTTATCCAATACAACTTTCTTTTTTGGACGATTAACAGAAATTGAATGATGATTATTTTAAATGTCTGTTTGAAGGTATGAATTGAACAAATATGTTTTCAACTTTTAGATATGGAGCTAATATTCCTGTTTAAAGAGGTACTTTCATTATGAACCCTGCTCATCATTAGGTTACTGAATAGTTTCTGGTGTATGGAATAGACTCCACACATTAGTATAATCATTCCTCCAGCTTCTACAATATTGGAAGTAGAGAAAAATATTCACAAATGGCACTAGTCCCTTCTCTTTATTTTGCACAGTCTCATCTGGATCTCTTCTCTAGTAGCTGAGTGGAGTTAAAGACAACCCATTGTAAGCCACCCACATTGTCAGATCAATTTGAGCCTTCAGTGCAGGTCCTTACACAAGACGAAGGGCCTACTCGAAGGGAATCATATACAATAACGAAAATTCACGAAGACTGACTAGCCCATCCCCCATATAGCCTGCTATTTTAGTTCTAAGGTAGTGTATTCTGAGGGTCTACATGGCCTCCCCTGGGGCAGCTGTGGTTGGGACAAATGAATAATTAGGGCTTCTTCTTGGACCAAGGCTTGATTGCTGCTGCATCTCCATCCTTGTAATCTTGTCCAGAGGGAGAAGACATAGGGAACAGGTCGGTCTCAAAGCACCACCTAAACCAGTGAGCTAGATAAAACAGCAGTCCTGGCCTGCCCGGGGCTCAGGTCTCACCCCATATCTGTCCATTAGGGCAGGACTTGCTCATCTCTGGTTGATCCATCCCAGGGCTACTACATGAGGAACAGAAATTTACTTCTCATAGACTTTTTTCTCCTAAACTCACTCAGGTGCAGATTACAGCTATGCTCAATGGTTTTATTTTGCTTATGAATATAACACTTAACTAAGATTTAAAACATTTTTGTAGTCTTGTTTTGGTGACCAATATAAAACCATTGTTCATTTATTTCTTCAACATGTACTACTTCCTCTGTGCCAGGCACTGTGTTTGGTCCTAAGGATTGAGTGATAAGCAACATAAGCAGGGCTTCTGACCTCAAATCTTACAGTCTAGCAGGGGAAGAGCCTAATAATAAACAGTCCTGCAAGTGCACACATACCTCTTTAAAACCATCCTATGTATGCAGCATTGATTTTTTACAACACCATTTATTTTGAAACAGTTTCCTTAAAAGTACACACACACAAGACACACACATAGCACATTATATATAAAGCACTCTATGGCAGTGCACTGTGGATGCATGTTCCCCCCACGCTCAGTGAGAGCCAGCTCAATCATTGGAGCATGATTCTCCGCACCACAAAGACCTTCAGTCTGCATGTGATTGTCAGCACAGTAACATTGCATTGCCTATATCTACATGGAGCTACATTCTGCCAACCACTTGAATGAGCTTGAAATGGAATAATCCTCAGAACCTCCAGAAAGGAGAGCAGCCCTGCCAATACTTTCGACTTTGTAGGTTCCACATCAGAAAGCCAGCCAAGCCGATTGGATTGCTATGGAGCTGTGAAATGATAATTAATGTTGTTTTAAGGTGCTGAGTTTTTGTTTGTTTGTTTTTCATAAATTTATTTATTTATTTTTGGCTGTGTTGGGTCTTTGCAGCTGCGTGCGGGCTTTTGCTAGTTGCAGCGAGTGGGGGCTACTCTTTGTTGTGTTGCACAGGCTTCTCACTGCAGTGGCTTCTCTTGTTGCACAGCACAGGCTCTAGGCGTGCGGGCTTCAGTAGTTGCGGCATGCAGGGCTCAGTAGTTGTGGCTCGCGGGCTCTATTGCACAGGCTCAGTAATTGTGGCGCATGGGCTTAGTTGCTCCGGCATGTGGGATCTTACTGGACCAGGGCTTGAACCCATGTCCCCTGCGTTGGCAGGCAGATTCTTAACCACTGTGCCACCAGGGAAGTCCCTTAAGATGCTGAGTTTTGATAATTTGTTACAGCAAATTATTTGAACATTTTATTAGATAATTTGTTACAGCAGCAACAGAAAACGAATACAGGAGTAAGGGCATAAACACTAATCAAGAAATTACTGCAAAATTCTAGTAAGAGATGTTGGTGGCATGGTCCAGGCAACAGTATGGAAGTGATGAGAAGTGGTGAGTCTGTGTATGTTTTTAAGGTAGAGCCTGGATGATTTGCTGATCTGGTGTACAACTGAGAGGAGCAAAGTGTCCCTCCAAGGTTTTTGGTCTGAGCATTTGCAAAGATCATGTTTCCATTGAAATAGAGTCAACTGTGGGAGAAGCAGTTTGCAAAGATGCATTTAGCGAGGTCTGTAGGAAAAAAAATATACAGAGCTTTCTGAATTACGTTAAGAAGTTTTGAACATTACCTTAAAAATAAAAGAAGATTATTGAGTACTTTTAAGTAGACAAAGTTTAGAATCAATTTGCCTCTTAGAAAGAGCACTCAGGAGCCCTTGTGGTTAAACAGATGTAGTGAGGTACAATCACCCAATATAAGTACGTAACTTATACATTTAGGAAGACCAGCAAAGCCAGGATCCCCAAAGTGAGACCAAGGAGAGTCTCCTACTCATTAGAACAGAATTTCTCAAATGTAAGTAATAGAATGAGAGACTATTTCAAAGGAAAAAGTGCACATGGCCTACCAGGATTTATTAAACCTATTTTAATTATAAAGTTATTTAAACATGTAATAAAACTAGGCATAAACAATGTATAATTATAGTTCTTATGGCTTTAAACGCAATACATTTACAAATTAAACACTAGGAAATATATAACTCAAATTTAGAACATTAATATACTATTACAGAAGATGCTGTTTTGCAGAAGCTAAATTGCCAAAGCTTGACTTAGTAGTTGAAAGATGCAGCCTGTTTCTTTTTTTTTTTAACATCAACAATATAAATGCCAGTGTCTGCTCTCAAATGTGTTGTAAAAAGCGATGTTATTAACATCAAAGCTCTGCTTGCTAGTTCAAGATAATCAGATATCATATTAGTCAAAATTTTAGCAATTTGCCGATCTTCAAATGGCATTTTTAATGAGGCACAATTTGATAGCTCTGTAAAGTGTACTTACTGGCATCAAGATGATATAGCATTACATCTTAGAAATCATTATTAACCTGACATTAATAGGTTTATTGAACATTCTTCGTTATATATTTACCTCTACACCAAAGAACTATAGCAAATGGATACAAATAAAGGTGGAATTTGTGTAGTACATACAACACAGCACAGTTCCTTTTGAATTTAGCATACCTATATGAAAAGAAGACAAGGAGAGGAAAGTAAAATTACAAGGATTATAAAGAAAGAAACAAAACTGAAATCACTTGCAAATGATATGATCTTGTACATAAAGACTACAAAAGACATTTCAGAAAATTAGTAGAAATAACAAGAGAGTTTAGCAAAGTTGCTGGAAATAAAATCAAATAAATGTTGATTTGCATTTCACATACCAGCAGCAGTTTAAAAATAAAATTAAAGAGATATGATTAAAATAACATTAAAGAGGTGCCTAATAATGAATATAACAGGAGATAGGCAAAACTTTTCTGGATAAATGTATAAAACTTTTCTGAATGATGTTTAAGGAGGCCTAAATAAGTGGAAAGATAGACCATGTTCATTGATTAGAAAATGCAATATTTAAAAAAGTTTGTCTCGCTAAATAAATTTAATAAAACATAATATATACCTAAAATGTTTCTTTTGAAAATTGTTAAGCTAATTGAAAATTTTATATATGGAAAGGGCCAAGAATAATTAAGACATGTTTGAAGAAAAAAACAGGTGAGGGGTCACAACCAAGTAGACATCCTTTCCATAAGGCATTATCAAGCTAAAGTAATTAATACTATAAGGTATTGATGCAGGCATAGGGAAATAGACAAATAGAAAAAAATTAGAGACTCCCCAAATAAACCCATTAATATGTGGGCTGTTGTAATAAGACAGGGGTAGAACTGCAGATCAATAAGAAAACAATTTTTTTTCACTAAACCATTCTGTGCATTACTTAGCTATACTTTCAGAAGAAAATAAAGTTGGATGCATTTCTCACACTGTAAATAAAAGCAATCACAGATAGATTAAAAACTAAATGAGAAAGCCAAAATTATTAAACATTAAAAACAGAAGATAAAATACTTAATGACTTCAGCGTATGGGAGAATGTTGTAAATATGATATAAAAGCATAAAGCATGAAAAGTTGATGAGTTTAATTACATTTAAGAACACATGTTCAACAAAAGACACCACAAAGAGGCTGAAATGACAATCCACAAACTGGGAGTGGGCATTGAAACTCATGTATAAAATTTGTAAATCTAGAGTTTCTTCTTACGATAAGAAGGGCCCACATAAAAGGGAAGGTAAAGGACAGGGATGGGATAATTCAAAGATGGAGGTCTTTGGGAAGGCAGGAAAAGATCAGAACACTCAAGGAGACACTTGCTTTTGATAACTGTGGGAACACTTATCTCTTAGCAGAAAGGATGAAAAGAAGAAAGGAACAGACACAAGAATAGTTTTAGACTTGTTGGAGCAAAAGCGGGGGCTCATGAGTGATTCTTTATAATTTATGAGGTAGTCATAAGATAGTCATGTAAGTTTAGGGAAGTCAGATGCAATGTTGAAGATGAGGGAAAAGCATATGAAACACTTGTAGAAGGAAGAATGAATTTACTTCCAGCAGTATTGAGGGCCAATTTAAGTTTGCTGATCAAGAGTATCTACAGCTGTTATTTTTCACAATTACATTTTAAAAATTTCTGGTAATGTTCAGTCTTTGAACACATATTCTGAGAATGCCAGTGATCAGATTTATCCAGAGTTGGGTTTTTCCAGGAAGGCATGACAGAATACTACTTATTTAGTACTATTTAAGTTTCAGGTGAACTTCCAAGTGTTTCACATACACTAAGATTTAATTCTCCTAACAACCCTATAAGTTGTAATACTAATATTATTCTCATTTTAAAGATGAAGCAACAGGATTTGAATTCTGACCAAGGGAATGAAGATTACCAGGGGAGAGAGGTTGTAGTGATGTACCAGGACATCAAGGCTAGATAAAGAGTTAATGAAGGTAGAAGGGGGGCTATGAGAGAAATGGGCATGGTCAATGAGTTAGAAGTCTGAATGAGGTTAAAATATTTCAGAGAGTTCTTGAGCAAAGAACCAGAAAGATATCAGGTTGTGATAGAAGAAGAATGTTAGAATCAGTGATTTCAGGGAAGGAGTGTTTCTGGTGATGACAAGGCACAGGGAAAAAGCAAGTGGGTGTCTGAGTTGAAGAAGAGGAGGTCACCGGAGGTCAAGGAACAAGAGATTGGGATGTTGGGTAGGACATCTTTGTGGGCATGGATGCCCAATAACCCTCTGGACTGGGGAGGAGAAAACTGTCAACAGGAGCTGTCTCAGTCAATGAACAAGCGTGCTTAGGAAGTTGTGAGATGCAGGTGATTAGAAGGAAAAAGGTGTTGTACCAGGAGAGCATGAGCCTCAATGGCAAGAGTTTTACAAGAAGGAAGGGAAACATTAATCTCTATGCAGGCCTGGAAATTATGGAGAGCAACCCACCTGACTCTGGAGAGCACAAAAGGAAATAACCCCCATGTTATTGGGGGTTATTTCAGTGAAGGCTGAAAGGGGAGATAGTGCCACCTGGGGGTTATTTCAGTGAAGTCAAGGAGGTGGAACACATGTCCAGGAGAGAAGTTGCAGATCTAGGGAAGATTGGTGACTGCAGTGCTAGAAGTATAGAGGTCAGAGGTATGGGTGTGAGAGTGAGGAGAGGATCTGGGGTTCTGTGAACAGATAGGACACAGAAGGCAGCCTGGGAATGAGGACTCCACAGATGGTAGATGACCAGAGATGCCTGCATGCATTTTATGTGACCCACATAAACTCAATTAGAAGGTGCAATGGAGGAGGTGAGCACCTGGATTTAGTGGAATTTGGCTGTGTCCTTGAAGTAAGTCCAGTGACTACAGCGGGGACCTGGTGTGGCTTTCAGGATTGGTTTGTATAGTTGGAGAAAATGTGCAGTAATTGTGAGCCTGTAGTCTCCCAGTGAGGAGGGAGTGGGGTCTCCAGGTGGCCCACTTTACTCCTCCCAGGAATGGGCTCGTGTTTTACGTACTTTAAGGGGTTCTCCATGTACGAGCTGATAATGATTGTCCTTTCCTCCTTTCCCAAGGCAGGATAAGCTCAGCTTTTAGTGTATCGCATTTAAATACTAGAAGGTGAAACATTCAAGCCTGAGTATGAACACTTAAAAGTATACGTAAGCTAATTATTTACTCCGAGTTAGTAGATCAAGGCTAAATATTTGCTAGTTGTGTTATTTAGGGAGGGTATAATAGTCTTGTGGAAATGCCAGATAATATGACCGTATTTTTAAAAATTCTTTTCCATTATAAGTTATCACAAGATATTGAATATAGTTCTCTGTGCTATACAGTAAAAACTTATTGCTTATCTATTTTATGTATGGTAGTGTGCATCTGTTAATCCCATACTTCCAGTTTATCCCTTACCCGCCTTCCCCTTTGGTAACCATAAGTTTGTTTTCTGTGTCTGTGAGTCTGTTTCTGTTTTGTAAATAAGTTCATTCTTACTATTTCTTAGATTCCACATATAAGTGATATCATATATTTGTCTTTCTCTGTCTGACTTACTTACTTCACTTAGTATGATAATCTCTAGGTCCATCTACGTTGCTGCAAATGGCATTATTTCATTCTTTTTATGGCTGAGTAATATTCCATTACATATACATACCACACCTTCTTTATCCATTTATCTGTTGATGGACACTTAGGTTGATTCCATGTGTTGGCTATTGTAAATAGTGCTGCTATGAACACAGGGATGCATGTTATCTTTTTGAAACTAGAGCTTTTGTCTTTTCCGGATATATGTCCAGGAGTGGGATTGCTGGATCATATGGTAACTCTATTTTTAGTTTTTTCAGGAACCTCCATACTGCTTTCCATAGCGGCTGCACTAATTTACATTCCCACCAACAGAGTAGGGGGGTTCCCTTTTCTCCACACCCTCTTCAGCGTTTATTATTTGTAGACTTTTGATGATAGACATTCTGTCCAGTGTGAGGTGATACCTCATTGTGGTTTTGATTTGCATTTCTCTAATAATTAGTGATGTTGAGCATCTTTTCATGTGCCTCTTGGCCATCTGTATGTCTTCTTTGGAGAAATGTCTGTTTAGGAATATGACCTATGTTAAAAGGGGCATAACACTATGAAGAGGTTATGGATATAACTGGACAGTGTGGTAGTCTTACTATAGTAGCAAGAGTTTTTATTTGTAAGCAACAAGGCAAACTGATTTAGATAGAAAAGAAATGAAAAGTAGCATGGATACCTCAGGGACCTACGGAATGGAGAGGCAAAGCCACCATATGCCGGCAGAGCCTTGCACCTGCCAGGAGGGGCGCCTTTTTCTTCTTCACACAAAGGCCTCATCTGGCTCCCAGAGGCCTTGGGCGAAGAATCTGATACAGGGTGACAGATCCAGACAATGCTACCGCTCCAGAGGGCTGGTCTAGGGATGCCGTCACTGGCACCTCCCTGAGCACTGCAGCCTGTAGGGTGACAGAGCAAGCAGGGCCTCAGCCCACACTACTGGCACTCCTTTTGCTACTGGCAGAGACAGTGGTGCCAGGGTGTGGCGATACCTGAGTTGCTTTTGGCCCTTGCTTCAAAGAAGTTGGGGAAAGCAAGTCCCTGACATATTCTGCTGTGATAACAGCAGTGCATGAGCCACCCACCAAGACCCAGGAGGTGAGAAACTTCCCAAACATGGGAAGAGACTCCGCTGGGCAGCTGAGAATGCCAGCAGTAACTTCTTGCTGTTTCCTGCCCTTGTTTGTTTCTTTTACCCTCTATTTTGACTTTACCTGGCATTTGAAGCACAGACAAATGAGATGGTGCCTACATGCAATAGAAAGTTACAGGAAGTCAGCACAAAGTTGAAATGGGGATCAGCCCATGGATAGTGAGGACTTAAAGGAGAAAAGAGTTTTCCACTAACTGTAGGGTGCTTTGGGCTACTGCTATGCATTCCAACACAATGGGTCACTGCGTGGTGCGAGGAGATGTGGAAACTGAGCTGTTGGTTTAAAATGAAAGCACTAGATATGATTAAGTTTAACTCCATTTCTTAGTGATTAAAGTTTGACCCTGTAATATTATTGCTACACACACACACACACACACACACACACACAAAGATGGAGACTGCTATCTATATAAGCCTGTGTGTGTGTGTGTGTGTGTGTAACAGTATATATAATGTATATATGTAGCAATAACCATCATTGTAATCATTTTCTCTTCACTTTGCTTCTGTTTTCTCACTTTGCTTTGTATTTTGCCTCCATCCTTTTCCCTTTTTCCTCCAGTCCTATTGATTCAACTCGATCCCACAGCAACAAATATTTCAACCATCAGCTGCACATCCTTGATCCTGGCTCAGTTTAATTCAAGTCAATAAATATTTATTATTTGCTTATTATTGGCAATTTATACAGATGTTATTAAAAATTCAGCAACACATCTTTTTTTCTCTTTGTCTCCCTCTCCACAGCTCACAGCAGATCAAGCTGCCCCAGATAGATATCCTGTAAAAACAAATGAGATGAATGGAAGGATATAGGCAAGATACACACAGAACAAATGAATCTATTACCCATAAAATATCAGTAAAATACTTCTCTCTGTTGAGAAGCATTCTTTATTGTTGCTATTCTTTAATATCTGAAAACACCCTGATTTTAGTATACCACTCAACAGCGAAATTTAAATACGTTTAGAAATTCACTATATAGAAGATAAAACCTGTGGATAAATTAAATAAAGCACCCTTCATACAAGAGAAAAATGTTAGAGATGTCTGTTTTATTTTTAATTCTCTTTTCCAATATTCAGCAAATATATTATCATAAAATAGTGAATAATATTAAGGAATGTGCATTTAAGATTTAAAAAAAGTTCTAGTGCACTTATAATTTACAAGAATTTAAGATGTTATTATTTCAGTATGCTAGATACAACTGGAATTATTAGTGATACACTATGAAGCTTAACCAGGACTATGATGCCTATGTCCTGGGAAAGCGGTGTTCCAAGCTTGCTAAAGCCCAGGGGAAGAGAGCTGGCCCACCAACCAAGGCTCAAGAGGTTTGGAATTACAGGTGACTCTTCCGGGTATTGTGTTAAACTCTAGTTAAGAACTGAATAACAACACGGTTGTGTTGCTTTTAATCTTACAATCTATCTTGTCACTTAACAGTCCTGAAGACATGGATGAGCTATTTATTACCAGTACAATTACTGTGAATTGAAGACATTCTTCAAAAAGAGATTATTGTTGACAGTGTTGTTAAAAAGAGAGCAATGACTAACAGATTCTGAAAGAAAAGGGATTTGCTTTTTTTGAAGCAAATATGTGGCACACATGGGCAGTTGAAAATCAAGTTCTGGGACTTGAATTCGGAGACATTCAAGTAAAAAGTATGCATAGCTCTGCATTTGTTTACATATTCCTCGTCTGTCTGCTCCCCCTTTCCCTACAACTCCTCTTCCTAATTTTTATCATTTCTTTCAAGCCCTCTGCTCAATTCCATCTCCTTTGTGAGCAAATGACCGTGCTTCTTACCTTTCAGCAAAAACAGAAGCTTTCAGAGTTGAACTCTCCCAGAGTCCCAACTTTCGTTCTGATATAAATAGGTGTCTGATTATGGGCATCTGTCCTGCTAGATAGAAAACTCTGTTAGATCAGGGATGGAGCCTGTTCACCAGTGTCCCCAGCACCCAGCTCAATAGAATGCTGTTGCCTAAATGAATGAACACAGCTCCTTCCTCTCATTTATAACTTTTTGTTTTAAAAACAAAAGTTTTGTTTTTAACATATATTACCACGGGTAAAAAAAAAACACAGAATAGTACAGAATCATATTAGAGGAAATGTTAAAGTTACCCTCTCCAATAAATTCCACTAGCTCTCTTCCTCACCTCCTCTCCAGCCTTAGGAGCTAAACTTCCCCCTCTGCCCCACATTCTATCCTCTTGTGATCTCCTCTAGGAGGCACTTCTCCTCCACATGGACAAGTCAGGGAGGCGGGCTTGGCAGGGCACTTACTCATAGTGGCCAAGAGTTGCAACAGCTGAGGGTGATGGCAATAGTGTGGCCAAGGAGAGCAGTGGCCAGGTGCCAGAGAAGCTAAATCAGTCATCAAATCTTAAGGCTGAATCCAGGTGACAGAAAATAAGAGGCAAAGTAAAAGGTCAGGGGGATGCAGCAGGAAGTCAAGAATGTAAATGCAAAGCAAGATGAAGTGAGAGGTCCAGGGCCACATAGATGAATGGAGAAGGGATACCGAGAATGCGTTTTTAAATTAATTCGGGGGAAGTTTGCTAAGCAGTAAACAAGTAGGTTAATGAGGGCTGAGCTGGCACCCTGACACCTCTTCAGAACTTCAACTCTATTGATTATCCTCTCTTTCCTGGACATTGGACATCTCCCTTTCCTCTAATTTTCTTTCTCAGATTATAAATATGCTAAGCTTCTTTCACCTAAAAATGAAACAAAACCAAACCAAAAGACCTTTCTCTCAACCCTGTCTCCCCCTCAGACTACTCTGCCCAATCTCTCTTCTGCTAATTCTAGACAAATTTCTTGAAAGAAATATAAGGTCACTGTCTATGTTCATCACCCCACCCCCCAACTGCCTTACTCAATGGAGTTTGCCTTCCTCCCCAGTGCTTTGCTGAAAACCGTCTTGTCAAAGCATCGATTGCTATCATTAGATATAAATGACATGCTTTCAAGTCTAGTTGAATTGACTCCCTGAGGTCTGACTTTGTTGACTGCAGTCTCTTCATTTGGCATCTCTGACACTCCCCTCCGCTGATTCTGCTCTTCTATCTCTGGCTCATTTTTAAAATTTTCTATGTGAGACCCTATTTCTCCACTCACCTCTATCTCTAGTTGTCTATGGACATCAGGTAACATTGTGTGGTAGGCACCTGGCTATACGTGTCTTCCCATTCTGGGGCAGCTAACAGAGTCAGAGCGCTTGGGCACCACGCCTTGAAACAAAACCTGCTCTGGGTGATTGTCCGGCTCCGTTCCCCATTTACTTGCAGTCTTCTCTTCCTACATCAGCTCAGTCTTCCTTTCTCTTACAGGAAAGTATTCTTGACTGTCATTTATCATATTTTTGTGGTTATGACTCATCGAGGACTTGCTATTTGCCAGAAACTTCACTGCGTACTTACTTTTATTTATTTATTCATTAAGTTATTTCTTTAGTCGGTAAGTATTTACTGACTCTTACTATGGTGCAGGCACTATGGATATATAATTTCTAGTTATTAAAATTAACTTAGAAGACAGCATGTTGTAGTTTTACAGATGATGAAACAGGCTGGGAATTGTCCTTGGCTAAATCTCTTGAGGCAGACCAAGCACTTGAATTCACAGCTCTTTCCATGTCACTAAAATATCTAAAAAATATTCTATCTTTCATTGCATATCTTATGCCAGGAGTTTTCCCTCCTCTGTCTTACTATACCAGTGGTATCATTAACCTATGGCCTGATGTTGTTTTTGAAACATAGGCGGGAGAGATTCATACCAATGAAAATCCAAAATTCCATAACTTTGTTATCAGCACCATCTCACTTGTTTCCCCATGATCCAGACAAGGCTACCTATAATCAGGTAGCTTGAGAGTCACTTATTTATTCATGTTCTCGCAGAGCTTACAATATATTAGTAGAGGACAGGGAGATGGGGAGACAGAGATTAATCAATTAAGTGAATAAGAGAATATATTATAACTGAGAAAAGTCCCAGGAAGGAAAAGGGTACAGTTAAATATAAGCTAATAACAAAGAAACTTGACCCAGATTGGGGTGGGGGGGGGATCAGAAAAGCTTTCCTAAAGAAGTGATATGTGAGTTGAGACCTGAGAGATGAATAGAAGTTAAGCCCATAAATGGGTGAAGAAGAGCACTTCAGGATGAGGGAAGAGCATATGCAAAGGCTCTGGGGAGAGGAGGAGGTACAATGCTTTCAAAACCTAGAAGGCTGAGGTGTGGAGTGAGAGTAACAGAAAGAGGCCAAGAGGGGTAGCCTGGGTCAGACTATGCTCACCAGGCCATTCTTTTTAATCTTAAGAATCATAGTCTAACCTGATGGGATCTTATCATCAAATTTGTGTTCTAGAAGTTCACTCTGGCTACAGTGTAGAGAACCTTGCTGGAAGGGTCCAGGGAGGATGCATGGACAATAGTTAGGAAGCTACTGCTGTCGTGTCAGCATAGATGCTTGGACTAGTGTGGTGGTCGTGAAGGAAGAGAGAAGTGAGGCAATTTGATACATATTTGAATAGGTAGAATCAGTAGGACTTGCTGACAGATTAAGTAAGAAGTGGAGAATAAGGTGTAAGTGTTACATCCTAGGCATCTGAGATGCCTAATTGCATGAATGATGGTGCCATTTGCTGAGAAAGGGAAAGGAAGAAGTCCAGGTTTGGAGGAAATCTTGGGTTTGGTGGGTTATGTTAACATTGAAGGGTTCGTGTCATAATAAGATGGTTGCTGGATGTATGGGTCTGGAACTCCAAGGAGAGATCTGGGTTGAAGATATAAACTTAGGAGTCAACAGCAGAGTAGTAATCAAGCCACAGGCATGAATGAGATCAAGGAGGGAAGTACTATAGAGTGAGAAGAGAAGAGGCCTAGGACTGAAGCAGCCAGAATGCTTTCATGTAAAGGATTCACTTTCCAGTCATTTAAAGAATAAACATTCTCTGAAGAAATGTATGAGCTTCTTAAAATAAATTTCTCTTAACCATATTTAAAAATATTAACATCAATAAGAAGTTTGGAAAAAACCCTGCACCTTTGTGGCCCCAAATGAATCTGTAAATTTTTACTTATTAAAAAAGTTCCAAAGTATGTAAGATATCGGCACTTGTTTAAGTCTAGAGGTGTATACATGAGTGTTTGTTATATGTCTCTGTACTTTTTGAATGAATGACATATTTCATAACTAAACAACAAAAAGTAACAGCAAAAAGTTCCAGGAAATAAAATCTAAGGCAATAAAAACTCAGGCCAGAAAATTAAACACCAGAAGCAGTTAAGGGAAAAATAAAGGATCATAGGTATTGCCAAGGAGCCTCTTGGCCCCAAATGGAAAGGTTTTAGTCCCAACCTAATAAGATGTACCATGAAAGATTCTGCTGGTATTTCTGTAGGAATTTCCAATATTATAGAAACCATAACAAATAAAATCTTGGCTCTATTTATATTTCTGAATAATGGGAAACAGGAAATTGGCCAACATTATTTGCTTTTGCTGCACATCAAAGTCACTAGTCTGGCTTAATGAATGGATGTTACTCCTGTGAGACTATATAAGCCAGAATATTATTTAAAATTTGGAAGCAAAGTGTGTCTGAAATAAGAGTAGTGATCCACAAGTGATCTGTAATCAGAAGTGGCTTTGTTAGTATAACAGAATAATGAAACCTCTGACTCCCTCCTCAGTACCATTTACTACTATAACTGCCAACATCCCTTCTTATTCACTACCCCCAAGAGAGGGTTAGAGATGATTTTAGAAAGGTGCTTTCTCTAAGAAATTACTCTACCCCTATATTAAGGGATATATGGCTCAGTAATGGACCTGCTAAAACAATCTTGAGAAAGGAGAGCAAAGCTGAGGTATCACACTCCATGATTTCAAACTATATACAAAGCTATAGTAATCAAAACAGCATGGTAGTGGCACAAAAATAGGCACATAGATTAACAGAACAGAATAGCTCAGAAATAAATCCACACTATGACACAGGAGCAGAGAACATAAGATGGATAAAGAACAGTCTCTTCAATAAATGGTGTTGGGAAAACTGGAAGTCACATGCAAAAGAATGAAACTAAACCACTATCTTGCAAAAATCAATTCTCATAAAAATTAACTCAAAATGGATTAAAGACTTGAATGTAAGACCCAAAACCATAAAATCCCTAGAAGAAGACAGGCAGTAACTTCATAGACATTAGTCTTAGCGATGTTTTTATGGCTCTGAGGCCAAAGGCAAGGGAAACAAAAGCAAAAATAAACAAATGGGACTACATCAAACTAAAAAGCTTCTGCATAGCAATGGCAGCTATCATGAAAATGAAAAGGCAACCTACTGAATGGGAGAAGACATTTGCAAATCATATATCCAATAAGGATTTAATATCAAAAAAATATAAAGAACTCATACACCTCAACAACAAAAAATAAACAACCTGATTAAATAATGGGCAGAGGACATGAATAGACACTTTTGCAAAGAAGATATACGCATGGCCAACAGGCACATGAAAAGATGTTCATCAGTAATTATTATGGAAATGTAAATCAAAACCGCAAAGAGATATCATCTCACACCTGTTAGAATGGCTATAATCAAAAAGACAAGAAATAACAATGTTGAAGAAGATGTGGCAAAAAGGGGAAATTCGTACACTGTTGGTGGGAATGGAAATTGGTGCAACCACTATGGAAAACAGTATGGAGATTCTTCAAAAAAATTATGAATAGAACTACTATATGACCCAGCTATTCCACTTCTCAGTATCTATCTGAAGAACATGAAAACACTAATTTGAAAAGATATATGCACCCCTATGTCCATTGTAGAATTATTTACAATAGCCTAGATATGGAAACAACCTAAGTGTTCATGGATGGATGAATGGATAAAGATGTGGTGTATATACACAATGAAATACTACTCATCCATAAAAAAGGATGGAATCCTACCATGTGCATTCATCCATCAATGGACAGTTAAGTTGTTTCCATATCTTGACTACTGTAAATAATGCTGCTATAAACATGGGGATGCACATGCCTTTTTGAATTCGTGTTTTTGAATATATTCCCAGAAATGGAATTGTTGAATTATATGTTAGCTCTATTTTTAATTTTTTGAGCATCCTCCACACTGTTTTCCATAGTAGCTGTACCAGTTTACAATCCCACTGACAGTGCACAAGGTTTCCCTTTTGTCCACATCTGCTCCAGGATTTGTTATCTCTTCTTTTTCTTGATGGCCATTCTAACAGGTGTGAGGTTATATCTCATTGAGGTTTTTATTTACACCCAATCAAATTTAGAACATTTTCATTACCCCCTAAAAGAAATTCCATACCCATTAACAGTCATTCATTATTTCCTCTCAATCCTAAGCCTCCATCCCCATCCATAGCCCTGGGCAACCACCAATCTATTTTCTCTCCACCAATTTGTCTATGTTTTGACATTTCATATAAATAGAATGCAGTATATGTGTTTTTGTAGCTAGCTTCTTTTACTTAGTATAATGTCTTCAATGTTCATCCCTGTCATAGCATATATCAATACTTCCTTTTTTTTGACAAATAATATTCCATTGTATGGACAGACCACAGTTTATTTATCCATTTGTCAATCAATGAACATTTGAGTGGTTTCCACTTTTGGGCTACTACGAATAATGCTGCTATGAACATCAGTGTACAAGTTTTGGGTGGATGTATATTTTCATAGGAGTGGAATTGCTAGGTCATATGGTAATATTTTGTTTAGCTTTTTGAGGAACAGCTAGACTGTTTTCTGAAATGAAAAAGGTTTTATTTCTCTTGAAAAATATTTCACCTTAAGTTTTGAAAAATGGTTTTGCTGAATATAAAATTCTTATTTGACATTTTTATTTTTTGAGCACTTTGAGTATGTCATCCCACTGCCTTCTGGGCCCCATTGTTTCTGAACAATGAAGTTGGCTGTTAATCTTATTAGTTTTCTCATATAATGAATAGTTTTTTTCTTGCTCTTTCAAAAGCTTCTCTTTGTCTTTTGCTTTCAGGAATTTTACTGATATGTCTGGGTGTAGATCTCTTTGTGTTTATCTTATTGGAGTTTCTTGAACTTCTTAGATGTGCAGATTAATTTTTTTAATCAAATTGGTAAGTGTTCAGCCATTAATTCTGTTTTTTTAAATTATTTATTTATTTATTATTTATTTTTGGGTCTGTTGGGTCTTCATTGCTGCGCTCGGGCTTTCTCTAGTTGCGGCAAGCGAGGGCTACTCTTCATTGTGGTGCGCAGGCTTCTTCTCATTGCGGTGGCTTCTTTTATTGCAGAGCACGGGCTCTAGGCACGCAGGCTTCAGTAGTTGCAGCATTCAGGCCCAGTAGTTGTGGCTTGAGGGCTCTAGAGTGCAGGCTCAGTTGTTGTGGCACATGGGCTTAGTTGCTCCGCGACATGTGGGATCTTCCCAGACCAGGGCTTGAACCCATGTCCCCTGCATTGGCAGGCAGATTCTTAACCACTGCTCCACCAGGGAAGTCCCCAGCCATTATTTCTTTGAGTTTTTTTCTTTTCTTTTCTTTCTCTGCTCCTTTCTCTCTCTCCTCTCCTCTCTCTCTGATTCTTCCACTACATATAAGTTGGTGCACTTTAGTAGTATCCCACATTTCTCTGCAGCTGTGTTCATTTTCTTAATTCTTTTTTTCTCTTTGGTATTCACATTTCATAATCTCTATTGATCTGTCTTCAAGTTCACTAATTCCTTCTGCCAGTGGAAATAAACTGATGAACACTTCTATTGAATTCTTCCTTTCAGGTCTTTTACCTTTTGTTGCCAGAATTTCTATTTGGTTCTTTTGAATAATTTATATCTCTTTATTAATATTCTCTATTTTATGAGACATTATCATCATAACTTTTTTTCTTTAAACATGGTTTTCTTTAGTTTTGTGAATACATTTATAATAGCTGCAGTGCTTTTTCTTTAAACATGATTTTCTTTAGTTTTGTGAATATATTTATAATAGCTGCAGTGGAGTCTTTGTCTGTTAAATCCAACATCTGAACAGAAGTCACAAGTAGCTTCTGTTGCCTGCTTCTTTTCCTGTGTATGGGTCATACTTTCCTTCATCTTTTTTTTTTAACATCTTTATTGGGATATAATTGCCTTACAATGGTGTGTTAGTTTCTGCTCTGTAACAAAGTGAATCAGTTATACATATACATATGTTCCCATATCTCTTCCCTCTTGACCTTCATTTTTATGTCTCATATTTTTTTGTATGTTAAAAGTTGGACATTTTAGGTAAAATTTGTAGTAATTTTGGATACTGTTCTCCCTTTTCCCTAGGGTTTATTTTTCCTATTGTTTGCTTGTGCATTTATTTAGTGACTTCACTGGAATATTTTAAATGAGGTCTATTTCCCATGCAATGTAAAGTCTCTGATGTTATTTCTCAAAGGGTTCAGTCTTGGGCAAGTACATATTCACCCTGGGAGTATAGTGCTTTTAACAGGGTTCTCTTTGACTGTCTTTCCCTGATTTCACTATTAAGTTGTCTGCCTCTGCTGGTATCATATCCAGATGTTAGGCTACACTAAGTGCTGTCTGGTTACTCTATTGTTTTGATGATGCCCTGGAGTATACATTGTCCCACAGTATGATCCAATTAAATTCAGGCTCCTTTGCAAGGGTAGTCTTTGAAGCCAGTCTCTGAGGTTTTCTGATTCCAGAAGAGATCTTCTCAGTTGTCTCTTTTCCTGGTTCTCTCATTAAACTAGCTGACCTACAGGTTAGCTTGTTACTTCATAAAGCTATTAGCCTCTACTTAATTGCTTACCACAAAAAACTCCATTATTTTTAAGACTGCTTAGGCTTGAACTTCCCCAAAGTCTGTTTCAAATAAAATCAGTTCCTCTAGGAAGAGCTTTGAGCTGTTTTTATTGACTGCCTCTCTCTCTAGGCAAAATCTCTGAGTTCCTGCTCTAGAGCTGCAGATGAGATTAGCTGTCTACTTCTCTCTGACTGGCACCCTTTCTTTATGATCAGGGTGCTGGGTGAAGGTGATAACCTCTCGTGTCAGCTTGCCTCTGTCAGTGTGGATCTTCTGCTCTCAGTTCCCAGTATTCTTGGTGTAACTATCTCTCTTATAAATTCAAGCTAGATGAAGGAAGGAATCCCTGATCTCTTGATTGCACTCACCAGGAATTTAGCCTCTGCAACCAGGAGCTCTGAGTGATGAGAAATGCTGGCAACCTGCCCTACTGGTGAGAAATTATATCCCTTAACAGAGATCTGAGGAGAGCTCCATTTTCTTAGCCACATCCCCCAGAGTGGAGCTTCCATTACACTGAGCTGGGGAGTGGAGGAGAGGATCATGGATCAAGAGCCACAGACTCTTGCTATTCTTACTCAAATTTAGTAGATTTTCTTGAGTAAGTAAGATTTTCTTTACTCGCTGTATTCTTTTAGGACATTTTCCAGAGACTTTAAATTGTTGTTTCTTTCAGCGTGTAATTGACATAAAAACAGACACATAGATCAGTGGCAGAAAATATATAGCCCAGAAATAAATAGATCCAGGCACCTATGATCAATTAATCTACAACAAAGGAGTCAAGAATATACAATGGAGAAAAGGCACTCTCTTCAAGAAGTGATGCTGGGAAAACTGGACAGCTACATGTAAAAGAATGAAATTAGAGCAGTTCCTCACATCTATACAAAAATAAACTCAAGATGGTTTAAAGACCTAAATGAAGACATGACATCATAAAACTCCTAGAAGAGACCATACATGAAACTTTCTTTTTTAAAAAATTTTATTGAAGCATAGTTGACTTATGATGCTGTGTTGAAACATTCTTTGACATAAATAGTAACAATACTTTCTTAGGTCAGTCTCCCAAGGCAAGAGAAATAAAAGCAAAAATAAACAAGTGAGACCTAATTAAACTAAAAACCTTTTTCACAGCAAAGGAAACCATCAACAAAACAGGAAGACAACCTACAGAATGGGGGGAAATATTTGCAAATGATGTGACTGATGGGGGGTTAAATGCCCAAAATATACAAACAGCTCATACAACTCAATATCAAAAAAAACAAACCATCCAATAAAAAAAATGGGTAGATGACTTGAATAGACGTTTTTCCAGAAAAGACATACAGATAGCTAATAGACACATGAAAATATGTTCATAACTAATTATTAGGGAAATGCAAATCAAAAGAATGGCTGTCATCAAAAAATCTACAAATAAATGTTAGAGAGGATGTGGAGGAAAGGGGACATTTATACACTGTTGGTGGGGATGTAAATTGGTTCAGCCTCTATGGAAAACAGTATAAAGATTCCTTTAAAAAGTAAAAATAGTACTTCCATATGATTCAGCAATTCCATTCCTGGATATATATCCAGAAATAACAAAAACACTAATTTGAAAAGATACATGCACCCCAATGTTCATAGCAGCACTATTTACAAGAGCCAAAACAAGAAAGCTGAGTGCTTATCGACAGATGAATGGATAAAGAAGATGTGGTATATACATGTAATGGAATATTAGCCATAAATTAAAGAATGCAATATTACCATTTGCAGTAACGTGGAGGGACCTAGGCAATATTATGCTTAGTGAAATAAGAAAGATGAATACTATATGATGTCACTTATATGTGAAATCTAAAAAATAATACAAATGAATCTACATAAAAAACAGAAACAGACTCACAGACATAGAAAACAAACTTATGGTTACCAAAAGGAGAGAAATTAGGGGAGGGATAAGCTAGGAGCATGGGATTAACATATACAAACTACTATACATAAAATAAGCAATAAGGATTTACTGTATAGCACAGGGAGTTATACCCAATATCTTGTAATAACCTATAATGGAATACAATCTGCAAAAAAACTAAATCACTTCTTTTTAGATTCCGTATATAAGCGATATCATACAGTATTTCTCTTTCTGACTTACTTCACTCAGTGTGACAATTTCTAGGTCCATCCATGTTGCTGCAAATAGCATTATTTCATTCTTTTTAATGGCTGAGTAATATTCCTTTGTATATATGTACCACATCTTCTTTATCCATTCCTCTATCAATGAACATTTAGGTTGCTTCCATGTCTTGGCTACCATAAACAATGCTGCAATGAACATTGGTGTGCATGTATACTTTCAAACTAAAAGAAATGATACAAATGAACTTATTTACAAAACAGAAACAGACTCACAGACTTAGAGAACAAACTTATGGTTACCAGCTGGGGAAGGATAGGAGGTAGGGATAGTTAGGGAGTTTGAGATTGACATATACACACTGTTATATTTAAAATGGATCACCAACAACTACCTACTGTACAGCACAGAGAACTCTGCTCAATATTATGTAACAATCTAAATGGGAAAAGAATTTGAGAAAGAATAGATACATGTATATGTATAACTGAATCACTTTGCTGTACACCTGAAACTATCACAACACTGTTAATCAACTATACTCTAACATAAAATAAAAAGTTAAAAAAAACCTAAATCACTATATTGTACACCTGAAACTAACACAATATTGTAATTGATCACATTTCTTATTCCTATTGACTCAATTCATTCTTATTGTGATAGATTAAACATGGTCTCAAAGTTCTGACACCTTTTTCGTTAAGAGGATGAGGGTCAGGTTTTGTGACTGCTTGACCAATAGCATATGTTGGAGGTGCCAATACTCCTTTTCTTAGGCCCTGACTTAAAGAGATTAGCATTTCTAATTCCTAACCCTTGGACCATTCACTCTTGGAAACCAGTCACCGTGGCAATGAGGACACTCGAGCAGTTCCATGTGAGAGGCCCATGTGGAAAAGAACTGAAGCTCTCAGACCACAGCTCCAGTTGAGCAACCAGTTGACAGTCAACACCAACTTGCCAGCCATGTTAGTGAGCTGTCTTGGAAGTGAATTCTCACAGCTGATGCTCTGTAGAGCAGAGATGAGTCATTCTTGCTGAGCAAATTCATGTGCAAAAGTGCCACCTGTCCCCAGTTCTCAATGTCATAACCAGGTTCCTTCTGCTCATGATCAAAGTGCTTCCTGAATCTCCTACGTCAGGGCCTCTCTCCACCCTCCCCACACCACCCCCTAGAATTTCCTCCTCAGCATCCCCCTTTTCTTGGTCCTCTCGCTCCTTCATGGAAGAAGCTGCATCAAAGATAATATAGTGAGTTGTCACCAGACCCTTTAAGTAATGTATTTGGACTGCCAGACCTGTCACCTTCCCAACACATCCCTCAGATCTGTCTCCTCAGCGGGTAAGTCTGGTCTAGATGCTCTCAATCTTAGCGGGAGTGAGAACCACTTGAGGAATTCATTAAAAATGTGGATTTCCCCTCATTCTAGAGATTTTGTTTCAGCAGGCCTGGGCTGGGATTAGGGAATTTTTCACAAGTACTCTGGGGAATTCCCATTCAGGCCTTCCAGGGACCCTGCTTTGCAAAGTTTTGATCTGATCCCAGGTCCCAGGCTGGTTGATCCCATCCAGCTAAAGTTCATGGACCTGGATTCCAAAGCCAGCAGGATCCACGTAACAGGTATGGACACTAAGATAGAAAGAACCCAATCTGTTCGGGGCCTAAGTCATTCCCTGACATTAAGTTAGGTTCCTGGGAAAGGGTGAGAGCTGGCCTTCCAGATAGACATTCTCTGAGCTGATATAATTTCAGGTTTTCAAGAGGTGGCACTGTGATTTTTAAACCTGGTCACACATTAGGATGACCACAGTTCAATGTTACCAAATCAACTTCTCCGGAATGGAGTTTGGGAGTTTCTATATACCCCATGCTCCAGGTGAATCTGGTATAAATCTGTGTGTGGACCTGTCAGTGATTAGAAACTATAAGCATATAGCATATTTCTTCCTGGTGCCTGGAATCCCACAATTAGTGATTCATTCCTTTGGCCTAAAGGTTGTTCTGTTATTCTGTTAATAGCAAACATTCCTGGGAAAGTAGGTCCCTTCAAGTAGGTCCCTTCAAGCAAACATTCCTGGGAAAGTAGGTCCCTGGGAAAGTAGGTCCTTATTCAGGAGAATAGGAACAATTAACGTTAAGCACTACCACATTGCTTTGGGGAGGGTATTGAGATATTTTCCAGCGATGTCTCAGATGTAACCATGAGGCTGGTTAGTTCTACATTCCTTCATACTTGCTCTCAACACTGTCCTCCACCTACCCCAACAATTATTCTCATTTAGAATAATTATTTTCACCTGTATGCTCCCCTCCATTAGACTGCAAATTCTTAAGAACAGAGAATGTCTAATTAGTCTCTGTATCTTAGACATTATCCAGCATGTTAATAAACAGAAGATAGTACCTTAAATACTCACACCTTAATGCCAGTGAGTTACAGGCCTTTTCCTCTGAGCAGGTTTTGACATGGAGAAGGATGAGAATGTGAGGACAAGGGGACCCCCCCCCATCCCACGGGGCAAGAGAAAGCTGAAGACACATCAGACAGATGTCAAACAGTCATCTTTTGTGCTGAGGTCAGTTCTAAAAGGGTGATATCTCCTCCACATCAGGACGCCTCTTAAGCTGCCATAAATAAAGAGCTTAAGAGCTCTTTTCAGGGCTTGCTCACAGAGTGGGTGATTCTGAGGATTTGGGTTTATTTGATGCCTAAAGGTCTGCTTGCCCTAAAGAAGAACAAGCTTCTGATAAAATGAGAGAAAGGGCATTAAGTTTTGATGGGGTGTCCAGAGATTGGGATACTATCTCAGGGAGCAAAATAGGGAGTTTGCCTTCCTAAATGAATTGAATGCTCCTTGTTCTGCAAAAAATAAGAAATAGGACAGTGGACAGGCAGGGACCCGAAGACACTCAACAGGGGAAAGTAAGACAATGTGTCAGTCGCATTCCATCCCATTTACTCCTCTGTCTAAGGCCAACCTAAAGAATGGGGACGCTGTGTGGTGAGCTGATTTTAAAGTGAGAGAAAAGGTGACAAAATACTAGTTTCATGAGCAGAAGACTCAATTTGATGAGGATGCTTGAAATTTACGTTTGGAAACTAACTGTAATGATCACCTTGACACACTTGTGTACTAGCTCATACCTTTGAAGAAGGACAGCCAAGTTTTCTGGTGGGATTTTCCCTTTAAGTTATAAGTGAAACTGCTAACATGAAAATTGGCTACATTAAAAAACCCAGAACCCAGAACCTGGGCTTGAGGTGTGACTTTGTCCTTTACACATTAAATATTGCAACAGGTCTTTCCTAACATACTACATGCTGCAATGTGTCAACATAAGTTTAAGAAAAAATACAGGCACTGACTGTAAATCTCAGTTTCAAATTGATTTCCCCACTTGGTTGTTTGTTTGTTTGTTTCAGGTTTAAAGGAAACTCTCTCTGTTTCACTTACCACACCCTCCTCAAAATGATGGTACACAGTGTCCCCAGGTTTGAGACTCATTCAATACTGTCTCACTCAGATGCTCTCTCCAGTTTACAGTCTGGCTTATTATATATAAGAGCCAGAACCCTTTTTTTACCTTGAACTCTATATGGTAGATTGAACTAGATTCCTCCCTCCCCTACTAGAGGGTCAGCAGAGGATCTGGTATGAAAAAGATTCCATCAAGCTGGATCATTTCTTCCAGAAAGCGAAGGGAGCGGCCTCTGATAACTACTATGACGTTTAATGTGATGTGCTTGGCTTAAAGCAGGACATAAAAAGAGCCAAAAGCACTGTGTTAGGGGCGGGATGGAATTCTCTACGATTCCTAAAGGATCAAGCAAAAAGAGGAGTAACTCTAGTTATCTCTAGTTGAGTAAATCATGTCTCTGAGAAGTGTGTGAATTTGCAGGGGACCTAGTAACAAAGACTGGCCAGCCCGTGCCTCTCACTGGTGGGGAGACAGAACTAGAATCAGGTTCTTGCATTTACCCCATTTTGCAGAGAGGAGATTTTCCACCCCTGGAGAGACTGAGTGAAGAAAACTGAGCAGGGAAGGTATCCCTCTTGCTACTAAAGGTGATCACTTCACATGAGATGGATCCACCCATCCCACCATCTCATGAGCACAAGATCTGCCCTCCCTCCACCACAGGCATGGGCTTCTCACAAGCACTGGAATATGCTAAAGTCACTCACTTTCATCTTCATGACTCATTTCCTCAGGGAAATCTGTCCCTATGATCAGTGCATCCATCCTTCACTGCAGTCTTTGTCATTTTATGTTTATTAGTGTCACACTTTGATTAAAATATTTTCTCCTACTAAATTAGAAACTCCACAAGGACAGGGACTGTGTCTGTTTTGACTCACCATTCAGTTCCTTGCACCTAGAACTTAGGAGGTACCCAACAAATGTCTGTTAAATAAGAGAATGAACAAATGCAGATAGGACTGGATTTTCTGAGGGAGGATATGGGGTCACCAACTTTAAATAGGGGGCTACCTGTAGGCAGGCAAAGTTCAGAGGGGAGAGATGTCTCAAGTGAAGTCAACATTTGTGAGGCTTCATGTCAGAGCCTTCCTTTGTTCAGTCAAATTAGTCAGAATTTCAACCTTGAACCATTTACCTTGGAATACCCTTTGGAGATGGACCTCACTCTTCAGAACGTGGCATGTTTACATAGTCCTGCATTAGTGGGCTATTGAAGGCTGTCCAAGCAAGATGACATAAAAGAGAAGGGACTGGACCTTCCACTTTGCTGAGAGCCTCATCAGAGAATGGGCTGTAAAAGCACTGTCCCCTTAGGTGGAATAGAAGGCAGGAAAAGCATTGGCTGCCTAGGTGGAATAGAGGCAGAATATCTCTTGGTCCGTGGCAGCTGCATGGATTGGCACAGAAAACCCCTGGAAGACTCAACACCTCCAATGTTCCACATAGGTTAGGAAGACCCCCCTTCCAGACTGAAGTAAGATAAGACCTCCAATAAAGCCAGGTTATAATTTTAAAACCAATGAGTTCGAGCCCTGGGGGCAGAATAGAGATGACGAAGGCTGCATTGGGTAACAGTGAGCCGTGATGTCAGCGGTTACATGCAGGAATGGGCCAGCGTGTGAGAGTGAACAAATATCTGAAGCAATAACATCAAGGGAGTTGTTGACAAGAAAATCCTAATAAAAGGAAGTGATAACATCAGGAAGCATAAATCCATTTTCTATTACTCTAGCCGTGTGGCTAACAGGGTCTTGGTGCTCTGGCTGGGTATTAGGCCTGAGCCTCTGAGGTGAGAGAGCCGAGTTCAGAACATTGGTCCACCTGAGACCTCCTGGCCCCACATAATATTAATAGGCAAGAGCTCTCCCAGTGATCTCCATCTCAAAGCTAATACCTAGCTCCACTCAATGGCCAGCGAGTTCCAGTGCTGGATATCCCATGCCAAACAATTAGCAAGACAGGAACACAACCCCACCCATTAGCAGAGAGGCTGCCTAAAATCATAATAAGGTCACAGGCACCCCAAAACATACCACCGGATGCGGTCCTGCCCACCAGAAAGGCAAGATCCACCTTCACCCACCAGAACACAGGCACCAGTCCCCTCCACCAGGAAGCCTACACAACCCACGGAACCAACCTTACCCACTGGGGGCAGACACCAAAAACAACGGGAACTACAAACCTGCAGCCTGTAAAAAGGAGACCCCAAACACAGTAAGTTAAGCAAAATGAGAAGACACAGAAATACACAGCAGATGAAGGAGCAAGGTAAAATCCCACCAGACCAAACAAACGAAGAGGAAATAGGCAGTCTACCTGAAAAATAATTCAGAGTAATGACAGTAAAGATGATCCAAAATCATGGAAATAGAATGGAGAAAATACAAGAAACGTTTAACAAGGACCTAGAAGAACAAAAGAACAAACAAACAATGATGAACAATACAAGAAATGAAGCCAAAAATTCTCTAGAAGGAATCAATAGCAGAATAACTGAAGCAGAAGAACGGATAATTGACCTGAAAAATAAAATAGTGGAAATGACTACCGCAGAGCAGAATAAAGAAAAAAGAATGAAAAGAATTGAGGACAATCTCAAAGACCTCTTGGACAACATTAAACGCAGCAACATTTGAATTATAGGGGTACCAGAAGAAGAAGAGAAAAAGAAAGAGATTGAGAAAATATTTGAAGAGATTAAAGTTGAAAACTTGCCTAATATGGGAAAGGAAATAGTCAATCAAGTCCAGGAAGTGCAGAGAGTCCATACAGGATAAACCCAAGGAGAAACATGCCAAGACACATATTAATCAAACTATCAAAAATTAAATACAAGAAAAAATATTAAAAGCAGCAAGGGAAAAGCAACAAATAACACACAATGGAATCCTTGTAAGTTTAACAGCTAATCTGTCAGCAGAAACTTTGCAACCCAGAAGGGAGTGGCAGGACATATTTAAAGTGATGAAAAGGAATAACCTACAACAAAGATTACACTACCCATCAAGGATCTCATTCAGATTTGACGGAGAAATTAAAACCTTTACAGACGAGCAAAAGCTAAGAGAATTCAGCACCACCAAACAAGCTTTACAACAAATGCTAAAGGAACTTCTCTAGGCAAGAAACACAAGAGGAGGAAAAGACATACAAAACCAAACCCAAAACAATTAAGAAAACGGTAATAGGAATGAATATATCGATAATTACCTTAAATGTAAATGGATTAAATGCACCAACCAAAAGACATAGACTGGCTGAATGGACACAAAAACAAGACCCATATGTATGCTGTCTACAAGAGACCCACTTCAGACCTAGGGAAACATACAGACTGAAAGTGAAGGGATGGAAAAAGATATTCCATGCAAATGATGTCAAAAGAAAGCTGGAGTAGCAATGCTCATATCAGAAAAAAATGGACTTTAAAATAAATACAAGAGACAAATAAGGACACTACATAATGATCAAGGGATCAATCCAAGAAGAATATATAACAATTGTAAATATTTAAGCACCCAACATAGGAGCACCTCAGCACATAAGGCAAATGCTAACAGCCATAAAAGGGGAAATCAACAGTAACACAATAATAATAGGGGACTTTAACAACTCATTTTCTCCAATGGACAGAACATCCAAAATGAACATAAATAAGGAAACACAAGCTTTAAATGATACATTAAACAAGATGGACTTAATTGATATTTATAGGGCATTCCATCCAAAAACAATAGAATACCCTTTCTTCTCAAGTGCTCATGGAACATTCTCCAGGATAGATCATATCTTGGGTCACAAATCAAGCATTGTTAAATTTCAGAAAATTGAAATCATATCAAGTATCTTTCTGACCACACGCTATGAGACTAGATATCAATTACAGGAAAAAACCTGTACGAAATACAAACACATGGAGGCTAAACAATACACTTCTACATGACCAAGCGATCACTGAAGTAATCAAAAAATACCAGAAACAAATGACAATGAAAACACAATAACCCAAAACCTATGGGATGCAGCCAAAGCAGTTCTAAGAGGGAAGTTTATAGCAATACTATCCTACCTCAAAAAACAAGAAACATCTCAATAAATAACCTAACCTTATGCCTAAAGCAATTAGAGAAAGAAAAACAAAAAACCCCCAAGTTTAGCAGAAGGAAAGAAATCATAAAGATCAGATCAGAAATAAATGAAAAAGAAATGAAGGAAACGATCGCTAAGATCAATAAAACTAAAAGGTGGTTCTTTGAGAAGATAAAGAAAATTGATAAACCATTACCAGACTCATCAAGAAAAAAAGGGAGAAGACTCAACTAACAGAATTAGAAATGAAAAAGAAGTAACAACTGACACTGCAGAAATACAAAGGATCATGAGAGATTACTACAAGCAGCTATATGCCAAAAAAATTGACAACCTGGATGAAATGGACAAATTCTTGGAAAAGCACAACTTCTGAGACTGAACCAGGAAGAAATAGAAAATATAAACAGAACAATCACAAGCACTAAAATTGAAACTGTGAATAAAAATCTTCCAACAAACAAAAGCCCATAACCAGACGGCTTCACAGGCAAATTCTATCAAACATTTAGAGAAGAGCAAACAGCTATCCTTCTCAAACTCTTCCAAAATATAGCAGAGGGAGGAACACTCCAAAACTCATTCTATGAGACCACCATCAACCTGATACCAAAAGCAGACAAAGATGTTACAAAAAAAGAAAACTACAGGCCAATATCACTGATGAACATAGATGCAAAAATCTGCAACCAAATACTAGCAAACAGAATCCAGCAGCAAATTAAAAGGATCATACACCATGATCAAGTGAGTTTTATCCCAGGAATGTGAGGATTTTTCAATATACGCAAATCAATCAATGTGTTACACCATATTAACAAACTGAAGGATAGAAACCATATGGTAATCTCAATATATGCATAAAAAGCTTTCAACAAAATGCAACACCCATTTATGAAAAAACTCTCCAGAAAGGGAACTTACCTTAACATCATAAAGACCATATATGACAAACCCACAGCCAACATCGTTCTCCATGGTGAAAAACTGAAAGCATTTCCACTAAGGTCACGAACAAGACAAGGTGGCCCACTCTCCCCACTATTATTCAACATAGTTTTGGAAGCTTTAGCCACAACAATCAGACTCGAAAAAGAAATAAAAGGACTCCAAATCAGAAAAGAAGAAGTAAAACTGTCATTGTTTGCAGATGACATGATACTATACATAGAGAATCCTAAAAATGCTACCAGAAAACTACTAGAGTAAATCAATGAATTTGGTAAAGTAGCAGGATACAAAATTAATGCACAGAAATCTCTTGCATTCCTATACACTAATGATGAAAAATCTGAAAGAGAAATTAAGGAAACACTCCCATTGACAATTGCAACAAAAAGAATAAAATATCTGGGAATAAACCTACCTAAGGAGACAAAAGACCTGTATGAAGAAAACTATAAGACACTGATGGAAGAAATTAAAGATGATACAAACAGATGGAGAGATATACCCATATTCTTGAATTGGAAGAATCAATATTGTGAAAATGACTATACTGCCCAAAGCAATCTACAGGTTCAATGCAATCCCTATCAGACTACCAATAGCATTTTTCACACAACTAGAACAAAAAATTTCACAATTTGTATGGAAACACAAAAGACCCTGAATACCCAAAGCAATATTGAGAAAGAAAAATGGAGCTAGAGAAATCAGGCTCCCTGACTTCAGACTATACTACAAAGCTACAGTAATCAAGACAGTATGGTACTGGCACAAAAACAGAAATATAGATCAATGGAAGAGAATAGACAGCCTAGAGATAAACCCACGCACATATGGTCACCTTACCTTTGATAAAGGAGGCAAGAATATACAATGGTGAAAAGACAGTGTCTTCAATAAGCAGTGCTGGGAAAACTGGACAGCTACATTTAAAAGAATGAAATCAGTACACTCCCTAACACCATCTACAAAAGTAAACTCAAAATGGGTTAAAGACCTAAATGTAAGGCCAAAAACTATCAAAGTCTTAGAGGAAAACATAGGCAGAACACTCCATGACATAAATCACAGCAAGATCCTTTTTGACCCACCTCCTAGAGAAATGGAAATAAAAACAAAAATAAACAAATGGGACCTAATGAAACTTCAAAGCTTTTGCACAGCAAAGGAAACCATAAACAAGATGAAAAGACAACCCTCAGAATGCGAGAAAATATTTGCAAATGAAGTAACTGACAAAGGATTAATCTCCAAAATGTACAAGCAGCTCATGCAGCTCAATAACGAAAAAACAAACAACCCAATGCAAAAATGGGTAGAAGACATAAATAGAAATTTCTCCAAAGAAGATATACAGATTTCCAACAAACACATGTAAGGATGTTCAACATCACTAATCATTAGAGAAATGCAAATCAAAACTACAATGAGGTAACACCTCATACCAGTCAGAATGGCCATCATCAAAAAATTTACAAACAATAAATGTTGGAGAGGGTGTGGAGAAAAGGGAACACTCTTGCACTGTTGGTGGGAATGTAAATTGATATAGCCACTATGGAGAACAGTATGGAGGTTCCTTTAAAAACTACAAATAGAACTACCATATGACCCAGCAATCCCACTACTGGGCATATACCCTGAGAAAAACATAATTCAAAAAGAGTCATGTACCACAATGTTCATTGCACCACTATTTACAATAGCCAGGACATGGAAGAAAACTGAGTGTCCATCGACAGATGAATGGATAAAGAAGATGTGGCACATATATACAATGGAATATTACTCATTCATAAAAAGAAACGAAATTGAGTTATTTGTAGTGAGGTGGATGGACCTAGAGTCTGTGATACAGAGTGAAGTAAATGAGAATGAGAAAAACAAATACTGTATGCTAACACATATATATGGAATCTAGAAAAAAAATGGTTCTGAAGAATCTAGGGGCAGGACAGGAATAAAGATGTAGACGTAGAGAATGGACTTGAGGACACGGGAAGGGGGAAGGGTAAGCTGGGACGAAGTGAGAGAGTGGCATGGACATATATACACTACCAAATGTCAAATAGATAGCTAGTGGGAAGCAGCCGCATAGCACAGGGAGATCAGCTCGGTGCTTTGTGACCACCTAGAGGGGTGGGATATGGAGGGTGGGAGGGAGATGCAAGAGGGAGGAGATATGGATATATATGTATGTGTATAGCTGATTCACTTTGTTATATAGCAGCAACTAATCCAACAATGTAGAGCAATTATACTCCAATAAAGATGTTAAAAATAAATAAATAAATAAAAATGTAAAACCAATGAGTTCCAAAATCATCTTCACAGTGGTATTTTAAACTGAAATGTTTTTTTTGGTAACATTCCATCCTTATCTTTAAGAAAATTATTACTCAGTTTTTGAACTCCTGAAAAACAGAGAAGCATCAATTGATTGACCCATCCATCTATTTATTTATTTATTCAGCAAATATGTTTTGATATCACATCTACAGAACTTACAGTCTCAAGAGGAAACATGCAAACAAACTATTATACAATGAGAAAGAACGAAACCCACTGCAGCATTGGAACAGGGCAATGGAGACATAAGCACACAATTCCGACCTCTTTCACACCATCTAGCTCTTATATTTGAAGACTAGAAGTTAAATGTCTTCATGGTTTCAAAGTTAAAGTGCAAGTTTTGTTTAATTTTATAGTTAGTCTTGTGAAAATTAAGTAATAGGTTAATAATTTCCTGTTCTCCATCTCTTCAGAAGGCGAATTTTAGGAAACTGGGGTTTTGTTGTGGAAACACGGGAATGAAAGTAAATCCCTGGAAACTGTGCAATTGTAGAATGTTAAGATCGCGCAGGTCACAAGGATCAAATAATCTGCCCTCTTGTACTAAGAATGAGAAAACAGGCCCAGAAGAATAGAATAAAGTTTTAGGGTAATTATAAGAATTTTTCAGTAACAGATGATACAACTATAATCAGTATTTTCCATTTGCAAAATGATGGTTTAACTGCATTAAGAAATTTACTTAAATTTTAAAACAACTCTAGAATAGGTACAACTGTTGTCCCCAAATTACAGATAAGGAAACTGCAGCATAGGCAGGTTAACAATTTACCTAATTATTATATAACTAATAACTAGTTTTCAGCTAGTAAATATCAGAGTTGGAATTCAAACCCAGGGAGCCTGGTTCCAGAAATCAGAAACCAAGTGTTTAACGTTACATGTTCTATCTCTTATTCATTTGGAAAACATATATATATATATATATATATATATATATATATAATGTTTATTTTAAATGTGGTCATTCTCATTAAACATGTCTAGTTTTTGGTGATAAGGTGTTTCATTTTATTTTTCCAAATAAAGGGAATATGAAGTTAAGTTTGACATGAATGAGTTTCTAGCTCTCAGAGGAATGTCAAAAAGGGGAAAATTTGCTTTTAGAGTAATTTGATATTTTCTGAAAGCTGCCAGGCTATTGCGTTACCTGCCAATGTCAAATCAACGTCAGTCTCTGTTCAAACACCAGTTGTGCAAACCATGTCAGCGTAGCTGGTAGCCTGGCAGACTCGATCAGTGATTGTCTCTCTGGGCACCAAAATTATAATTTGCCTCCTAATTATGGTACCTCTTAATTTCAGAGAAAAAATAGAAGATGGAAAACATCATTAGGGAAAACTCACAAATAACTTTATTTAACAACTAGCTCAGGCACAGTAGCGTTTGCTACAATATGTAAATCATAGGGGTATTCTTCATTTGTTCATTCACTCATTCAATAAATAACTATGGAGTTATGCTATGGTAAATACCAGGAACACTGATGAGAATGACACAGAGACTGGCTGCTCAGGAGTTTGAAGTCTAGTGGGGGCCCGACTAGTGTGTTATGATGTGCTTCTGGAGCCCAAATGAGGACAAGTCTAATGATGGGACAGAATGGAGAGAGCTTTGGGATCAGGTACAGCTGAGTCCTAATTCTGATTCTGCCTTTAGCAAGCCACTCAACTCATTCACTCTCTGTTTTCCCATCTGAAAAGTGAAGGTAAAAACACCGACCTCACAGGATGGTTGTAAATACTAAATTCCATGTCCAAAACATGCTAGTTCTTTTTTTCCACCCCTCTTCAAACTTCCCCACCACCCCATGTTCCCAGTCTACCAAGAAAAAAAAAAATAGCTGGATGAGTTGGACAGAGTTTCATTCACTTGAGGTGACATGTGAGCTGGGGCTTGAAAGACTAGTAAAAAGTGAAATTGACAGGCAGAGCTGGTAGCAAGGGCTTCCAGGAAGAGGGGACAGTGTGTTCAAAAGCTCTAAGGCGGGCTTCCCTCGTGGCGCAGTGGTTGAGAGTCCGCCTGCTGATACAGGGCACACAGGTTCGTGCCCCGGTCCGGGAACATCCCACATGCCGTGGACTGGCTGGGCCCATGAGCCATGGCCGCTGGGCCTGCGCGTCCGGAGCCTGCGCTCCACAACGGGAGAGGCCACAGCAGTGAGAGGCCCGCATACTGAAAAAAAAAAAAAAAAAAAAAGGTCTAAGGCATGGAAAACTTCAGCATCAGGAGCTGGGAGGCAGTGAGTGATTTAGAATATGGATTGTACGGAGGGATGTAATTGACTGTCAGTGAGATGCCGAGAGCATCAAGCTGGAGAAGGAAGGTGGATCTGACTGGCCAGCTCTCTGTAAGCAGTGCTGTTTCCAGAACAGAGAGACAAAAGCTGACCTCCCTGGGGCTGGTATTGAATATTGACCACAGGATGCCCACTCTCCTCTCTGAGCTATTTCTCGATGGCACGTGGGTTCTACTCCCCTTTTCACCTCCTGGATGGGACTTCAGAGTCTAAAACCTGACATCCCAATCTTGGACTCTAGAGTTGGATCTTCTAAGATCCTAGATCTAGTTTGATATTCTTTTTTGTTTTAAGATCCAGTATCTAGTTGTTTCATCATGTGTGAAACTGAGACAGTGAGTGATCAAGTGTCTTTTTGCTAGTGCCAGTAAGAGGTAGTAGTCCATTTAGAGAATATAATACTAAAGAAACTCAACCATAAGCATAATTCATGGTATGACTTGGTTTCTCACATAAATCAAATTCAAATTCATAGAAAAGAAAACTGTGATACTGACATTAGAAGTTTGTAGAGGCTCTTGTAATTATAATAAAAAGATAATTACTTTTATAGTATTGTAATTATTTTAAAAATCATTATTTTACAGCTAAGCATGCCATTCACAGCTGGTGACCTTGTAGGAAGAAAAACAGCAATCAGTTTCAGTAAAGAAAATGCTTAGAAAAAAGGGAGGTGAGCTGTGGAAGGTCTAACATTGAATTTGAAGCCAGAAAACCTGGTTCATGCTCCAGTCTATCATTTATCAGCTCTGTGTCTTTGGAGAAGTCACTTAACATCTCTGAATCTCATTTTCCTCTCCCATGAAATGGAGAAAATAATAGCTACACGGTGTGTTTATTTTAGTACCAAGTGGCATAATATATGTTAAGGTGTTTTGTAACCTCAAGTCATTTTACTAATTTCAATAATTATTCATTGAAAAAAGAATCCATGTTAAAAGTCTACTATCAAAGAAAGAATTTAAACAAAAGTGTCTTAAAGTCACTGCAACAAACTTCACAATAAATCAAGGAACTTCATACGTATGATGGCAGGATAATAATTGTGTTTTATTTCCTTCCTAAGACATTTATTTATACTAAAATTTAGTAATGACTGTTCTCTGGATGATTAAACCTTAGAAATGTTTCTCCAAAAAGGGTTCATGGTGATAGAGAGATACTACATGCTCCATCCACCTTTAAGAGACTGATTCAAACCCCAGAGGAATCCCACAATAATTTTTAGCACAATGTTTTCCAAACTTATAGCCGCATGGAACTCTGTTTTCAAGTATTAGCTTTAGTTCAAAGGAATGTATTTTGGGAATATTTTTAATAGAGACTTAAAGCAGAAGCATCCATAACCAAACCAATAATTATTCCTGGGACCAGTGTGTTAATATAATTCTAGAGTGGAAAGCTTCAATCAATTCAACTTTGTCAAAATGGTAGAAATTCTAACTCTTCTGTCACCCTTTTTTCTCAGTTGCAAACATTTTATTTTCCTCCAGCACTATTTGAGTTTGTAGTACTGTCTGAAAATAAGTAAGGAAAACAATGTATTAAGGAATGCTCTACATTTTTCTCATTGAGAAACTGAGTCACTTAGAACTTAAGCCCATTGGTGAAGGCCACACAGTTGGTAGGTGGTAGCTCTGAAATCAGGACTCAAGTTGTCTGCTCCAGAGCCAGCAAATGTTCGGATGGTAAATCAAAATGTGTTTCACAGTGCGGTTTTGCAGAGATATTCATGTTGCTGGTTAGGGTTGCTTCACATTCTTTCAAACACAAGTTTTAAAGAAACCCTTGAGGATTGTTGGGTAGATCCAGCGTAGTCATCAAAGGCTCAAGTTTTTGATTGTATCACGGAAGACAAATGGCTTGCCAGTTATCTCATACCACCTGGACATTGCTTGGAGCTCTCCTAAAACTCTAAGGATATACAATAGCTACAAAAGATGACAAATTTGAATTTTGCTCAGCACTTTGTTGCTTTATAGATGAATGCAACTCATTTTATTTCAATCCACACATGGTTAAAATAAGTAGCACATATGTAGATGAACAACCTATAGTTCTCTAGTAAATTAGGCAATGAACCACTGCTTCTGAGCTTCTCGGTACTAGCTAAGATATGGACACCAAGAACTGAGTAAATAAATAAGCAATTCATTAAAAAGTTAAGTAGCTGCACAGTGAACTAGTATCTATTTTAGGATTACATTGATCCCATCTTCATTTATATTTTCTCTGGAATGGCTTTTTGTTTTAGAATCTTGGATTTTGCTTTTACTAAATCTCAGTTTAAGTAGAGAGAAATATATATCTATCGTGATCTCCCATTAATCCCCTCCCAATCTTACCAATTTTGACAATTTAGTAGTTTTATAAAAGATGCCTATACTTATTAAATAAGAATCAATGAAAAAGTGTGATAAAGATAATCTAGTTTCAACAAGTTTGAAGGGACCTCTAAATCATTCTGATGTATTCTAATTTCATAAAAGGGAAACCTCTTATGACAAACTAAAGAGGTTTACCATATTTGGTTAGGCAGGGGATAATCAGCTTTCATAAAAAAATATTTCTTCTATACTCTGTTTAAATAGTGCATTTGTTTTTAGGTTTCAAAATGATAACTCCAGTGAAGGTATTCATCATATCATTCTTCTATTGGATTTGCATTGTTGGATGATTTTAGTACAATTTGACATGTGTGCATGTGTGTTAATGGAGTTTTTAATATTCCTGACTAATATACAACTGCATTATCCAGATGGATTTTTGTTCTTGCTGTTCTTGTCCTGTTTCTTAAGTGCTAATGTGCCGCTGATGTATTAGTTAATGGGAACTGTAAAATGAGATGGTTCTAGATATTCATGGTCTGAACAATGAGCCTTACCATTCTGAATAAAGTTAAATTGCATATGTGAGAACTTAAAAAGTAATTTGTGCTGCCTGATGAGTTTGTTAAACTGTGGGGATCGAGTCTCCATAGGAGAATGTTTTTTCCCTTAAAGAATGACAATTGAGTAGTAAATAAATGGGATGGTGAACATATATGTTACATGGGCTTTTTGGAAACAAAAATTTTGTTTAATGTCAGAAAATGGTGGGGAATTTTTTAACATCTTTATTGGAGTATAATTGCTTTACAATGGTGTGTTAGTTTCTGCTTTATAACAAAGTGAGTCAGTTATACATATACATATATCCCCATATCTCCTTCCTCTTGCATCTCCCTCCCACCTTCCCTATCCCACCTCTCTAGGTGCATCCACCTCACTACAAATAACCCAATTTCGTTTCTTTTTATGAATGAGTAATATTCCATTGTATATATGAGCCACATCTTCTTTATCCATTCATCTGTTGATGGACACTTAGGTTGCTTCCATGTCCGGGCTATTGTAAATAGAGCTGCAATGAACGTTTTGGTACATGACTCTTTTTGAATTATGGTTTTCTCAGGATATATGCTCAGTAGTGGGACTGCTGGGTCATATGGTAGTTCTATTTTTAGTTTTTTAAGGACCCTTCATACTGTTCTCCATAGTGGCTGTATCAATTTACATTCCCACCAACAAGGCAAGAGGGTTCCCTTTTCTCCACACCCTCTCCAGCATTTATTGTTTGTAGATTTTTTGATGATGGCCATTCTGACCGGTGTGAGGTGATACCTCATTGCAGTTTTGATTTGCATTTATCTAATGATTAGTGATGTTGGGCATTCTTTCATGTGTTTGTTGGCACTCTGTATATCTTCTTTGGAGAAATGTCTATTTAGGTTTTTTGCCCATTTTTGCATTGGGTTGTTTGTTTTTTTGATATTGAGCTGCTTGTAAATTTTTAAAATATAAACAGTTTTCCTTAAAACGGTGAGTGGTGCCTTAATGAGCAGAACTGAAATTATAGTGCTATTTATTATACCCTAATTCTTTCTTCATATATACTGAGGATTATGCTTACAGCGGAATCCCAGGGAAAAAATGACCACAAAAGACCCCTAGCCATGGTTAAGTGCTAGCAAGCTATCCTCTGCTCTGCTCTTGCATTAAGTGATTTTTACTGTGAATGACAGGTTTTTCGATTGTACCCCTTCCCCAAATGTTTTTTTTTTCCTTTATGTCAAGTTCAGGTTTGACATCCCCAAACCTGGAGGAAGTTTAGAGACACCTATTGAAAGAAAGACTCTCTTACAGACTTCACAATGAGCACTGACAGGTATTTCTGTGTATAGGACAGATCCAATAAATGCAACCTTGACTAATGAAGAAACTTAATTGTTAAAAAAAAAAAAGCCCACAGAAAAGCTCAACTCACACCAAGATCTTCTCTGTTATCATGAACCCAAGAAAACTGGAGCAGGGGCTGGCAGGTCCCAGGCTTCACTCTTGAGGGACAGCTGGACAACTCAGCCCCACCTGGGAGGATGCTTTTGTTGACATCTCAGGTTGCCGCCTGATGATTGGTGGCTGGGCTGGAAGGGAGGGTCCACAGGAAACTCGACACTGGGGATGCTGCCTCCTATCACATGATGGAAATTTCCACTCTTTAGAAAGGCGAAAAGAAAAGAAAGAAGGGTCTCTCAATCCACCCTTTTCCCCGGATCCCAATCGGGAGAGGGAAGAAAAAGTAGGGTGAGTGAAGCTGTTTATATTTTCTGTTAGACTTAAAAGACTTGTCAGTGCGCAAACTTGTGGCTGGATCCCAGACGGAATGCGTGTGTGTGTGTGTGTGTGTGTGTGTGTGCGCGCGCGCGCGCGCGCCTGTGCGCATGGGGACACGCACACGTGTGCAGCTCGGTCTCTCACCAGTCTGGGGCTTTGGTCCGGCGCTGTGGCTCCTCATATCTTGTTGATGGCCCCAAATCCTTATCATTTAACAAAGGATCCCCTTTGGGTGCATTACTGCAGGTTAATGACCGGATTGACTAGAAATTAAGTAAGCCGGGGCAAGCAGAGGGAAAGGATAGAGGCTGGGAGAGATCCTGTGAATCCCTTTTCCAGGACAGGCGGCTGCCAAGGCTGCCTGGTCCTGGGGGGCGGGCAAGGGGTGCCTTGCGCTGGGGCGCCCACGCCCCCGGGCCCGGGATTCCCTGGGCGCTTGAATCTCGAGATGCTTGTACTGAGACCGCCATCCACCACCGTGGCCCGGCCTGCCTGGCCAGGGGCCCCGAGACCCCGCTGCAGGAGCTGGCTCTGCGTCAACTCGGGATCGCGCTGGCAAGGTGTTACCCGAGTCGCGGGACCCGTGCCCGCGTCCTCAGGGCGGGGACATTGGGTGCAGAACCTAAAATAGACCCATCGTCGCTGACAGCTGGGCCGCCCAGGAGGCCAGCACGGTTCCCTGGGTCGGGGGTTCCGGCCCGGGGATCCGGCCCGGGAGGCTCCTTCAGGGGAGGAGGAAGGCGAGAGCAGCGCTGGGTCTGGGGGCCTTGGCTGCGGTCAGTGAACGGGTTCCAAGACTGAGCCCGAGGTTCCGAGGGAGGCATCGCGCGCCGTCGGACTGAGAAGCCTGGGGGGCGCTGGAAAGAAGGAAGGGGCGCCGCAGAAAGTGCGGGCAGGAAAGACGAGTGGAGCGGAGGGAACGCAGAGAGGACGTCGGGGAGGAGAGGAGAAGGAGAGAACGATAAGTGTCCAGACCCTGAGAGAGGTAGGAGTAGGAGGGAAAATGGAGAAAAGAGGAGAGAATGAATGAAAGGAAGGGAGGACGGAGACGGGAGCGGGGACGCAGGGAGCCCCCTGGGAGGGTGAGCTGAGAGCACCTCCGAGTCCGGGAGAGGAGAGAGATGGGTGCGGTGCAGGTAGGGGCTCTTCGCACAGGTGGGCGTGCGTCCTGGTGGGCGCGGGCTGGGGGTGGAGGCGCGGAGTGCGGAACTCGCGCGCCCCCCAGCTCCCCTGAGTGATCCAGCAGGGAGAAGTGGAGGGTGTCCCCTTTCATGTGCCCCGGGACCAGCCCAGGAGGTGCGCACCGGGCGGTTGACTTGGTTAGAGGAACGGGGTGAACTAAGCCGGGGAACCAGAGCCAGGGAGACTGGGTCCCTGGTGTGCAGGGCATGTACGGGGGAGTGAGGGGGCAAGATCTGGGGGCCTTGAGATACTTGGCGATGACCTGGAGATCCCCACCTGCAGTCCTCCGCAGAGCCTTTAAATACCTGGGTCTAGTTTCACCGGAGGAGGACGGGTTGGCTCTTGATGTGTATCTCTCAGTGCAAAAGGTGTATCTCTACCTGTCTAAGAGGGATCTGAGACCCTGAGAAGAGAAGAAAAGAGAAGAGAAGAGAAGAGAAGAGAAGGGGTAGCCTCTGCCCTGGAGGTGTAAGCAGACCTGGCCAGGCACTTACCTCAGCGGCCTCCTGGTCAGGTGCCCCATCCCCCAAGCTGCTGGATCTGCTTGCTTTGTTATCGGCTGAGTAGTGGTGCACCTTGTCACGCTTAAGGAAAGGAGGAAGTGGCCAGCCTTTCACCAGGAATGGTCTGTTTCCCAATTTCCTAGCTTCCTATATTCATCTTTATCTGCTTCCCAGCAGTGCAGACATAATCATTATGACTAAACTGTCTTATGTTGTAAAGAGAGCATCCTTCATCCAGATCACAATTTCCAAGGCCTGGTAGCTTGGATTTGTTTTAACTTTGATTATAACTTTTTGTAGACCTTAACTTTTGGGGGGAGGAGTTTTAAATTAGCCCATGGGTATTTTTTTTGTCCCCACTGCAAACAAGTCTCTAAGGATTGGGTGAGATTGGTGGACTCTCTCATATGGAACACAAGAAATCTCTGTGTGTGTGTGTGTGTGTGTGTGTGTGTGTGTGTGTGGTATAGTCTCTGAGATTCTAACAAATGAATCTACAGAAAATCTGTGTTCTGGATAAAAAGTTGTAAGAACAGAGACCCTGAAGAGAATATCTGATCTCCCCAAATTACAGATTACCATATGTGTTCAGAGACAGAAATCTTCTATTGGTCTGATTTTATCACAAAACTTCAAAAAGCAGGAAGACTGGGGTAAAGGGATAAAAACCTTTCAAGCCTGCGGCAGGGATAGGAGGCAAGCTCTTCTGCCAGAGTATGCAGTACTAGGTGCTCCAAGGAAGCTAGTCTCTACTAGATTCATGATAATAATGCCTCACACACAGATATCAATGACTATATTCCTTATATGTTCCTAAGTGCTTCTTTTATGTTAACATTTGACCCTCCTAACAGCCTTATGAGATAGATTCTATTATTCTACCCATTTTAAAGATCAAGAAATGGAGATACACAGTGTGGGGAGCATAGAACATCTTTGGAAGTTCTATTTGGACATTATTCTTAAGTGTAAAGAACAATTTTCTTTCACTTTGCACTTTATCATGGTCAGAACTGGACAGGTGACATCTAGGGACCCAAAACTGACTTCTTAGTCTATTAGAGACTAATCCTATCCTAAGAAAGCCAAAAGCATGACCGTGTACCTTAAGAATTAATCTTTGCCAGCCCCAGGATTGGATTGTTTTACAAGTGACATTTGAGAAATGCATAATATAACTCTGGTTACCTTGTGAACTTTTGAGCTAAATGTCTTTCTTCTTTTAGGTCATTGTCTTTGTCCATTTCTGCAGTGTTTTTTAGGCATATATTCCTTTTTTCCCCCTTATCCTTTGTACTGACTTAATAATATTTTCTATTTTTTGTTTTCTTTTTTATTATTTTTTAATTTAATTTAATTTTTATTTTATATTGGAGTATAGTTGATTTCCAACATTGTGTTAGTTTCAGGTATTCAGCAAAGTGATTCAGATATATATATATATATATATATGTATATATACATATTCAATACATACATTCTTTTTCCGATTCTTTTCCTCTGTTTTAAATAACTTAAACCCCTCTTTTTAAAAAAATTTTTACAAATCCAAAGTAATCATTTCTATAAAAATCAAAGGTTTCATGGAGTTTAATGACTATTTACATATTTTAGTATGTATATAAATAGTATGACAATTCTGAAAAATGTGCTTCCATGTATCACATGAAACCATCTCACATGCTACTGCTACCCTGATGACATCTTGCAGGAAGGTGAGGAATGGAAGAAGGGGAGAGACAAAAGACAGGAAAGGAAGAGTCTTCCAAGCCAGACTTTGAACCAAGCCCCTTCCATGTGTAAATCACATTTAATCTTCACATGATACTCCATGGTCTAGGTGTTTGGTATCTCCATTTTACAGAGGAGGAAATTGAAGCTCAGAGAAATTAAGGAAAGAGTCAAGGGTCACAGAGCTAGTAAGTGACGGGGCTGGCCTCAGAACTATGGTCCCTCCTGTGCCAAAGTTCCTGCTTCCAATAAAGACAGCAGTAAGATAAAGACTACTTGGAGAGCAAAAGCTTAAAGCAACAAGAAGCTCAGAGAGGTGGTACACAACAGAGCAGCCTGTGAGAGGTGGGGGAATGCAAAAACCAAATCACTTTCATGTGCCTGCTAACTTTCTGGTCTTCCTTCCACTCTGTTTGTAATGACTTAATTCTATTCATTCATTCCACAAACAACCATTGAGTATCATTATCCCCCAGAAAGCATATTAGGGAGTTTCTTTTATCCTTGTCTCCCTAACACCTAGCACAGTCCAGGGCAAATACCGGGTGCTCAAGAAATGTTTGTTGAATAAAGGAACTAGTCTAGTGGGGGAAAGAATAAATAAACAAACAGTTGTGTTAACAGCATGCGAAGGGCCAGGGGAAAAAGTCAGATTTGAGCACTCTGCCACAGAACCTGGCTTAGGAAAGGGGTCAGAGAACATTTCTAGACCGGATGATGCCTGAGCTGGGTTTTGAAGCAGAAATGAAAGTCAGCCAGGCAAAGAAGTGAAGGAAATAGGGGAGGATTCTCAACAGGAAGACTGGCCTAAACAGAGAAAGAAAGAAGGAGGCATTGGGGAATTTAAGAGTTCAGTGGAGATTGCTGGGGGGAGGCAAGGGGGGTGGGGGAAGGTGTGGTCCGGAGGTCCTTGCATGGTTTCTCTGCAAATGTCCCATAGCTCTGCCCACCCCCCTTGAATGTTGGAAGTGAACTGTGCTAACAGGGAACAAAATAACTGAATACAGGAGTCAGCAATACATTTTATTATTTTATCATTTTATTATGGCCCTATAATAGAGAACTATAGTTTAATTTTTATAATGTTAGTGTTTTAAAACCTAAGCTCAAATGCAAAGACCAGACTTTGTTGTCCTCTGTATGGGAAAACCAAATTATTTTTCTTATGCTCAAGGGGATGTTTTATTTTAGCATAGGTACAATCTACGCAATCATGAAAATGACTTCCAAACAAATGCTTTTCTATGTTTTTCTTAGGAGGTAGCTTGGGTGGGGGGGGATTTCTCTCCTTATTTTAGTTTTTAATGGTTTTATTTTTTATTTTAGTGTGCTAGAGAAGAATCAGGAAGTAAAAATGTATTTTTAAAAAATGAGGTGAGAATACAGTAATGAATTTCACCCTCTTATCTGCAAAGTAGACGTTTACGCTAGTTAAGAGTCTGGCTTTTGATAACAGACTTTGACAAACTTAACTCCCAATGTCTCCTCTTTCTTTAGGGATCTTTTATGCCAAGTTTTCCTTGCAGGCTCAGAGGTCTGCATGCCACGTCACCATTTCCACATTTGTAAAGCAGTCTCACTCATGTTGTCATTAGTAAGGGAATTCAAAGAGTAAATGAAACCTATAAATAATCCAAAACCTAACTTCAGTTAACAGATTAAAACCTCCACTTTTTAGCATTATGTCCTTGGGCAAGTTCCTTAATCTTTCTGAGCTTCCATCTCTTCATCTATAAAATCAGGATCATAATAGTATCGGTCTCCTGAGATTGTTATGAGGATTAAATGTGTTAACACATGTAAAATTCTTAGACTAATGCCTAGTATATAATAAACGTTCAACGTGTGAAAGCTCTTATTTTTAATGTTACTCCCCCTGCCACCCAAAGCACTATTAGAAATGTTAACAAATGTCTATACTAAGTGTTCTTTGATCATGTGTTTTCCTCTAACTGCCGTACCTAAAATGAAGGAAACGGAAGAGAGGAAATGAAAAACGGGCTAAATAATACTCATGCAGGACAGTCCAGCCCAGATAATATCATTCCCTGTATAATAAGATTGAAATGTTCCCTTGTTTCCTGTTGGCTATTCGCACCTATTGCTCCTGATAAATCTAGCATGTATCCATCATTAAAATGAACATCATTTCCGGTTCCCTTGTTTTCTCTCATATCTGTCTCATTCGCTCGCGGCTGTTGCCCTGGTACCTCACATAAGTGCCTGGGGTAAACAGACACTCATGCGTGTTTGTTGAATGAAGGAAGGAGGAAAACTGTCCTCCCCCCCACCTTTTTTTTTAAACAATATTTATTGTTCAACTAAACACTATTTCATCGCCATGTTAAAGGTCTTTACAAAGTAAATCTGTATTGTTCATAGTCAATATAAATATTTTAAAATTAAATTATTTATTCAGTGTGCGTTGTTGCACATAATTAAGCATGCAGGCTTGGGAGTCAGGGAGTGTGGATATGAATCCCAGTGCCATCATGGAGTTGGGCTTCCTGGATTCAGATCTTGGCGCCATCCTTCCGACTTTTTCCTGGGTTCAAATTCTGGCTCGCTCACTTGCTATCTGAACCACCTTGAGCAAGTCGCTTAACCTGACTGCTTCATTCTCTTCATCTGTAAATGGAGTGAAACCATTCTTATTTCAGAAGGATTTTATGAGAATTAAATGAGTTAATATGTATAAAGCATTCAGAAACATACTTGACACTTTGTAAGCATTAGAGGTGTTTGTTAAATTAAACAGTTAAAAGGAACCCCGGTTTTCCAGTTAGATATAATCACAAGTACTTACTTTATAGAATTAATTTGATGATACTGCATGGCACCTAATAACCCCCCCAAAATGTTACTGTTACTATTGCTATTATTGCAAATCTTTCTGTTTTGTGCTCTAAAGGAGTTGGAGCCCTGCCTCACCCTTTCCATTCTTGGTCCATTGGAAGTCTTATTGATTCTACCTTATTTCCTCCCCACCCAGTGTTTGTCCTGTCATTTTGCCTTGCGTCATTCGCAACTTTTACACCACATACTCCTCAGGACAAGGACTTTGCTCTTTGTTTTGGCATAATTTTATAACACTGGGTACACTCACACACTCACGGTACTATAAAAATGTTAAAGAAGAAAAGGAAAAAAGATGCAATTCACCAGGAGGCAACTTTGGCCGCCAGCTGATCAGGCTGTTTGCAGTGTTGGCACCCCGTGCGGGCTGCCCAGCAGCATCTCCGGGGCTGGCTGGTGCCTCGCGGGTGACGCGCGCGTCCTGCGGGGGCGTGGGGAGCATGAGCTGGGTCGCGGCGCGCAGGGAGGACCGCGGGAGGCCGCCGCCTGGGGACGCTGCACCGCTCACAGGTTTGCCTGCCGATGCTACGGACGGCTTCGCTAGAAAGACCAGGCTAGAGAGTGAGGCGAACTTGGAGGGAGAAGTAGCAAAGAACTGAAAAAAGGCGGGGAGAGGGAGGCATTCGTTAAAGAGAGAGGCTAAGGTGGCTTTCTGTTTTGAGAAACGTTTCCTGCGTGCTACATGGGGCTACACGCTATGGTCTTATTTTCCGGAATTTTTCCAAATGGGAGAGAGGAATGTGGTACCTGGATGCAGAATGTTCCTGTAAACTAAAAGACCAAACTGCCCTTGATTGTTCGTGAGATCGAACTAAAGGGGTTCTTGTTTCCAGCCTTGCTTTGTGGATGTCTGGAAAGCAGTCAGATGGTTGAGAGCACTGCAGAAACAGAGGCCTCTGTGATGGTCCCGAGAAAACATTTCACCACGGTTTTATTCCTTCTTGCCTTTGAAGCAATTCTTTAGTGACAGCACATCTTTAAAAAAAGATCTGACACTTTTGGGGCATTGTTCTGCTATACTGTATTTATTCGTGCTGTACGGAGGAGCCCACACTTTTGGTTGACTTGTATATATTTAAACTTTTTATTTTAAAGTAATTATAGGTTCATAGGAAGTTGCGAAGGTAACACAGAGAGGCCCTATATAGCTTTCACACAGTTTCCTCCAATGGTTACATGAGACATAATTTTCTTACAGTAGCAAGACCAGGAAGTTGACATTGGTGCAATATGTGTATATAATTTCTGTGTCATTTTATCACATGCAGAGACTCATGCAACTACCACCACAACCAAGGTACAGAGCTTCCATGTCACAGAGGTACAGAACCTTTATAGTCACACCTCTTTCTCTCTACCAATGGAAACTAGATATTTTCCTTCTTTATATTTTTATCATTTTGAGAATATTACATAAATGGAATCATAGTGTATGTGATCTTTTGGGGATTGATTTTTTTCATTCATTCAGTGTAATGCTCTTGAGATCCATTCAAGTTGTTGTATCCATAGTTGGGTCCTTTTTAACTGCCAAGTAGTATTCCAGTTGCTTGACTATATTTACTGGTATATTTTTTCCTCTCAATTGATATACTTATTTAGAACTTCAGTTGGATTAAAGACGTGCTGAAGGCACTTGGTAACGTGAAAAGTATGAGGACAAAATCTGACTGTTTTTCTCTTAAAAATGACATTTGTATGATAGGGCAAAAGGATGTATGAACTACATCTCCATTTAAAATGGAGGCCACTGGAGGGGTGGAAAGGAGGAAAGGAATAGATCAGAGAAAGTATGTTTTCAGACAATAAGGTATAAAATCTAGCACCTGTTAAAATTTCCACACCCATATAATAATGTATTCTGTGATTTTACCTTTAGTTTAGACAACTCAGATTTCTTGAAACTAACAAAAACAAAACCTCTGCAGTAGGAAACCCCCTGCTACATAGCTGATAACTCAGGGACAGACGCATGGCTGGAAATGCCAGCCAATGGCCCTTTAGTTTGATAGGGGTCACCAAGAGTCAAAACAGCATCTTTAGCCCCAGGGCAACTATCAAGGGTCCAGAGACAATCAGTGTTTACCCTACTCTGGCCTTTCATCCCACCTGTCAATGGGAGGAGCATCTCCTAGAGATCACTTAAGCCAGATTTTAAAAGAGGATGTTATCCTTCACCTGAATGTCCACAAACATGGGGAAACTGGACGCTGGTGGCTGTAGCTGGCTAAGGGAAATGAATCACTTCTGAATAGTATGGAGAAGAGATAGGCTTGGCCCCTCTGTCAGCCAGCTCCTATTAGAGAGCTCTCTACCCTGCAACACCACCGTACCCCCGAGCAGAGGAGAAAACAGAATATCCACTGCTCTCTGAAAGTACACATACTCCTTTAAGTTTTTAGAATTTCACATTTTGGAATTTCTGAGACATAACAATTCACAAAATAACACAAACTATCAGTCTGGAACACTGACTAGACCCAAGTTTAACTGAAGGCATTGCCTTAAGTCTCCATGTTAATGATTTCTGTTACCAGGGAAATATTCCTTACCTGAAACACTGCCCAAGGACGGAGAGTAGATACGGGATGCTGGTTCCAAAGCCTAAAACACAGAGAGGCTCGTCATAGGTAAAATAAGTTACACCTCCTTTGACAGGCAAATCTACTTTTCTGAATCTTTCAAAATGGAATATAATCGTGCTGTCTTTATGATTTATTTTATTTTGTGTAAATGTTAGATGCCCTGTGTTGATTCACAGGCTGTTCTTCTGGGTCCTATCTCCTGTGCTTGGACCACATGGTCCCACAGCATGTGGTGGGGTAGATAACTCAGCCCTGTAATCTTGAAGGAGCCAACACTTCGCTGTAAATGGGGAGACTAAACAAAAGGCCCATTGAGTTTTGTTTACCTCTCTTATGCTATTGACTTATATGACTAACGATGACAGTCATTGGTGTAGGGGAACAGTGACATAAAATATAAGCACATACATAGACTATGGGTCTCAACATTGCAGGAATTGTTTTTTAAGGTGTGATGGGAAGGTGTGTTTGTTTTCTGAACTTTTTCTATAAAGAGAAGAAATAGAGCTTTTCTGAAAGATAAATAAAATAGAAATACCTCATGTATTGTATCGATGTAGACAGAAATCCAGCATGAGCTGTACAATCACTTTCGAACAATTTTGTAACACTATAGCAGTATCAATACTTTGAAGAATGAAACCAAATCCAACGCTTTACATTACATTTTATACCAGAATTCCAGAAAGTTCAAACTCCTTAACCTGGCGGTCAAGGTCAACCTCAGCCAGACTGTACACAAGCATTCCATTTGAGCTAAAGTAGACTCTAGTTGTTTTGATATTTCTGGGCCCAAACTTCTGATCCCATTTCTCCTGCCGGGAGCCCCCCTCCTCTCTCAGAAGCCTCACCATTTTTCCTCCATGACACCTGCTCTATTCGCCCCAACTCTCATGCTGAACCCTCCAGTTCAGTTCCATGACTTAAAGATGGGGATCCTATTAAGAATAGTGTCCAACACAGAGTAGGTACTCGATGGCCATGGAACTGGGCTCTAGACTTGGGGTTGTGAGTCCTGCTCAGCCAGTCCTTCACCAGCTTTGGTCTTTGGATAAATTACTCAATCTTTTTGAGCATAAGTTGCCTCACTTGGAAAATGGGGAGATAATAATACATACCCCAAAGTTTGGGATATTACTGATTTGACACGTGTGAAGTGCCTGGCACAATGCAGGGCTGTAATGAATCTGATTATTACTAGTGAGAACTTAAAAAAAAACTCTTTTCAGACTTTACAGAATTAACAGGATAATGGTGTGGGTGCAGGATGATGACCACAAAACTTGATTGTTTAAGCCTCTCAGTATCTTTCAACCCTAATTGTTATCATAAGAAGGAACAGAGTCCCTCTACGCCTGTCAAGGAAGAGAGAGTCTCCAACTGCCCACCCACTGAGACTGGACACAAACAGATGGAAACAGTGATTCTTCCCTTCTTAGATCTAATAGAAATATGTGTGGCTTGGCACAGATTTTATTTTTGGTTAGAGATAATCAAGTGATGGATGAATTTCTATAAAGAAGGAAACAAATGCTAGATTCAAAGAGTAATTACAATAGTCTCACGAGGAATCATCTACCCTTGAAGCTATTTACAAATACAACCTGTAGCCTTAGAAAAGGGAAAATTTTGATGAATTAACTGGTTGTTTGAGCTACATAATACCAAATTACTAGATTTTCTAATACTTCCCTACAAATAGGTTGGTGTTTTACTGAAGCATGCCTTCAGTCAAATCAAGGGCATAACCATTAGCACTTTTATTGGTTACAATGATGTCTAAACAAACCCCTTTTTTGTTTTGAATTACAGACCTAAAAAGGAAGTGTTTAGACCATAGCATGCAATTACAAACAGAACAGCTATACTTTAAATAAATAGCAAGGTAGATTGGGTTTGGGATAAGGGGGGCAGGCCCATAGAGATTCTGACTTTTTCCTGTTCCTGGGGCCACGCCTTAAATAATTACTCTTTGTTAAATGATTTGTGTGCAAGTGTTTCAGAATAACACCCCCCTCCGAAGGTGTCCTCAAAATTAGGTGAGGTGCATATATGCACATGGATATATATATAAATTTCACAGGCACAGAGGAGGGAAATTTGCTTAAAAGTCTCGTTTGTCTAACTGATATAGAAAAACTCTGTTAAATGATTGGGGAATGGAGTGTTCTGGTTAAGAGGAAATTATACCTTCCATGGATTAGCAATTTTCAAAGAATTAGAACACAGCAAGATCCATTATCAAGTCACGATTTTATCAAATATAATTTAATCTTTCTACGTTTCAGAGTACCTTAGGCTCACCATTGTGAACTTCATCTGTAACGGCAAAACTCAAAAGTGCCAGCTAATAGAAATTTCTGGTTGGTTGAAGAAATTTATAGCATCTTCCTCTGCTTTCAAACTTTGGGGAGAAATATCAAGGAAAATACATGTAGTAGTTCTGAACTAGGAAATTTAACCATTTTTAAAATGGAAAATTTCTAACATATTTCAAAGTAGAGAATGGTATAATGTAACTCCATCTTCATTTAACTTCGACAATTATTAATACTTGTCTGCTGCATTTCATCTGTACCCAAGCCTTTCCTTCCTACTACCTCTACCATAATCATTACTAGATTATTTCTAAGCAATCCCAGTCATCATACAGTTTGATCCATACATGATTCAGGATGTATCTCAAAGAGATGTCTTTAAAAATAATTAAAATACCATCACACCTTAAGTAAACCAACATTTCCTTAATATTATCAAATATCCAGGCAGTGTTCAAATATCTGATTCTCTCCTCTTTTTCGTTTTACCCTTAGTTTGTCTGAATCAGAATTGAAACAGGTTCACACGCTCATTGGTCGATGTGTCTCCTAAATCTGTTTTTTTTCTTATATTGCCTTCATTTTTTTTTTTCATAAATTTACTTATTTATTTATTTTTGGCTGTGTTGGGTCTTTGTTGCTGCACGCCGGCTTTCTCTAGTTGTTGCGAGCGGGGACTAGTCTTCATTGTGGTGCGCAGGCTTCTCATTGCGGTGGCTTCTCTTGTTGCGGAGCACGGGCTCTAGGCACACGGGCTTCAGTAGTTGTGGCACGAGGGCTCGGTAGTTGCGGCGCACAGGCTTAGTTGCTCTGCGGCATGTGGGATCTTCCCGGACCAGGGCTCGAACCCGTATCCCCTGCATTGGCACGTGGATTCTTAACCACTGTGCCACCAGGGTAGTCCCCTAAATCTGTTTGAATACATAGGTTCAACCATCCTTCATCTCTTTTTTTCTTTCCTCTTGCAATTTATTTGATGATGAAACCCAATCTTCTGTCCTATAGAATTTCCAATATTCTCAATTTTGTTGATTTATACAACCTTAAAAATGTCAAATTCTATAATTTTCTGCCCTCTTCAATCTAACCCTCATGAAATTGCTTCTGTTTTAAAGAAAAATTGCACCTTGTTGTCATTTCTTTGCCTGTTTCCTTGAGGATCCTCCAGCCTACATTTTGCCCAGTTTTGCACAAATGTCCTTCCTCTTAGTATCCGTAATTTACCTAACGTTTCTTCATGATAGAATCTGGTCAACCTAGAGTGCCCTTTCAGTTTGGTTTCAAAATGTGGACCGGTCTACTAACCCCAGTGCTTACTCAACTTTCTCTAAGATTGCAAGACATCACCAGTAAACAGTAGGGGTTGTTTAGATTTTTAAACTGTGCCACATGACTACTTTTTTAAAAAGTACTTTTCTATTACTGATATGCAAAGATATATTTACTAGGAAATTACATATTTGGGATTTGCTTTAAGATAATAGAGGAGGGGAGTGGTGGTTTGGAGGCCGTGGTTGATAACTGTTGAAGCTTGATAATGCACATGTGAGGTTTGACTATATTATTCCATCTACATTTGTATAAATTTGAAATTTTCCCTAATAAGAAATAAAAATGAAATATACTACATAAGTGAAGTTACATAATGAAACATTTCACTTTGGGAAAATTTATTGTAATATTTTTGCCCAGGACAATCAAAAAATCATGTCTAAGGAGCAATATACTTGCTCTTCTCATTTTGCAAGTCTGGTTTGCCTAAAAACAGTCAGTTTTAAGGTTAAAATAATCAGCATTAAATAATATATAAATAGAACGGGGAAATGGGTTGGAGTGATTGAAAATATGACTCCTGCAGAGGTGCTTCATAGGTTTTGTGATTTGTCTAAGCTGCCTTTTTTAAGACTCTAGGATGCAGAACCAATTGACACACCCCTGTGGTCTACCAATAGCTGACAAAAGACTCCCTGGAGAAGAATGGCCCAAACCATTTGACTATCCCATAAGAAAATACGCTGGGATGGATTTTGACAGTCATACTTACGAGCTTTCTCTGCTATTATGCCAGATGAACACCCAGGTTTTATTTTCCAAGGTGAAAGTCAAAAGCAAAACTTTACAAAAACCTATTAGCTTTTAACTCTAGTTTGGTTTCTCTTTATTCTGTTTATTGACAAGATAAGAGAATTAACACCTTATGCTTACATTAGCTATATATACTAGAAAATACTTTTCAAAGGACATTTAGCTTCCATTAATAATAAATTTCTATTACTTCATTGGTACTACATTTAATTAATTTATTTAATAATAGTTAATTTTTAATTATAATCTGCTATGCAACAGCAAAATTTAAGATTCTAGAAACATTTTAGTGAGCAAAAGGTGAGAAGTCGAAATTTAATTGTATTTATCATCGTCAATATAAAATATGTAATAATATCAATGGTGATAATTTTACTTTTATGAGTGTAAAAATATTTTACAGATTCACTCAGGATTGGCCCCAACCCCGGAAACCATATCTTCTCTTAAGCTATTTAATTACTCAACCTGGAATTCTCCCATCATGGACTTTTCAGGAATTTGATCCTTTCAACTGGTGAGAGGTTATTCTATACCCAGATCCCCCAATCCCTCAAACATGTATGTAAAGTATCGTGCAAAATAAAAATAAGGCGTTATATTTACAAATCATGTTTTTTATAAAATGGTAGTCATCAACCCAAATTCTTACATTGCTGTGGTTGTGTCTTCTTTGTCAGAGTCACTGTCATACATCCAAATACCCCACACCTTTCAGATTTCTTTTGTAAATAATAATAATAATAGTAGCAATACTACTTAGAAACAGTCTAAGTATAATCTTTGCAAATATTCTTATGGTCCCATATGAAAATGTTATTACTATACACACTTCCATTTTGCAGAATATCTAATCTGGACCAGGACAACGAACATAGTTTTGTATGTTTCTTTAAAAATAGTTCTCCTTATCTTAGAAACACATATAGGCTTTGTGTTGCAATGGTTGCTATGGCAAGTTTGTATGTTTTAATAAATACCAGACCAGAGTAAACAGACACCACAGCAGGCCAAGGTAGCTGGAAACATCAAGATCATGTCAGCATTTCTGTTGTAAATATATTATGTCTTCAGGATTTCCTACATGTGAAATGTTAACTCCAAAGCAAGTTAACACAAGGCAATGAATGCTAATGTTCAAGAGGCTGACTATTTTAAGAAGCCCATGAAAAGAAGCTATTTCTCCTGGGGAATCTGTGAATATTGCAAATAATGAAAGTTTGGGGACCATTCCTGGAATGTTTGCCAGTAGGCTTAGGGACTAAATTTGCCACCTGGTTTTCAGCCAAGAATACGGAATGAAATGTGTAAATTGGAGTTTAGTTAATACATGATAACTGTTCTTCTGAATCAAAAATAATCTACTGTCTAAGAAGGTTCTCATAAAAATATTAAGTTCCTAGGCTATTTTATGTGGTTCACCGATTTAAAAATATACAACCAACAACAACTATTAATATGTCTATATCTGTATCTCTATTACTATATCCCAAGCCCTGTTCTAAGCTCTGTACATGTATGATCCCACTTGCAGAAAAGTAAATAAAGAATACACATGCCTTCTTTAGTAAGTTACTATGTTCTGTGCAAAAATAAGAAAGGAAGGAAAGAAAGAAGGAGGGAAGGAAGGAAAAGGTAATAGAATAAAAAAAAAAGTCTTAATTTATCAGTCTCCTCAAGATATAAAACAAAGGTCATCTCCATTTGATTCATAGAGCTATATATAGAGAGCAAGATAGGTGCTTTCTAACCCTTTAGAATCTTTGAAAAGTTATTTCCTCCCCTCCCTCACCAAATCTACTCAGTATAGGCATACTGTCTCATGTACATCTTGCGTCAATTATTCTCAAATAATTTCAGTGGTCACAGCATAGAATAACTAAGTATGATTAGATGAGATAATGCAAAGCTTTGAAAGAAAATTGTTTCTTAAACATTTTTGGTGGAAACTCATGCGCTAGGAGGCCATGTGACCGCATCTGTTTCTACACATTGAAAATGAACATGTACATACACCTAAACATTCCTCATGGGTAGATCTAAACTTGGTGATAATGCAAATAGAAACTGAATACTTTTATTTGCTGAAATCCTAGGAAAAAAAGCATAAAAAGAATCTCGCAGTTTTCACTCTAGCTGGAGTGAGGAGACATCTAAAAATGTGTTTCATCTCTTTGCCACATATTTCTAAATCCTTATATTAGTGCAATAAAAAACTAACTCTACTGGATATTAAAGAAATATTTAAATAATATTTCTTGTGACTAAAACATGACCAGAAAGCACTGAGTAAAATCCTTAGGGGATTTTTCAACAACTCACTGAAGCCTCATTTTTTCTATTTCATATCATAGTTCTTGTTCCTGTTGATGCTTTTCGTAATTGGACATGGGACAGACAAAAATCTTGCTTACTTAATGATTGCCTCAGGAAAACCAGTCTACATGACTGCACATTGGACAATGAATAATGCAACAGATTATTTATCGTTATCCTACCACCAAATAGTGGGACCGATTTAAAAACAACAGCTAAATTTACATTATAAAAATTAAACAGGGTTGTTGAGACCATGAGTCTTAGTAGTCTGGATAAGTATTAAGCCTCAAGACATCCATATTGATGTAATAAATATACTTAAACATTATTCTGTTTAGGATAAAGACAGAGACTGATGTCAGTATATTTATACTCATGTGGGAACAGCTCCGTAAGTCAGCAACTGGAAGACTAACTGAAAGAGGAGGAGATGGAAAGAAAGTAAAATCTCAGAGTGGACATCACCAACTTCTACCAGTATTATGTTTATTCTCGTTTCTACCCACAGCACCTAGGAAAAACGTGGCCTGTTTCCCAAAGAGCATAAGATTATTTGATAAGAACACTAAAGATTTTTACATAATGTTGTTTTTCATTTCTATAAAACTTTCTGTTTGAAAACACCTGCATGTATGTTTCCTCATTTCTAAATTTCTAAGAACATTGGCCTGAATGTACTAAAAAAATTTGACACAACAGTCTTCTAAACTTCAACTAAAAATCTAACCAGTCTTATCTAGGTTAACCTCAAATGAATGAGAAGTAGCATACGCACATGCTTGTAACTTCCCTGTATTTAAGAGGTGCAAAGATGGAAGCTGTGGGTCCTGTTTGATCAAGATGTTGCCTCAAAGAGAGCCAGTCGTCCAGTCACGTTGCCAGCTTATCCAGACACTGATTCATAATGACTGAAAAGGTCTTACCGTTGAATCAACTAATTCTGATTAGACCAAAACTATGTGGCTGGACAATTTGAGAATTAGTATGAAGATGCCAGCCATCTCAAATCCCAGAACGTAAGCAAAAGGTGGACCATTTACTGTGGCATCTGGAACATGCGTCTTGGTACGTTTGGGGGTCTTCGTGTTTTGCCAGTCTCACAGAAAAAATAATCCAAAGCAAAGCCAAATCAAACCTCCCAAAATCTACCAGCATGTTTGCATGTTTAAACTCTGGCTCTGAGAGCAGGTTCAGGGGTAAATGTGTACCATGGTACCGTTCAGCTTCACAGGTTGGTTGGTTAATGTTAAACAAACACGGCTTGCAAACCATGTCTTATTACGAGGTTGTTTTCTGAGATTCCATGGGTCAGGGTCAAAACCTGCCATTTTCTAGCTTTTCAACAGGGCTAATCGATAGTTTAACAGATGAAATAATAGTCAAATAAACAGTGACAATACACTTCCAAAGCAAAAGGTGTTGAAACCAGTTTAATTCTATGAGCAATTTTGCTAATGTTGCGTTACCCTTATAATCAAACAGCCATAAAAATACTTTTTATGTTTAGAATGCTTAAATATCCATTATCTCATTTTATCCTCACAGTCATAATGGTTCTTATTAGTTTTAATGAGAAAACTGAGTTCTAGAATATTTACATGCCTTTATCTACTTTTCAACAGACTTATTCAGTAGGTACCAAACTAGATTTTGAAGTTAGTGACAATTCCTTAAGTATACACATCTAACAAATACTTACATGTTTAAGATGTGTCAGATACTCTTCTAAATGTTCTAGAAATAGGGACTTAGTTAATCCTCATAACAGCAGGGTGAGGTAGGTACTATTATTATCTCCTTTTTACAGAGGAGGAAACTGAGGCATGGAGATAGCAAACAACTTGCCCAAAGTCAGATGGTCACTAAGTGGCAGGAATCAGATTTAAGTCTAGGTAGTCAAGGTCTAGAAGCTATAGTAGATTCAGCTCCACTGAATAAGACACAATGTCTGCTCCAGAGGACTCCAAAATCTAGAAGGGCAGACACATAGACAAATATGCTAGTACAGCATGTAGGCCTAATAGCAAAGCTTGTAGGAAGCAGAGATAGCACAGAGGAGGGAGGGATTAATTCTACTTTGTAAAGTCTCTCAACTAATAGATAGCAGAATGGGGATCACAGCTGAATCCTTGAATTTGAACTCCAGAGTCAGTGTGCTCTCCATTTCATAGGGTAACTCCATGTTTAATAAAAGAATTTGGAATTACCGTGAGAAAATAACAATGCACTTGCAGGACGATAGCATATGAACCAAAGGATAACAGCTGAGTTTTTTAAATAGGGGAGAAAAGTACTGTGGACCCTAATAGATATAATTATAAACATAGATACAAATCTCTCTATATATGTAACATAGAATATATAATGTAATATACATGTAGATAACCACAGAACTCTTGTGTATCTCAACTCAACTTTAAAGCTCTCCAGTTTCTCTAAAGCTTGTGGTCAGTCAGAAAAAACAGAGCCAGATGTTCAGAAGTAGAAGGAAAGCCTAAAGGGGAAAACCTGATGGCACCATTCTGGGTGTATAATAGGTGTTCAGTGTTTACTCCCTAATTGAATGATTGATTGATTGACTGATAGAAAACAGGAAAGGGAAAGAAAAAAAAAGACTAAAGGCAGTTCATTTCATTATTCACCTTTTAACTTGGTAAAAATTTTGATAAAGAGAATTAATTAACTCTAAATATTTAGAGTTATTTGAATATTTAGAATATTGGAATTTTATGTCAACATATCAGAATTTTATGTCCAATGTGCCTCTAGTGGACACCCACTTTGCTATTTCTTTGATAGCTATATAAGTGTGGCTACCATCTATTTACAGTTCTAAGTTTTGTGGTCCAAACAGTGGCAAAAGGAACTCAACGGGAAGAAATAAATAACAGTTTTGCCGGTTTGAACTATAGTCATGTTTATAAGTGTATTTTCAGCACATATGAAATCCTCAATAAATGAATGAATGAATTCCATTTGCTTCTTCCAATGGTCTTGTTGTCACCCAGGAATTATATACTTTTTAGAAGCGAGAAAACAAAGGCCCAGATAGCTTACCGAGTTGATAGTTCCACAGCTAGTAAGTGATGGAGTGAACCCAAATCTACAGAATCAAGTGCAAGGCTGAATGTCAGCATAACGAAAGAGGAAGACTTTGTTCAGCCATTCAGATTCTTTGGGTGTCAGAGGTTAGAGGGATGAATAGATACAGTTTCAACACAAAAAAGGTGAGCTCCTCTCAGACCTCTGAAAAAGCTGTTAAAAGCCTTAGACTTCAAAGGAAATGTCCTTTTAAACTTGAAAAAAGGCCACAAGCAGAATTATTTTCATCAATATGATTGTCTTATGCCCATGTAAAAATCAAATCACCCATCATTAAAAAGCAAGTATCAGTCTTCCAATTGTTATTTATGATACTACACTAGATACTATAAAAAAAGAATTAGAGACTATAGATGCTTGCAAATCAGGACATTAATATTACTGAGTAAATTACTCTTATATAATTTACTTAGTTATCAATCTTTACTTAGATGTATTTTTTAAATAATTAAGAAAAATTTAAATAGGTTGAAACTTAGATTCTAATTTAAAAAATAATCTTCAAATATCTAGGAATGTGGGACTTCCCTGGCGGTCCAGTGTTTAGGACTCTGCACTTCCACTGCAGGGGGCACAGGTTCAATCCCTGGTTGGGGAACTAAGACCCCACATGCCACGCAGTGTGGCCAAAAAAAAAAAAAAAAAATCTAAGAATAACTTAAGAGTCAAGATTTCTATAGTTAAAAATTCAACTCCTGTAAGTCTTGTAATTAACTCCTTAACTCCTTATATATTTTACATCATTTGAAGCAAAATACCTCATGAACCTGAATTTTTCTGTTCTTAGCCAAATTATAATACAACAAACCTGGTAGTCCAAACACAGAGCAGAGGCCCCAGCCCACTTAAACACACCAAGGATGCAACGCACTCAAGAATTGCCTCGTGCTGCCCCGGTGGTTATTACTGTTTGCAGTAACCTTAATTATCACTATTTCTAACATAGCACATTTTCTTCACATAGCTGAAACTGTGAGCTCTATGTGGCATTGCTGAGCTGGTCTTCTTTTATGAACTCATTTGAACTGAACAGACCAAAGAAAAGACATGGCCCCCTGACCCGCTGTGAACCCACCAGTGACCTCTCCAGTCGTGTTTCTCAGCATTCCAGGAACAACAGGCAGCCAGGAGCAGTTTCTTACCTCTTCTCATGCTGTCCCTCTGCCTGCAGTCCACTCCCCATACCATTACTCCTGGCCAGCTCCTGTTTATTCTTTCAGTCTGAGCCTAGCTGTCACCTTCTCCAGTAAGTCTTCTCTGTCCTTTTCAAGCTGAGTTGGGTGCCACACTTCTCCGACCCCACAGTTCTCACGGGCATTTCACCTGCCACATTATAGCATCATGACTACTTAAGCAATGGATTCCCTGGAGATACCAGGGCTTCTTGAGAGCAGAGACTGGGTCTTATATGTTTTTGTCTGTCTTGCCTGAGCCCCTACCATGAAGCCTGACACATAGGTGTTCAATAATATTTATTGAATGCACAAATGAAGATGACTGCTTACTAAGCTGTAACAGAAATTGACTATCTCACAACATCATGAGAAAACATTGAGGCTCCAAATATATTTAAAATCCCATTTTTCTCAACAATATTTTGAGATCTCTTAGAGTACCTCTTGCTGATGGGGGAAAAAACAATCCATCCCTCCAGAACAAACTGGACATGTATAATTTCATCTAGACCCTAAATAACTCACAAGTGCCCATTCAGAATTGAAGATTTTTTTAAAGAGAGTTGATTGTTCCTAGTCAAGCACCCAAAATATTCTCACTAAGAACAGAGGTTTAGCTAGTGGCTCATGTCTGGCATTGATTAACAATTGTTACAAAACCTAAGAGAGGAACTCTTTGATTTCGTTGCTTTTGTTTTTAATAATGTTTATTGGTTTTCTCATAGTGAAAGTAATCCATACTTTTTAAAGGTTATTTGGGGCTTCCCTGGTGGCGCAGTGGTTGAGAATCTGCCTGCCAATGCAGGGGACATGGGTTCGAGCCCTGGTCTGGGAAGATCCCACATGCAGCGGAGCAACTAAGCCCATGCGCCACAACTACTGAGCCTGTGCTCTAGAGCCTGTGAGCCACAACTTCTGAGCCTGCGTGCTGCAACTACTGAAGCCTGCACGCCTAGAGCCCGTGCTCTGCAATGAGAGAAGCCACCGCAATGAGTAGCCCGCGCACAGCAACGAAGAGTAGCCCCCGCTCGCCACAACTAGAGAAAGTCTGCGTGAAGCAGCGAAGACCCAACACAGCCAAAACTAATTAATTAAATAAATAAATTTTTTAAAAAAGGTTATTTGGAAAATATTGATGAGAAAAAAAACCATTATCAACATTTTCACAATCTGGAAATAACCACTCTTTGTATTTTGATATGTGTTCTTTCAGGCATTTTTCCCTTGGCCTGAAAAGGGAAATAGTATATTATACATTAATATATAAAAAATACATGTTTTTATATATTATATGTATAATTTTAAAAACAGCACAGGGAGCATATTACTGTTAGATTTTGTATCTTGCTTTTGAAAACTTATTATAATTTTCCGATATCCTTATTATTCTTTGAATATTCTTTGAACACATCATTGGTAACTACTGCTTAATATTCCGGGAATGCAGCGCTCTATAAAAGGACTAATGGCTCCTTACATACAGCATGGGCTTTCACTTTACCATCTCACAACTGACTCTGAGCATAAGAAGGAACTACTGCATTTTAATATATGGCAGGATCCTCAATTAGAATAATTATTAGAATATTTCTTGTTGCAACCCTTAAATAAATTCTAAAGAATTGTTTTGGATGCACAGATTGAATCAGTACATTTAATAAAGACTTTCATTCAAAATTTATACAGTACCTACTATGAACCAGGCATAACCTAATATTAATAAGGTAAACAAACAAAACAGATTGCTTACAACTAATCTAAATCGGCTGTCTAGACATACTTGAATCCATCCCCAAACCTCGTAAACATACCATCTGCCCCTCTACTGCTGTCCTGAAGAATGAGATCAAGACATTTACTTTTTCCGAGTCAGCTTTCCTATATTTAAAGAAAGATTTGTGCTACCAACTGTAAACCCAGCCCTCCAAGAAGTATAATTCCTAACTCATGCAACACATAAAGGACAAAAAGTTCAGTGCATCTTGTCATGCTGGACACTGCTAACACCTGTAGCAAAGGACAGTACATCTGTCAACAAGCATACTGCAAAGAGCTCTGACCGCAACATGGCTGGGCCCTGGGGCTGCTTACAGCTCAGCGAGACAGAGCTCCCTGGGCCGAAACCTGCCCTCTCACTGAGGAGACCTGACTCAGGAAATCCTCTGCGTTCCCTGAAAAGTCCATTAAGAAAGGTCAACATCACTATTATATGTCTTATTCTGCTCAAAAATTCCTTTGAAGAACACTTTATGGTGGACTTGCATTCCTTATTTCAATATACTGGTGAGCCCACCTGAGCATATCTTTTGTTATTAGGGGCACTGATTCTTTTACAGGATGGTTTCATGTCATCACCTTTCCGGAGAGCCCCTTCCCTTTAAAAATTCTGCTGGGAGCTCTTCTGTCTCCTTTGCCCTCTCTCTCCTCCCAGTACAGCCAGGCAGCCTATTGGGTCCCAGCTCTAGAAACTGTTGGTTGTCTGAATTCAAGCAAGATGACACCAGATTTACAAAGTCCAATCACTGATGAAATTACAAAATCCAAATACACAGAAATTGTTCTGGAAGAGAATTTGCTTTGAAAGGAAAGGGATGGGAGGGACTACGAAAGAGAGCAATGGAAATGAATGTCCTGCTGCCCAAATAGGATGTAACTTTTTTTGTTTGTTTTTTTGTTTTGTTTTGTTTTTGCGGTACGCGGGCCTCTCACTGCTGTGGCCTCTCCCGTTGCGGAGCATAGGCTCCGGACACGCAGGCTCAGCGGCCATGGCTCACGGGCCTAGCCGCTCCGCTAGGAATGTGGGATCTTCCCGGACCGGGGCACGAACCCGTGTCCCCTGCATTGGCAGGCGGACTCTCAACCACTGCGCCACCAGGGAAGCCCAGGATGTAATTTTTAAACCATCAATTGCTATTAGTTAGAAAGGCAGTCGACTCAGTTTAGCACCATATTAATACTGTATTCTGTATGAAGAACTTAAATTAGCAACGTGATTTAGTTATTTAGGAAGTGTTGTTGTAATTTAATCATTATAATCATACATCTCCTAGCAGGGCTATTTTCTCAAGCAGGCATTTTAAAGGATAAGAATCATTCTTTAAGGCGAGCTTTTAAGAGCTCTCATTTAACATTTAGAATTTAAGTACATTATTTAAGTTATAATCACCCATAAGCCACACAGACCTTGTTATCCTTCTTCACCTTGGTGTATTTGCTTAAGCAGAAGCCTGGAATGAACTTGTGATACCCTTTTCTCTGCATCATTTCCATGTGGGATCAAGAAATGAAATGGACCAGAAAGATTTGAGTTGCTTGAAAGGCAAGATGGAGAGAACAAAATATCATGAACAGCATGAGCTGTCTTCTAACTAGTTTTTTTTTTTTTTTTTCGTCAGCTAAGGCTAAAAGGAATTTTCTATTTAGGTCTGTGGCCAAGTCAGTAAGTTTGTCAACCTGCACCAAACTTGTTTGCTAATTTTGCAACACAGTGACTATTCAAACATTTCCAAAATGCTCCATTGTATAACTGTAAAGGTGGTTTAGGCTGGGCTCAAGAGAGGCGGATGCTGTCAACCGAGCAATTTCCTCAGCACACGTGGGTTGTTGCCCTTCTCTTGGTCAGGGAGGTTTTTTTTGAACAGAAAAGCAGGGCCTCTCCCAGGGGCCAGGGCTGGGCAGCCTCTTAAGGACTCATATTTGAGAGGGTCCCAAATTTAGACTTTTTGAAGTTATCATCAAATAAGGCTATTCATTAAGACACTTGTATTATATTTGTGTTGAGGTGTTATTTTGTGGAATAGGATCATTGAAAAATGTATGACAATTTAGAAACCCCGTTCAGGATTTTTAAAAAATTGAAAAAGTATATTTGGAGCCTCAAAAAATAGAAGTGGCCTAAGCTTCCATAGATATCTGAAAGACTCCGCTTAAGGGGAATTAGAAAATTTTTCATCTCTATTTCTATGTTTACAATTAATTTGGTATATGGCTTTTGGGGGTCATATTCATATTTTTCTTGTAGTCCTTATTTCTTTTTCTGTAAATTGAGATTAATAATTTCATAACCATGAAGAAAGAGACCTATAGCACGCCTATGCTTCCCTCACTCTGCAGGAAGGACCTACGTGCTCAGGTCACCCCTAGGATAACATGAATTCTGCTCTTTGAATGATTTAGGAAGATTTCTGCAACATTTCTGTATGGTTTTTCTTCTTTTTCTTTTTTTGCATGTATTCATACTAAGAGAGATAAGGTGAAGAATTTGGAGGGCCAAAGAGTGACATCAAAAAAGATCACATCACCCTAAGCCTGAAACCCAAAAGCCAGAGAGTAAATCCTACGTTAAAATGAAGTAACCAAAATCTTGTTTCTAACTGCGGCTGTGCTAGTGTTTTCCATTTCTAGAAGTGATTTGGTCAGACAGACGTTTACCTATAATACTATAAAAAAAAAAAAAAAGAAAAGTTGGATTAATGCACATTTTGTCTGTATTTGGAAGCACTAATATTGGCTGTTGGATGAGAACAGACCTATAATCTTGGAAACTGATCTACTATACCAGATTTTGAGTTTACAACTCTAAAGCCTGGATATGATAAAATTCTCTTCTTGGAAATTAAGACATCTTAAAGACACAGAAAACTTAACAAGAAACAGAAGCAAGGAAAAATGTAGGTGACCTAAAGGGAAATTGAAGTAAGGGCAAAGAAAAGTAAGTGAATACAGATACAAAGGCGATACGAAATTATTAAAAATTAGGTCATTGTGTTTCTTAGTTGTTACTGTTGCTACCCATCTTCTTCCAATTTGACTATAAGCACACTGTATTGCCAAGTATTATTTTGTCCCATGACTGAAATTAGAAATTTGGGTACAGTCATGATGAGAACAAGAGGTTACCTTTCCCAGTGTCATTGAAAAATGCCATGATGATCTGGCTAAGGGGTTTTTTTTAAATTGTTGACCAATTTTAACTTTATCCAGCTGGAACTTTCCCTTCGAAGAAATCGATGAATGTAGAAATTTGAAACAAGATGAGCAATGCTTTTAAGTATGGGCAAGAAAAAAACCTGATTCAATGCATGGATGTGATCTGAATCAGTTTATTTTGAGTCAGCAATTTTGTACTTTTAATAGATAACATATTGGGATATACATTCTAGGACCTTCTCTGTACTATTTGAAAAGAACAGCCACAGATTAATGGGAGGGGTCCTGAAATGGATGAGTTACCACCATATATTCTCTTTCTCTATGTAAAGGAATATGAAGATTTTATTGCAAGTTTCTTATTTCTTATAGAATGATCACATAAAATTCACAGCGTGTGTTGTGAGCTAGTGAGAGTGATAAATGGAAGCAGTAGTATAAGAAAGAGTCAAACTACCACTGACCCCACTTTAAATCCTTTCCATCTGCCTTCTCTTCTGCCATTGTTCTCAGACAGGCAAATAGCACCAAAGCTCAGCCATCAGCCAACATCCTCAGCACCCTTCTTGTCCCTGTCTCTAGCTCCACCCTATCATCCCATCTTATTCCCTTCCCTGCTGATTCTATGATTTTCTTCAGAAGCTTTCAAGAGATCCTGATCACAAAAATCTGAGTCCCAAGATTTAGCGCCTTCTACAGCCTGGACTCTTCCGTTCTATTCCGTTTTGCTCTGAAAAGTCTCTGCTGCAGCCAGACTACTTTTCACCCTTGCCAGAATATGCTTTTACCATGTCTACAATTGGCGTCCAGGATGCCTCTCCCTTTCCTCTCTACCCGTTGCAATCTCACCTGGACTTTAAGGCCCTCTTCTAGGTCCTTAGGCTCCCTGAAGTCGTCTTGGATGGCCTCAGCCCCTGGGGACTTTTCATCTTCTGGAATCCTATGGCGTATGGTGCAATTCTGCTAATATTAATCATGTTATAATTTGGGAAGCCCGGTATCCCTTTAAGTGGACATATTTTACCGCCTGCAGACTACCCCCCTACCCTGACCAAGTTTCATATACCTGTTCTTGGTGGCACTTATATGAATTCCTTATGTGAAGGACTTGCTTCATTATTCACTACCCATATATTTTTCATTTTATTCATTTCATTTTATTCATTTTTAAAAATTCTGTACATATTCTGGTCCATTACCTCTTTGCACAGTGATGCTTGAACCAAATCAGAACCTAACAGAATATGTAGCATTTGCGTTTTTAAAAAATCAAAAGAGAATAATCTATTACCAAATATATATGTGAAATCACATTATGATATGATTTTAAGAAATGTTCAGGACATGAAACTATAATGTTTAAGTCTGTATTTTCCTTATGAAAGGAAAGTTACTGTGAGTTTTGTCAAGACCAGACCATACATTTCTTCATTAATTTTTGCATGTCTAAACATGCCAAATATCTAGGGGAAAAATCGTTAAATAACAAAAACGTTCCTAAGTCATTTTAATTCAGCCAACCTTTGTCAAATTAGCTTTTGTATGTGTGTATTTGATTTTTGAGTCAATGTTAGGAAAGTTCTGTGATAAGAATTTTGTAATTAGAGTAGGTTCTAAAGAAATATGAAAAGACCCTTCATAGAAGTCTCTTATGTGTACTTTTAATTTTAATCCAACACGCTAATTTGCTATAATTATTTAGTGAACTTGAAGATCAGAATTATATAGAAGCCAAAGCTTAAAATTTTAAGAGAAGTAAAGCTGTAGGTGTTTATACATTTATCTCCACCCTATTTTATATGAAGATATAGTATGAAATGGATTTCCACTATTAAATGGACTTTTACTAGAATACAAGTGTTTCATTTTCTAACAATTAGTGCAGGTTTTTCCTTTCTTAATTTTATACTCATCTGGTAACTTTGCAAACAGAAGGAAATCTTAAGTTGGAAAGATTATAATTAAATGATGGAAGTAATTTGAAAAGGAATAGTCTTTAAATTTATCTGAAATTAAAATTAGTGTATTTATTATCATTTTTCCCCTAGACCATAATAATTTTTATCTGATAAGGCACAAAACTACAAGGTAGCTCTGAAAAATAAAGAAGCAGCTAACTAAAAGACAAATGAATGTAAACATACCATGATAAAATTAATAGACCAAATGGGCACATTTAAAATGGAAAAGAGGAATGGATAACTGGACGTTTTGTTTAATGTTTAATGTCTTGCATCAACTTAAGAATTTCCTACTCAAAGAACAATGTTTAGTCGGGTTTTTTTTTAGGAAAAGGGAATTGACACAACTGTTGCAATCTAGCATTCCTTCTGATTGGTTATTGGATAGTTTATCCACGTTATAAATATTAAAAAGGCAAAGAACCCTTAATTCTGGATTGATTTTTTAATTTGTTTTTCTCACCTCACTTTCAGAAATAGTCTGCTTTATACATTTTCATAACAGAATGAATTATTTGCCAACATATTTGAACTCTTCCTCTAATACGTGGAAAGCCAAGCAGATTTTTTTGAAAGGGAGAAAATGTCTGTTTAGAAATTCTTTAAAAACTCCAAATAGTGTTTTGCTTACTCAGCACACTGCCTTTGAAATGGTAGCAGAGGCTGACAGGGCTTATGATTTCCAACCTCACGGCACCTTGAGTAACTTGGTGCTGTTGGGAGTGTCTGTTATTCTATAACATTTCCTCTGAATAAAATCGACAATTCAAAAGCAAATAACTCTTTTGCTATTCAATGAATATTTTCTATGCATTCTGATTACAATATTCATTAAGCAGTCTGACTCCGTTATTCTGGTATTCTTTTACTTTAACTTAAGTTCATAAACCTGTTGAAAAATTAACATTTTGAGATTTATCAGTCAACCAACCTATAGAATCTTGATACAGAATGACACGAATCAAGAAAAAACTTTCAGTAAGTGAGTAGTTTGTTGCATAAAAGCCCAAAATCTAAAAGCAAATAGAAATTGGTGTAACTGATGTTTAATCCAAATGTACAACAGTAAACTGATTTAGCTTCTCTTTTTTTTAAGAGCTGACGCAAGTTGGACAGAGGGAGGTGTTGGGGTGAGAGGTGGTGGTGGTGATTGGCTTGTCTAGTTCACTCCCACTGGTCTTTAAATCATTGTCTAGATCCCCAAAGGTTCACATAAGTCACCTCTGCAACAGGGGTCTGCCATTCCAAACAATTCCGGAAAGACTGCACAGGACTGGATAAATTATTAAGGTAAAGCTGTTTTTACATGAACATTTGCAGTGTTAAAATAAGGCTTCCTTTCTTCTTTTTATGGTATTGATTATTTATTACAAATTAAAATGTTTGAAAATACTACTTGGGTAACTTTTTTTTTCTCTTTAAAAAAAGCTCAATTCAATATAATGTCAGACATTGAAATTAGTTACCCAGATCCTGATTGCAGTTTTCTTTTGCAGATAAGTTTAGGTGGATAATAGAAAAGGGAAACATTGCAAAACCAGCAGGTAACAAGGGTTTAGTTATTTACATTTCCTGGTTAATCACTCTGAGGAACTAACTTAATTTGTCTTAGGAGGAAGTCTAATGTTTGAGAAGTGCATTCTCAGTGTTATAACATTAAAGGTTTTCTTTATCTTGAAAACAAAAACGCCCACAAAAACGTAGTCTAATCAAAGAAGGAACATCACATCACTGCAGCAGATGTGAAAGGCTAAATGTTTGGGCTGCATCACTGTCAAATGCAAAACAGAAGTTGTCTTACCTTGTCTTCTTATGTAACCATTTTAGTGAAGGAGTATTTTTGCAGCAAACTTACTAGAAGAAACTGAGAGATTGCGTAGAATATAAGCAAAGCTTTGGATTTGGAAGGACTGGAATCATTAAAAATTTGAGCTCTATTCCTCAAATTTATTAACCAGATGGGGAGAATTCTTAATGGATTTAAGTACCCTTGTATTTTGAGCTTCTTACAGAATGTATGGTGATTATTTTAATTAAATGCACAGCTGATAACAAAACTGAGTGTTTTATAACTCAGTGAAAAATATTTGAAATTATATATATCATATTCATGGGCAACTTGTTGGATGAAAGAATTTTTATTTTTGATGAACTAAAGAAATTTAGGTATGTTTCCTGTAAAAGATGGCCATTTATTTTACAGACCAAGATCTTCTATTTGTTGCGATTTATATTTAGATAATGTTTTGCGATTTTCTGGAAAGTCTTTATATTTATACTCCTAGGAAGTATATCAGTAACTTCTAAGTACCGAGAAATGTAGTTTTGAGAGCTAAACTGTTGAGTTTTCTTTAACCATGTTATACAGTGTGCTTTATGGGTTATTGAAGCTATTATTTTTAATACATGAGTTACTTTAAAGAAAGTAAAACAATTTATTTTCAGAAGAAAAGAAATAACTCTGGGAGTGGTCCAGTATCTATTATATAGAATGTAGACATTTTGGAACTTAGTGTATGCATAATTTATGACAGATTATTAAATACCATGTATTAACATGGATAGAACAAACAGTTCACTATGTTAATTTCATATATGTTACATATTGCTGTTCATTTCTGGAAACAAACTATTGTTTGGGAAAATAGGAACTAAAATTTATGCAGGAATTTCAGATATTTCTTAACATTTAAGATGACTAGAGAATCTATGTCTTTTTCTCAGAGCAGAGCTGGAAAATTTGTAAGCAAAATAATGTATTCAGATTGTATGAATAGTCCTTTATACCTCATCAAAGGGCTGCTTTAATTCTTATATTAACAAGCATGTAATATTCTTAGCAAAGGGACAAGACCTCAGCATAAGGTTATTTCTTTTAACTTTTCTAGTTCTCCCTTGATATTGTTTCTAAGCTATGTCTAAGTAGAGGAAGGGAATGAAAAATGCTAAACTATTATCACCAGCAATAGGAAGTAGTCAAGTGAATATGGTTCTGCTATTATTGGCAGTTTCTTTTCTAAGACGTACATCAGACTGAATGACAGTGAAAGCTCTTATGGAAGCTAATTTCTGTGAGAAATCATGCCGTAGGCTAATAAGCCATCTGAATATCAATGTGTGACTAGAATGGCATTGTTGGGGAAATTGTTTAAGAGAATTTCACATAAAGGTAATTAGGTTTATTTCATTGTCAAACCTATGTTCATTTATCTAAGATATATTTTGGATGTGGATTTAAATCAGTTCCTCGGATGCAAGATAATTTGGCTTTTAGAAGCTGCAGGACAAGCTACTTCCTGCGCACTCAACCAAAGTGTAAACTCTGTCACCTAAACCTAGATTTCAGAGTAGATTCATCAGAACTGGGCTGGCATGAAAGACAAAACAAAGAGCGATAGTGGGAAATGCTAGCTCCTTTTTCACTTTCACTTATCGGGTAAAATAAATGCTTATAAATAATGCTACAAAGAAATGTTATGCATAATGTTTCATAACTAGAAATTGGCTACAAGGAATCAGCTATTTAGGACATCTGGCTGGCTTAATAAATATGATGAAACAAAGTCTTCCAAATGGCGATAGTGCGCCAAATACCTTTGTTTCAAGTTTTGATTTTGCGCCTTCATGAATGAGTGAAGTAAGATGGCAAGGCAGAAGACCACTGCACCGGAATATCCAGTCTGTTTCTGCAAAATCTCCTTTGCAGAGAAACTTAACATCATTAGCTAGAAAGGCTAGACTACCAAAAGTTCTGTCAAACCAAATGTGATTTCTCTTTTAGAAGAATTTTGAACATTCTTTGTCTAACAAAGCTGTTCTTTCTCTTGGGAACCAGAAGGGAACATTTCTATTTCACTTTGAAATATTAACCTAGAAAGCTATAACAAGAATGTGTACTTGTATTTATAAAGGAGATCATAAAAAGTTGCCTTGGTCTTAGGAGAATGTATCACCAGGCACTGTGCTAGATGATGGGAATATGTATATGTAGTCTACAAACCTGGCCCTGTTCCCACCTTCATGAAATTTTTTACCTATTGGAGGAGACAGTTATTTATCAAATAATCATACAACTAAAAATGTAAGTGTTTTATATATGGTGAAAATAGTATAAGATTAGGTCTCAATTTTTTTATTTGTGAAGGAGTACCTACCTTGCTTACAATGTTTGTGAGAGTTTGAGAATTGTAAGGTCCTCTAACTGCCTATGGTAAATTATATGCGTGTGCGGATATTCATATGAAATACTATACACATTTGCATGCAGATGTAGGCAGTAATTAAATTCTGATGACTGGGAGAGGGAAGAGGGATTTAAATTTATTGAGGGCTTACTACAAACCACACTTTGCCATGCATAATATCATTTAAACCCTCACACTGCTTTATTCTCATTTTGCATATGGGATGACTTTCGTCAGAAGTTAGTTAATTTGGTCAGGACTTACAACCAGTTCTATTTATCACCAAAGCCAGATTTTCTGTTCCTGTCTGGGCTTTAGTTCTCTGTAGTAGAGACAACATCACAGAGGTGGTGTAGCATAGAGTATGCTCAACCCCTCTGGACTTTCATTACCTCATCTGTAAAATGGGAATAAGAACAAAAATAGTACCTACCTCAGTAGGATGCTGTGAGAATTCAATGAGTTGATAGATGTGAAGCCCTTGTAATAATGTCTGGCATGTAGTAAGTACCATAAGAGTGTTTGACATGTTCTCTTTTGTTTTTAACCCTGGGATTAGCATTGCTTAATGTGAATGAAATTAATGAGGTTCCTATGAATAAGTACAGTGTGAAATAGACTTTAGCTGAAGTCCCCAGGACTGCTGACATGTATACTCCTGAAATCCCCCAGAGGGATTGACTAAGCAAATCATGGCATGCAGGAGGGGGAGATCATTCCAGGCACAGCGACCTGAATGTGCAAATGGCCTGAGGTGGTAGAGAACTTGGGAAGTCCCTGAAATGGAAAAGGAGGCCAGAGTAGCTAGTACAGCGAAGTGGGGAGAGTGTGGAAGGAATGAAGCCGGAAGTGGAGGGACCATGTGGAATCTTGTGGGCATGCTGAGAATCTTAGACTTTATCCTAAGAGTAAAGTGAAGACAATAGAAGGTTTTATGCAAATGAATGACATGACCTAAGTTTTGTTTTTAAAAGATCACTCTGGATGTTGTGTGGAAGATGAATGAGGAGGGAGAAAGTAGGCAAGAAAGGACTCAAGGCATCAATTACAATTGTTGCAATTGACAACGTAAGAAATGATGGTCGCTTGGACAAGACTGATGGTGTAAGGAAGGGAAAGAAGTAGCCTAATTTGAGAAATAATTTGTTTGTAAAATCAACTAGACTTTGGAAAAGGCTGGATGTAAGGGATAAAAAAAATTATAATAGAAGACTGATATTTCTGATTTGAGGAGCTGGATAAATGGTGACAACATTCTTTGGAGAGGAAATATTGGAAGAAGGGGAACTATCACAAGTTAGATTTTTAGACACATTGAATTTAAACTACCTTTGAGATATGCAAGTGTATATATGGACACTTGGAACTGGAGATCACAGTAGAGGCCTGGGCCAAAGCTGTGACTTGAGGAATCCTTGGTTTATGAAGCTTTGAGAGTAGATTAAAATAGGGGGCTTATGACCTACCATTGAGGGATTCAAAGAATGAAACTTCAAACAAAATGGTACTTTTTAAACGAACAAAAGTTCTGTAAAATAATAGCAGTGTCAATAACAAATGGAAGTTTTAAGAATTCCTAGAAGCCAGGAAACAGATAGGGCTGGAAAACCTGTGAAAGAGAAAAGGAACCGGGGTAAACCAGGTAAATGGGCTTTCTCCAGAAGGACCCAGTAGCGGTTCCAAGTTAAGTCAATATATACAAAGAGGAGGCGTGAATCACCAACAACCATTGACCAGGTGTTCATCAAGGAGCCTTGGTTTGGACTCTTAGTCTGTTTGGGCTGCCTCTTTTGCCCAAAGGATAAGGATAATCTAGTCTGAAAGAGAGCCTGAGAATGGACTCTATAATAAATACCAGGGCCTCCACAGCAGGCAAAAAGAGATAACAAGCAGGAATGGAAGCTCCGTCAAAAGGGGAAAATACATCGCTGTGTTTTTCTTCCAGAGGCACCTCGCCTACAGTGCCAGCTGTGTCTGTGAGTAAGGTCCTGCTGGTGCTCTGCACACAGACCGGGTGCATAGGCCCCACTTACCCAGGACCCACAAGGGAGCAACCCATCAGTGTAATGAGCCTGCAAGATTTCAGGGAAACCCCAAGGACTAGCTTTCTAAGCTAACCAATATATTCTTCATTCACAAATATGAACAGACAACCTAGGATTGCTAAGAGTTTAAGAAAAACCAGGCATATGGAAGAGAAGGGCCAAGATTAACAAACAGAATAACTCCAGAAAAAAAGACATAATTTAGGGGACAAAAAGAGCTTTTGGAAACTTCTAATCAATAGCCTTAGAAAGCGTTGAGTAAATACTGCAACTGTAAAACAAACAAAAAAAGATGTTATGAAAAGAGAGGAAGAGACTGAACAGATTCTCAGAAATTAAAAACATGAGTGTGAAAAATAATTAGTGGGCGGGTTGAAAAGTAAAATGGGTACAGATTAAAAGTAAACAATGTTTTTCTACTCTACTCTTAATACTTTCTTCTGATACCAAAAGTATGGGTTCTTCTCACACTGACAAATTCTCCCACACCAGCTGGGAGTCCTACAGTTCAGTCAGTTCTGACACTATTTCCTGGAATCAACATCAGATCCCACAGGTTAAGAGCTCAGTCCCACAAGATTGCCTCCACTTCAGATGCAATGGCAAGTCCAGACCTCCCGTACTTCTGGCCAGCCGGCTATAAATCAGATTTAATAATTTTCTAGAATTGCTCACAGAACTCAGGAAAACAGTTTACTTACTAGATTACTGGTTTATTATAAAAGGATATAATTCAGGAACTGCCAGATGGCAGAGATGCATAGGACAAAGTATGAAGGGAGGGATCTCAGAGCTTTCATGCCCTCACCTGGTGTGCCACCCTCCTAGCACCTCCATATGATAACCAATCCAGAAGCTCTCCAAACCCCTTTAGTTAGGATTTTTTTATAGAGGCTTCATTAACTAGGCATGCCTGATTAACTCACTGGCCATTAGTGAGTCCCCACCCACTCTCCTCTCCCAGGAGGTTGGAAGTGGGGCTGAAAGCTCCAACTGTCTAATCACTTGGTTGGTTCCCCTGGCAACCAGCCCCCTCATCCTTAGGGGCTTTACAAAAGTCACTTCATTAAGGTAAACTCAGGTGTGGTTGAAAGGGTCTGGTTATGAATAACAACAACAACAAAAACTCCTTTATCATTCCAGAACTATTTCAGGAACTGGGGACAAAACCCAAATATTAATTTATTGTATTACATTTGGAGCTCTGTGCCAGGAATGAGGATGAAGATCAAATGTATATTTATTATTATATCACAATGTCACACAACTGAAGATCAAATTTGTTATTTTGGACATTGAGGAACTATCCCTGAACACTGAGTAATAAAGAGATGGGAAATAAAGAGAAAATCTTGGCAATAGAGATCAAGTGGTCCAATACATGACTAATACAAGTTTTAGAGGGAGGAAACAGATTTAAAATAGTAGAACATTTTCATGGTCAGAAGAAAGACACAAGTCTTTTCAATGAATGGTCTCTCCATGTGCGGTGTATGATGAAGTTTTAAAACTACTCACATCTAGTTACATCCTGGAGAAATTTCAGATTGTGATAAGGATCCTAAAACCCTCCAAAAGAAAAAAAGTCAAAGGAATGAGAATCTCACTCATCAGTGGAAGCTAGAAGTCAAGAGGAAAATATCTTCCACATTATGAAGGAAAATGATTTTGAATCTAGAATTCAAACAATCAAAAAAGGTTTGAGGGCAAAATAAAGACATTTTCCAACATGACACAACTCAGAAATTCTGTTTACAAACATGGACCTATTGTGTGAAAAAAAGTTATTCAAGGCAGTATTTCAGCACAATGCAAAATGAATTGAAGAACGGAGATGGCATGGCATTCAAGAAACATTGGCAGCTGAACAAGACCCAGAGGATGGAGGAGGAAGCCGTTAAGAAAGTAAAAGAGCATGGATAATTTGCATTCAAAGTTTTAGTAATATAGGATTATATTTCCTTTATTATGTAGTCAAATATACTGTAGGTTCTTTGGGCATACTATTTACACAATCATAATGTTGTAAATACTGATTATTCATTTTCAGTGTTCAGAAACATCCTTTAGATAAATTATGATTTGTTTTACAGAATAGGATGAAATTATTATGCATCTTAACATTGTAGAAGTATTTCATGAACTGAAACAATTAGGAGGGTGGGGGAAGGAATTAGGAGTATAGAAAGAAGTATGCTAATTTCCTTATCCTTCCTAAGTGTCAGTCTAGAGTTGATAAACCAAGTCAGAGAGGTTTTAGTGAATAATTTAAATTTAGAATGACTAACTTTAAATGAAGAACTAAAAACAGTAACTGTCGTTAGTGATTGCTACTGGGAAGTGAAACTGATACTGTGTGGTGCTGAGAGAAGCCTTTGTACTCAATACAAGTTTCTCTTTTTTTTTTTTCGGGTACGCGGGCCTCTCACTGTTGTGACCTCTCCCGTTGCGGAGCACAGGCTCCGGACGCACAGGCTCAGCGGCCATGGCTCACGGGCCCAGCCGCTCCGCGGCACGTGGGATCTTCCCAGACCAGGGCACGAACCCGTGTCCCCTGCATCAGCAGGCATACTCTCAACCACTGCGCCACCAGGGAAGCTCTCTCTTTTTTTAACTGTATGTGTGTCTTACTTCTATTCTCTCTAGTGCTTTTAACATTTCTCTCTTCATCTTTGATGTTATACACTTACACTACCTCATATTAAAGAATATATTCATTTTTCTTCCTCTTGCTTGAAGTACTGTGTGTTTTATTAAATCCTGAGATTTAAAAATTTTTAAATTTAAATCCTATCTTTCTTTAGCTCCCAACAATTCTTTGCCATTATGTCCTTTTGGTCTCTCCCTAGTCTCATAATTTTCTCATATTAGAATAACTATTAGGGTATGTTTAACCTTCTTTTTCTCATTTTTCTTCCCCATGTCTCTTAACTTCTTTATATTTTTCTTTCTTTCTTTGTGATATAATCAGAGTGATTTCCACTGATCTGTCTTCCAGTTTCATTACTCTCCCTTCAGCTGAATTTTTTATATGACTATACATTTTATTTTTAGAATTCTTTTTTTGGCTGTTTCTCAAACTAACCTGATTTTTTTTTTACCATGTTCTTAATCTGTGGATGTTATTTCTTATTTTGAATCTTTTATTACTTTTTATTATATTAATTTTAAAGTCCATTTTAAGTTACTTGCAGTTTGTAGTCACTCGGGTATGAATCTTATTATTTCTTGTGCCTGCTGACACTCCTAATGAGTTTCTGTGTGTGATATGTCACTTTTGTGATTTGGGGTGTGAGCTCATGTTGAGTGTGAGTTGTCTTTCACAGATGTGCTGCTGCAGCCCTGGATTGTGGGGGCCTTCTCATGTGGCTGTTTCATATTTGTCAGGGGATTTGTGGATTCCATGAATTCTGGAGCAATTTTTATGTTAGTTTCTCTACTCAGGATTTCCTTACCAAATGGGTAGTGCATGTTTCAGAACCACACATTCCAAGAGTAATAGTGTTTCTCCCAATATAACGCTTCAACAAGAATTTCAATAGTAAAAATTTCAGAACATTACCATTAATAGATTCATAGCATCTTTTAACACAGAGCCAGTCCACCCCTTTTCACTTTACAGTTGAGGAAAATAAGGTCAAAAAGTTAAATAACTTGTGCTGAAATCCAATAAATTAAAGGCAGAGCAGAGCCTAAAAGCTGAACCCTTTTCTTGTTAAAGTGCATTTCAACTTTATATAAATGGTGACTGAGGCTGATTCAAAGACAAACCTGTACTTGCTTTGGTTACTATTCTTAACTTTGGCTTCATGATCCAAGGGCCTGGAAAGTGGTTCCCTGAGGCTGATCCTACCCTGTGTTGCATGTTATCAAGCATTTTGGCGGTGTTAATTCTTTCATGCCCAATTAACAAATTAAAGCAGTAATTTTCTGCGTTACTGCTGGTAGAGACACTGGTAGATTCCGCCTTGGCAGATCTTCCTTTATCAACAGTTTACTATTGTCGCCCTTTTAAGTCATGCAATCTGCTTACAAATAGCTAAAGCTTCTTAAAGACTGCTGCCGTGTCTTAATATTTTTTTTTCTTCCTACAGTGACTAGCAAAGCACCTGCCACACATAGGCATTCTATAAATACCTGCTGATTTGGCAATTTATTAAGAATTTTCCTTTTTCTCTTCCATTTTCTTTTTATTTTTGTATTGGGTAATGGAAGCTTTGGGGACATGTTTATGTGAAGTTTTTAGGAGTTTACTTCCTTTCCATGTTTTTACAGAGAACATACACAAATAGGTGACTAGTGTTCATTTATCTAATTTGAAGTAAATTATAATGATTTATTTTGTGTTCTGTGTGCAGAACAGAGTGTTCTGAACATAACTCCAAGTAGAAGAGCCTCAAGCTGAAGGTACAGTATCTTGTTTACACTGAAGGAGCTTGTGTGTGGACAAGAAAGCGCTGACAGCTCAAATGGATCCCATGGAACTGAGCAATGTCAACATCGAACCTGATGATGAGAGCATCAGTGGAGAAAGTATTCAAGATAGCTACACCGGGATGGGAAATTTAGAAAAGGCAGCAATGAGCAGGTATGGGGTTAAAATAACCAGGTTCCATGGAAAAATAAGAGACATTTATGGACATGGAAAACAAGGTTTTTGTTGGGAAAAATAGGATTTATTACCTATTTGAGAGATAACAATGACTTTGATGTTAACGCATCAACTCTCTGATCCTGAAGTACACATTATTATATTATTATTGTATGTCAATCCTTTGTGTGATTAATTTAGAATTACAGTTACAGTGTTCTTGTCCCTATTAATAATACAGAATAATTTAAATGATATTAGCCTATCACTTCTGTTACCTTTTGGACTATTCTCTCAGACTCCTCTTCCTCTGACTGCCCTGTAAGTGTTGCTACGTCTCCAGAGTTCTGCAGGGATTCTTCTCTGGCTAAAAGTGTCCTATGAGCAAGCTTATTCACAGCCATCAGGCTTCACCCACTGAACATATGCCATATCTTCCGCCTGTTCCTCTTCTATTTCAACTCACAGATGTGTTTACTACACATCTCTACTGGATGACTCATGTGTCTGAATTGTCTCATTGATAAAGTCAAACTTGTAATGTCTAATATTGAACTACTGCCATTCCCTTCAAACTCTGTCCCTCCTCAAGCAAACCCATCTTGGTGAAAGTCATCACTATCATTCAGGAACTCAATCAAAGGATGTTTGGTGTCAACTTTGACTCATCCTTTCCCCGAAACTGCACATCCACTGTTCGACTATATCTGGTTGGGTCTACCTCATTAATATTTCAAACCTACCCACTTGTCTGTACTTATTCTATTGCCATCTTATTACAGGCCCGCGTCATCTGTCACCTGTCTACTAGAACAGCCCTGATTTGTCTTCCTGTCTTATATTTTGCTCTCTTCCAGCTAGCCCTGCACATCCCTTGCAAAAGTTATCTTTTACAATTGCAAATTGACTTATGTTCCATCCCTGGGTAAACCCTTTCAGTGGTTCCCCATTAGCTATAGGAGAAAGATTGGACTATACATACATTGCTTGGCATATAAGGCCTTGCATGATCTGGCCCTCATCTAGCTCTCCTGTCCATCTCTTGCCCTGCTCCCTGTTTGTACCCTCTTTCCTAGCCTTGTTGAGCCACTCAGAGCTCCTGTTCCTTCGTTAACTCTGTTCTGTGTGCCTGAAATGCCCTTTTTTTTTTAGTATTACCCACTCACCTTACCCTTTTTCTCTATTGACTGCACTCATCCTTCAAGACTCAGCTCAATGTTAGTTCTCCTGTGAAGCCTTCCCCCAGTTAGAAGTGACCACCCCCTGCTTTGCGTAACCTCTCCCTGTCCAGATGTTCACGATGCCACTACAACATGTTAATGGTACTGCCTGGTACATAGTAGCTGCACAACTGTTATTTGATAAGTTTATTAATTTCTCACAAAATATTATATAACACAAATTATGCACGACTTAAGACATTCAGAAGTGAATATTTGACCAAATCTCAGTCTGAAGCAGAGAATATTATCCTCAAACCAAGACGTCTTATTGCATCCACAACATCCAGGAAGGGTGTCGGGAGGAAGCACTGCTCTTCCTCCAAGAAGCCAGCGCAGTAGTAAACGTTAGTGTTGTCAGACGAGAGAGACTCTGGAGATGTAAATATGATGCTTTCTAGTTAGGTGACCCTTGAGGAAGCACAATGTAGCAGAACCAGGGCTTTGGAATCTGCAGAGGAGTTACCTGATCTTGGAGAAGATAGTTATCTTCTTTGAGCTTCAGTGGAAAATGCAGAATGGCAAACCAACGCCTACTTTGCTGAGGATTAAGTGAGTGCCTTTGAGATAGGTGATACTCTGTAAACTTTTCTTTTTCCTCCTCCACTTCATCACCCTCAGGAAATTGATCAAATCTGAGGGCTCTTTTGTTTCTGAGAAGGATGCACACAGATATGAGCTCTGTGGAGGTGGAAGAGCTGAAGGGGACATGGTCCTAAGAACAGTCCTACAGGGCATTTGGTCCTCTGAAAGCCGTCATGGAAAGAGCAAGAATGCTTTTGTTAGCTTCAGATAATGTGTTCTGGAACACTTACAGTGACCTAGCTTGTAACTCCTGACTCAAGTGGGTCATCATTTTGCAATTGTATGATCACTTTAAAAAGATGGGTTTTGTTTATGTTTGGATAGATCTCTTAAATGTAAATTTAGAGGGAAGTTCAACATAATACATTTATTTGGAATCATTATACTTATGTTTTCAATATATGCTGGGTTTGGTATTAAATCATTGAAGACACTGGGGACATTTCTTGTATATTTTATACAATCTTGGCATGTTTTATGACTACAACTCATCTCATGCCAAAATAAGATCATGCAAATGCCTCAAAGGAGAAAGTCTATTTACTTTCACATTTAAACATTTAAAAATTACTCATGGACTAAAGGATTCTAACTTATTGATTAAGGTTAAAATAGAACATTGGACGTTCCAGAGTTTAAATCTAGATGACACTTTTGTTTTTATAATCGTTAGGTCCATTTGGGGCTCCAGTTCATTTTATGGTCTCCGTTTCCAACTATGAACATTGTGTACCAGTCTCCACATAACAAGTATATTAACTACGGACATTAAAATAAAGCACAAAAGGGAGGGGGAGTGCAGAAGTGCAGAGGTGGAAGAAGGCAGCATCTGAGGGCATTATACTTCCTTCCAGAAATAGGAGGAAAATGACAGGATATGTTCCTAACTTGTACACCATGAGGTTCAAGAAAATCCACTTCTTGAGTTTTAGAAAAGCACACAAAACTTTATGATTTTGTCTGCTCGTTCTATCTACACTTTAGAATTGTTCTCTATTCTCAAAAAGTAACCTTGTTATCCTTCTTTCTCATAAGGTATATTCAGAATTAGCTTCTATTATAAGAGATCATTTGTACAGATCTAAAATAATTATTTTCCCCTTTTATATTTCTAAGGGTTATTTTAATAAAATACTCTCCAATCATTTTATTTTACTTTCTCATGCAAGAAATGCCCTAAAATTGCGATCTATCTAATTATAAAGCACTTTTAAGAACTAAGCATACATATTTGAGCATTTCCTGTAACAAAAAGAAAGTCTGTGTGATAGTTTGCAGTGTCAAAATGCAGTGGTGGGGCTGCCCTGATGGGGCTTCCCTGGTGGCGCATCCCTGGTGGCGCAGTGGTTGAGAGTCCGCCTACCGATGCAGGGGACATGGGTTCGTGCCCCGGTCTGGGAAGATCCCATATGCCGCGGAGCGGCTGGGCCCGTGAGCCATGGCCACTGAGCCTGCGCGTCCGGAGCCTGTGCTCCGCGACGGGAGAGGCCACAACAGTGAGAGGCCCGCGTACAGCAAAAAAAAAAAAAAAAAAAAAAATGCAATGGTGGCAGCTGAACTCATTAGTCAAGCCTTTCGGAAATGTGACTGGTACTAGATCCATACCCTCAAAACCTCTGGCACAGAGCTCCAGGAGCCGACCAGTACTGTCAGGGGATGTGCAGCTTCCAGCCTGTACCAAGTAGACCGCAGTCATAATGTTCCATGGATAGTGACATCTTAAAGTCCTCCCAACTCTTCTACTAATTCACTGGATTTCTTTAATGTTTTTCTTAGTTTCATTCATTGTCTAACAATTCAAGTACATTTTCAGAGTAATTAAACTACACACACTCACACACAACCAAACACAGCACAGAGCTACCATCCAACTCCTTTCCAGCAAGGGATATGTGTATAAAAAGATGGAACCAAAAAAGAGGAAAATACCAGCTACAGTGCCCTGCCCAGGTCTCCATGGCACTGTGGGAGACCCTAGACCTGGGATCTGGTGCGTCTGGATACACTACCTCACTCTTCTGAGCCATAGTCGCTGCATATTTAGGGCAGAGACATGGAAGTTTCTCTCACAGAGACATCTGAGCATCAAGTGAGATGGGATCACATTGTCAAGGCACTTAATAAATATTTACTGAATTAATAAGATCCTCTGATCATGGTGTATTAGCAGTTGAGAAAACTCAGTCACTGCTCTGTTCCCTTTCTTTGGGAGGGCTCGAAATGGCAACAAAATTCGCTCTAATTATTCTCTCTCTCTCTCTTTTTTTTTTTTTTTGCATAGTCAATGTGTGAAGAAGAAATGTGGCTTATAAAAGATCCCAACTAAAAAAATATTTTCTTCCTTCATAACTTTCTCCCTCCCTCCCAAAGTATATTCATAAATGGGGCTCAGTCATTGGTCTGGAAGGAACAGTAGTATGTGGAGGAGAAGAGAAAAAAAAGTCTGTCTTGTTTTTCCTCTCCTGATTCAGTGACAGATCACCTGAAACATAAGTATAACTCAGAGCATTTACCAGATGTTTTTACTGTCTTCTTTTCCTGTGTGTGTGTGTGTGTTCAGTCAATTTACTAATGAAGATGCTGAAAGTCAGAAATTTCTGACAAATGGATTTTTGGGGAAAAAGAAGCTGACAGATTATGACGATGAACATGTAAGTGACTTTCTGCTCTCTGGCAGTAAACAGGACTTGAGGATGTCTGATCTACCTGGGTCTCTGTGCGAAAACAAAGTGACTGAAATTTTCCAAGCCTTGATCAGCACATTCTCTGTTTATTCAGGCCCTTACTGGAATAAGGGCTTGTTTTTCCTGTTCGCCATATGGCTGCATAAATCATTTATGAAATTTATTTGTTTTTTGGAGAAATCATTCTAACCCAAATGTAATCTGCAATCCTACATGCTTTCCCTTCTTTATGTTACTCAACTTGTATTTTTTATTTTTACTGAGACCCCTGCCTAAATCAAGTACTACATTCCACTGAAAATTATACACTTTTATTGAAGTTGAGTCATGACTTTTATTCACTGTGATTTTATCTTAATCTTCCCTATTGGATGGTAGTCTCCTCCAGTAAAGATAATATAGGATAAGAATAATCCAAAAAAAGCTTCGTCCTTTGGCAAATATTTGCTTATCACGCATCCCTTTGTCTTCAAGCATCCTGGAACCACCTCCTTTGGAATGTCTTCATTCAATCTGAGTAATGCCATCATGGGCAGTGGAATCCTGGGCCTGTCCTATGCCATGGCCAACACAGGGATCATCCTTTTTATGTAAGTGAATGGACACATCTACACTTGGTTCAAAGCCCATGCATACCTGGTGCCCTTTCAATTAATCTGAAGTTTGATCTTTGTGAATAGGAATAATCTGAGAAAATATTAACATATTCCCTTCCTTTTAAATAAAACAACAACGAAAAGTAATCAGAGCAGTCTAATCATCATACTTGTTCAACCAGCCATCCCTAACCAAACGGCAGAGAGTTTATGTGCCCAATCCCCCAAACTGCTGGAACAGCCCTACCAGTCCATAGAAACCACTTTACAAAGTAATTCGTTATAAAATAATTTGGTGTTTAATAATTTAAAAGATCTTTCCTGGCAGCAAATCTGACTTTATACACACTCTTAGGAAAAACATCCCTTCCCAAACCAGACCTACAGGGTCCTGCATGCCCTGGTCCCATCTCCTGTGCCCCTATATACAAGATATACTGGGCACAGTGACCTTCTCTCCATCCCATGAAGGTGCCATTCCCTCTCACCACAGGCCCTTTGCACGTGATCTTGGAACCTTCTTTCCTTTCCTCTTCAGCTAGTTAACTCCTCATAACTCAGCTCAGCCTCACCTCAGTTATGCCTTCCCCCAACCTCCGTGACTTGGACAAACCACCTTATTAGACACTCATCACAGTGTTAATATTTTAGTGCGGTCGTCTGATTCATTTGGTTAATGTCTCTCTCCCTTGCTAGACTATCATCTCCAAAGGGTTGAGCCCATGTCTGTTTTTACTCACTGCACGTCTGTATCCCCAAGACCTAGAAACAGTGCTTGGCGCAGAGATTTTTGCAGAGTGGCCAAAGTTTATACCTAAACCAATGCACTTTATCCAAACTTGGTCAAATGCTGCCTAGTGGTAGCAGCATCACATAGCCAGCCTGGAGGATGGACACCACATTGTCTGTGACAGACAGCCACAGACATCTGTGCATTACGTACAGCCTGGTATTTTCAAAGACACAGTTGGTGGCAGTGAAATGCTTCACAAGAATAAAGTCTAATGTTAGTCAGGCATCAGTATGAATGCAGATCACAACCCCTAATGCAGTGCTGGAGTCTTAAATAACTGTCTAAGAATGCAACATTTATGTTATAAATATATGCTATTTGTGTTCTGAATATCATTTATGATTAGGTAATCACACAGCTATTTGAGGGCTAAGGATCGGGCTGAACTATAAATATTTATATCGTGTCAGTGCTTTGATTGAACTGTTAGGTGTCGTATTTTTTAGCTGAATGGCTTTTGATATCAGCTTTACTTTTCTAAGGCATGTTTCAAATAAAGTAAGTTTTAAAAATTTTCTGACTCCTAATGGCTAGAGGTATATTCATATGCATAGTTGTACACTTTTATAATGTACACTATCTCTAAGACAAAAGACTGCCTTCTCCTTACTAATTACACATATCATTAAAATTAATTAGGGGGCTTCCCTGGCGGCGCAGTGGTTGAGAGTCCGCCTGCCGATGCAGGGGACACGGGTTCGTGCCCCGGTCCGGGAAGATCCCACATGCCGCGGAGCGGCTGGGCCCGTGAGCCATGGCCACTGAGCCTGCGCGTCCGGAGCCTGTGCTCCGCAACGGGAGAGGCCACAGCAGTGAGAGGCCCGCGTACCGCAGAAAAAAAAAAAAAAAGAAAGAAACACTCCCCCCAATCCTAGAGTTCATTTTCATGGCAGGAGAATATTCCACTTTTAAAACTGAAAGCCTCATTTCAGGCCTGTAAACATTTAGCAGATTAATTTGGCCAGAACAATTACATAGCTAGATATCATGAGGTGTGTTTTGTGTATCCAAGTAGCCCAAACTGGATTCAGCAATCTCCCTCAATTCCCAACAAGTGACACAGGATTTCATCGGTGTTACTTTTAGTATTTTCTGCCAAAGCAGAAAATGTATTTAGAATACAGGGTACGCTTATTATTTTTCCAGGGAACAAAATTATATAATCTGAATTACATAATTCTTTAAAAACAGGTCAATTCATAACGTATATGGAAAAATGTATGAATAAGACATTGATTAGGCAGTTCTGGTGAACATGTTTTGTGAAAAAAAAAAACAAACAGTACAATAGAGCTAGAATAGCTATAACATTTGTAACTCGGTCTAAATCTACATTTGTAACATTGACTTCCCAAGGAATTACCAAAGAATTAGATCAATTGAGGGGAGACTGTTTGGTATGCTCTCATCATATTAAACAAAGGATAAGGTTTTTTTTTTTAAATTTCAGGTAAAGTTTAGTGCTGTGCATTAATTTATTATATAGATGCTTCTATCTACACTCTTTATTTTTGCTGTCCAATTCTTGTTTTTTGGAGAAGCATTGATCACTGTATACATAAAGAAATCATATATGCCTGTGGACATGTGGAGGGTCCTGAACCAGAAATGATTTTTCTGAATACAGCAAAGGTTTTCCTGCACCCTAGACTTACCTTTCTCTGTTTTCTCTATTATACAGGCAATTGTCAGACCCTCTGGTTCACACATCTGATCACTGTCATCTAATATGCAGACTCAGTAGTAACGGAGCTCAGAATTTGCTTTGACTTCTGTATTTCTAGATTTTAGATTAATGTTTAGTCAGGTCATTGAATAGCCCTTCAATTATAAATGTTCATGGGAATACCCCGCAGATATGGTGTACATATACCCATATGCTGAGTAAGTATTTGCTAATTTTGCTATGCATTTAGCATCTAAGTTATAAACCAGATTCTACTACTGGGTAGAATCTAAGACTAAAAAAGTAGCGTTAGGAACTTCCAATAGTACGTTTTGGCCCATAAAATAAAGCCAATTCCAGTTCTGGGACATTTAAGGGCATTGGTGGAGTTCTGAAAAGAATTTTTCAGCTTCCCCCAAATCCACATGCTCTTGGAAAGTTAATGATTGAAAAGACCAGTGTAATAATGTAACATCTAATATTACATCTTATTTTTTATAGAAACATTATCGTCTCCTCTCTATTCCCTTCACAGAATCATGCTGCTTGCTGTGGCAATCCTATCTCTCTATTCAGTTCATCTTTTATTAAAGACTGCGAAGGAAGGAGGTATGCCACTCCCTAGACCTAAGACATGCTATTTTGATCTCATTAAAGGGTATTTCAGCCTTTAGCTCTATACCTATAGGATGGTGTTGGTCAATTTTACATTTCATTTTCTTCTAACCCCAATCACATGGTCTCTCCATGTTTTTAGTTATCTGGGCAAGTGAGACAAGTGAAAGTCAACCTGCTCAGGTTCAAGCCAAATAGAGAAAAAGACTTTTGGTGGATGATAGAAATAACAGTTCTGACTTGCTGCCTGGAGCCAAGATGAATGAAGGCATCGCTTCTTGTTTGGAGAACATTTACCATATTTTGTAATGGCTTTTGAGATTGCGTATTTGGGGTTTGTAATTTCTATATGGTGTTTATTTACATGTTTGAGGCTCCAGTGGAGAATTACATAGAAATATTTTAGTCACTAAAACAGTTTTTTTTTAAACAAGTTTCTTTTCATTTTTGATTATAGGATCTTTAATTTATGAAAAACTAGGTGAAAAGGCATTTGGATGGCCTGGGAAAATCGGAGCTTTTATTTCCATTACAATGCAGAACATTGGAGGTAAGAGGATCTGGCTTTCAACAAACCATTTAAACTTTCTAAAAAGATGTTCAAGAAATAAGAAAACTCAATGGCAATGAACAGGCCCTTTAAATACAGAAAAATAGCTGTTTTATCATTTTTAAATTTCAAAAGTAGAGTTTCCTAAATAGATTTGCTCTTTCATTGCTCCTTAATCCCTCTTTAATTGAAAATAGCAATATCTAAGAAATGAAATACTATATAAAACCCTACCAAATAAATTCTAGAATCAAAATATAAAATAAAACCTTTCTTGATTTCAAATGGCTTTAATTATTACTTTTAAAAGTTAAAGCATTAGTGCTTATATCTGTCATTGCCCAAACAGTTGATGTGTCACATGTATGATTGAGTTTGTTTCATAAAAGGGAAAATTTAGTATCTGAGGCACATAGCCAAATTTTGGGGTCCTTGAGACACAGCCTGCACAGAGCCAGCCCACTGTAGAGTATCCCTAGAAATTGTGCTAAGGCAAAAATCTGGCTAGGCATCGGAAGCATTATAAAGCACAGATTTCTTGGTTCTACAGATTCTTTTAATTCCTACTGAATGATCCCTTCCAGAGGAGAGCCGAGAAGTACATTTTTTTTACTAGTGTTCCAGGTGATATGTATGTCCACCAGCTTCACTGGTCCTATCGTGTCTTTGACCCTCAAAAGGCATCTTGACCCATATTTCAGATGTCCTACTGGCTAAGTCTCCTTGAACGACCTGGACTATATCACCACATAGTAGAACTTATTTCCTCACCTCCTACCCAGTCCCCAAACCTGTTATTCTATACTTCTGTTCTTTCATCTCAGTGAACAATACCAGCAGCATCCAGTTTCTTAAGCCAGCAATCTGGGTGTCAGCCTAAGCTTTTCCCTCTCTCCCTAACCCTGACAATCCAATCAAATACCAGCTTTTATCCATTCTTTCTCTTATTTAGCCTTTGAATCTCTCCTCTCCTTCTAGTCTCGCCATCACACTTCAGGTGATTACTATTTCTGCTCAGACTTTTGCAGTAGACATCTACCTGTTATTCCTGTATTTAGTTTCCCCTCTTCCATCTGTAATTCATCTTCCAAATTAACTTTCTCAAATTCAGATCCACTCCTGCTTCTCACATGCATAAACTTCTTCAGCATGCCCTCATGATTTTCAAGATAAAATGTAAACTCTTTAGTCTGACATATAAGGGTTTTCATCATCTTTCCTTTGCCTACCTTTCTGATACCTTTCCTACAAACCCCAATCTCTCTCTCTCTCTCTCTCTCTCTCTCTCTCTCTCTCTCTCTCTACCTATCTATCTATCTATCATCTGTTCCCTATGTGTCCTGTGTCATACTATAACAAACTATATTTAGTTCCCCTACTTTTACAATCCTCCAGACCTAACACATACACATTCTCTGGCTCTCCCTCTCTGTTTGCTCCATGATCCATCATTCTCTAGGCTATTAGGTACTAGCTCTTCTGGGCTCCCTTAGCCTTGTTTGTATACATCTGGTATGTCACTGTTTTTTAAAAGACATTTTAAAATCCATGAGTAGAGAATAGACTTTTGGTGCCTGATAACACCTGAATTTGAGTTTGTTTCTGTCACTATCTATGACCTTGGGAAAATCACTTTACACCTCTGAGTCCAATTTTTCCACCTATGCAATTGAGGATAAAAGTTCATCCTCACAGTGTCATAATAATACAGGTTCAGTACATGGACCCTTCCTCTCCAGTTCTTGGATTCAATATCCATGTCACTGGAGCCCTCCTGGTTGTTTTTAAATGGTATTTTTATAATTATAAGACAAATATATGCTAATTGTGAAAAACAAAAACATTACATAAATATATAAATTACAAAGAAATGTTTATGTAAATCATCCTTAGAAAAACCCATGCCAGGTTTTCCTCTATGACAAATTTAACAAATATATTGTTACTGTTAAAACAGGATCATCTTCTAATACTGATTTACCGCTTACTTTTTTTATTTAACAATATGCCTTGAATGTTTTTGCATATTACTCTTTTTAATGGCTTTTGAGCTTTCCATTGTATAAATACACCATAATTGGTGTACTGAATCCCTTGATGAACAGTTTTGGATCGTTTCCAGGTTTTTTACTATTGTAAACAATGCTGCAATAAACTTACACAGAGATCTTGCAAGGAGGTCATTCTTCCTGATTAATAAAATCACTGGAATTATCCAGCATTTCTAGAATGCAGCAATTTCTTTAGTAACCTTTATCCAACTATACCTGCTCCTGATAACGGCTAGTTGGTAGGCAGATAAATAAAATCAGTCATATCTTAATGATTTGTATTTATGTCTTTCATATTTTTTGTATAGTAAGACTACAGTCCTGGGTAGAATTCGGCAGTGACACTGGAATTGTTTCATTCATTTTACTGGCATTGGGTCCCAAGCATATAAGTCCCCCATTCCCCACCAAATAAACTGCTTTACATTTGGTTCAAATTCTCAGCCTTATCAAGATTTAAAATATCAAGCCTTTCATAGGATCTCTTCATAGGCGATCTAATATACTTGTTTGGACCACTGAATTAACTGGACATACACACGCTTAGCCCTGAGCCCAACAGGCTGAGTGGCAACAGCATTGTCTATTGTTCCAAGTATAGCTACTATTATGCTTCTAAACAATGGAATAAACTATAACATGGTCTCTCAGTCAAGCCCCTCACCCCACAGTGTGGCTTTAAGGGAGTGAGATGAAATTTCATACACCTTTCCTGAAAATCTCTCACTTTGGTTACTCTATGTGATTAGTGGTTATTGTGGCCTAAAAGAAATCACTTGTATTTCTGTATTTAGCAACTCCACATTTAGAACATTTAATTTTCTCAATCCCCTGAAAAATTAACACTGACCATTAGCAGAATAATGTTGACATTACCCAGACAGGTCTGGATCATTCTGAATTTTCAAAGACCAAACACATTAACAGTGGTGACATCACTGAGAGTCAGCAACTAATAGCTCTAAAATTGAATGGTACCTCGCTGAACCAGTTAATCAGAAATATCTCCTCTGTTTACCCTCTGTAAGATTTAGCTTTAGCCAAGGTCTTTGTAAAGATTAACCAAGTCATGTTTACAGAAGACACATCAGGTATTGTAAAAATCATTTCATTTCACAATAGAGAAGACACACTGGCGTGAAATCAGGGATCTTATATTTTTGATGTGGTCTGTCATTTTCAAGCTGTGCGACCTTGGACACATCAGTTAAGCTCTCAAAATTTTTATATCCTCAGCTGTGGAATGAAGATGATAAGATGCACCTTGCTCTTTCATGTGGATTTTCAGCTGATCACATGCAGAACTAAACAATGTGGGGAACTGTTATCACCGTTATTACTTTCATTTGAGATTAAGGAAATATTTTTAAACTGTTAATAGTTCGATCTGCAACTTAGATATCTGCTTCAAATGTCTGTTAGCAAAAATTCACCAGAAGGATGTAGCACACACTTAAACCTTGCAATGCAAAACTTGTCAGTTTTATTTTCAATTGAGTCTTTTGATCACGTGTGAAATAGCAAATTAGTATTATTCTTCACTGAGTGGTTGGACTTGAGAAAGGGATGTTGCATACATCCCTACAATTGTAGGCAAAATTGTATGTTATGCATATGTATGCATAACTATTTTTCCAAGGAGAGGGTTTATAGATTTTATAGATCAGGTATTCAGAAGAGTACATGATCACACATACATCACTTATCTAGACGTTCAAGAAATTTTGCCACTTTGTATGATTTCTTATTTGGACAAAGGATATAGAAAAAACTTCATTGACAAAGGTTAGAGAAGCTATCCTCTCTTGTACTTTTTTTTTTTTATCAATCCAGTATGACTCCAGGAAAAAAACTTTGAAACTGTAGCTTCACTGAAAACCTCAGAGCTGGATTTAACACAGAATCAGCATTGATACTGTTAGCAAAGGTCCATAGGCAAGAGCCAAAAGGCCGAATGTCTGTTCATGAGAAGAACTTGGAAACAGTACAGAATACATAGTGGGTGGTTTTTCTTTCGCTTTGGGAATTAATGAGAAGGAGGGGTGTACCAAGGCCTGGACTTCTCACAACTTGCCTGTGACTTTGGTGCCGTGCCCACCACTAAGCTCTCACGTCTTCCATTTTAGCCATGTCAAGCTACCTCTTCATTATTAAATACGAACTACCTGAAGTAATCAGAGCGTTCATGGGACTTGAAGAAAATACTGGGTATGTCTTCTGCTCTCTTTGTAACATCAAGAGCCTCATTCTACTTGGTCTTTTCTGATCCTAATATTCTGGTCTCTCTTTTCTAGAGAATGGTATGTCAATGGCAACTACCTCGTCATATTTGTGTCAGTTGGAATCATTCTTCCACTTTCTCTTCTTAAAAATTTAGGTAAAGTCATTTTCCATTTTTATTTTCATTTTGTATTCCAAGAGGTAAGCTGATTGTGGATGCCACATTCACCTTCCGGAATTTCTCTGCTAACCCCTAGGTTATCTTGGTTATACCAGCGGATTTTCTCTTACCTGCATGGTGTTTTTTGTCAGTGTGGTAAGTGATTTTTGACATGATCCTTGTAACTTGGTAGGGGTGTGATGCTTTCAGTGCCTGAATTGGTGTCCTCATTTTTGTTCAAGCACATCATTAGCATGAAATAGTTCTTGCATCACAAGCAATTTCCTTGTATTCTAATTTGGAATGAGAAAAGAACAGTCATGAGTTTAAAAATAGTTGAGTTAGAATGTCAAGACTATTGCTAATAGTATGTTCTAGGCATACTGAATGTATATTTGGACGAAAGGAACACTTCAAGCAGAAATGTGACAACAACCCAGTATTTAGACAGGCGGAGGAAAAAGAAGTGAAGAGTCCCAGAAGATAAATGAGTAGGCTGTAGAATTAGCCATATTTACATGAATCAGCCATTTTCTCTTACTCATTCTACCCATGAAGAGAAGGTGACCACAGCGGAATTAAAGAAAGAAATCCTCTCCCCACCCCACTCCCTCTCCCCTCCAAAAGGGGGGATTTATGCTAATATCATGAATGCCAAAACGTATATAGCATTTCCCCAAAGAGGCAAAGGAGGAGGGGGGAATTTCCTGATGATCCATATTTTCATTAGTTTGAAGACATGAAAGAGATGCAATGTAGCAAGAAAATGATCATCTTTCTCATGGAAGAGTATGCATGAAGTTTGGGATAGATTCACGCAAAATACTGTCTTGTTGACTCTAAGGGAGAGAGTTGCCAACCATAGTTCCAACTCCTTACATCAAACTGAGGCTAGAGGGAGTCTCCGTTGTCCATTAGTCTAAAAGGAATCCTCAGCAGAGTTCCCTCACCTCTACCCCATAAACCACCCACAGGGATTTTTGTTTCATTGTTTTCCTCAAAAGACTGACTTGTTGTTGTGTTAATGACCGGGTCTAGGTGATTTACAAGAAATTCCAAATACCCTGCCCTCCGCCTGTTCTGGATCACAATGTTGGGAATCTGACATTCAACAATACAGTTCCAGTGCACGTGATGATGTTACCCAACAACTCTGAGAGTAGTGGTGTGAACTTCATGATGGATTACACCCACCAGAATCCTGCAGAGCTAGATGAGAAACAGGCCAAGGGCTCTATTCATGGCAGTGGAGTAGAGTATGAAGCACACAGTGATGACAAGTGTCAGCCCAAATACTTTGTATTCAACTCCCGGGTAAGTGAGAGGTCTAGGCTTCTAAGAGCCTAGCAACGTGGCCTCTGAGTTTTTATCTCACAAGCTGAGATGGCCTGGGGTAGCTCTCTGCGTTGAAATGCTAAACATGCGGTGTTGTCCTTGTTTTTCAGACGGCCTATGCAATTCCCATCCTAGCATTTGCTTTTGTATGCCACCCTGAGGTCCTTCCCATCTACAGTGAACTCAAAGAGTAAGGCAGCCATCATTTTAGCGTTCTAATTTGCTTTGAAAATGTGCTCTATTTTCAAAGGTGCTTTATACAGAAGCATAGTTTACAGCTTTGCCTTCACAGGAGGTTTATGCTATAATCACTCATCAGTAATGTGCTTTTAGCACAAAGGTGTGAATCAGCCCCCTCACTGCTTCCTTTTCTCCTGTTCCTTCATCCTAAGGAATCAGGGGAGGGGTTCAGGACAGAGGGAGGATGAGCCAATGTCTGTAAGGATTTTGGCAAGCATGGGGAATTTGAATTTGAATATTGGTGGGAAGAAGTGAGGTCACCTGAACTGGAAATGACCCACACCCATGAAGACCAAAAATTATGATTAGGGTGGCCTGGCTAAGCCACTGATGTCACCTATGGTCAATCTTTAACCCTTGCCTAGAAGACATTCCACCACTGGGATGGGCCAGTGTCTGGCCTTCATAGTCTAATCTGTATAAGGGAGACACTGGTTAGACAATCTTCTTTCTTCCAGCTGATATTCTATGATTCCTTAATACTCTTTTCCCTTTGAGGTTGTTAACATGCCCTTGGGGATGAGTGGGTCAGAGCCCACTACAGCAGCTTCTTCCTTTACCCTGAGGGGAGGTGGTCCTATAATTCTCATCTTCTTTACCCAGACATCAATAACCTCAGTCTTTGTTCTCACTAAATAACAATAACTTGCCCCATGTATTCCGATTTACCTCTTAAAAAACTTATAGAGCACTTTCAATTATTTTGATGTCTTTGATTTACTTGGAAAATCCCATGTAGCTGTTACTCTACACTTGATCTGAGCCGAAAGACAGAGAAGTGATAGCAGTTACCCCAGTGTCAGCAGCCAGGTGCCTCTAGAATGGTTTTCAGAAGCTGTCCAGGTAATGATATCAGGCTTCAGGTTGTCTGGACTCCTGGGAGTAGTGCTTTGCAGTTTCTAGTGGATTCTGGTCCTCAAATCTATCTCACTATGAAATATGAAGTCTTTCTACATTAGGAGCCAGTTTGACCTTTGTGCTAATTACATTCTTAAATACTCAATAGACAAGCATACTTATCAACATAAAATAAACTGATCCTCATATAGGAAAATAGTCCTTTCTAAGACTAAAGAAGTAGCATTTAAGAAAAATGGAAACAAGTCCTCCATAATTCCCTAAGGCAAATTTAAATAAGCTGTGTTTCTGCACTAGAAATGTGGTTTTATAATGAGTAACACAGGCACACATTCTTTTATTATTTTTAAAATTTTAATTGTAAGTAGTGATATTTTCATCTGTTCAGAAAACCAAAGCTCGGTGTTCTTTTTCTTTTCAGTCGGTCCCGGAGGAAGATGCAAACGGTGTCAAATGTTTCCATCACGGGGATGCTCGTCATGTACCTGCTTGCTGGCCTCTTTGGTTACCTAACCTTTTATGGTAGGTCACTCTGTCAAAGTCATTTTCTTTGTGCAAATCCTAGTTGGACTGATCATTAATCCGGGTAGGTATACTTCTTTTAATTACTCTCAATAAACAGCATGACCTGTAGGTACACATGCTCAATTAACATGCTATTTTAGTCTCATCATTTGACCTAAGAAAATGGAAACTGAACCAGGCTGCCTAACAGGTTATAATAATTTGTGAATTCACACATATTTTGTAAAAACCGTCCCTCTAATTTAATTATTTTCCTTAGGGGATAGAGGATATTTCTTTGGCTTGATTTTCTAAGCCATCTAAAGCTACATACATACTGTGAGAGTGAATCAGATTGCATGTTGTAAAGCTCTTTTAGTGGAGTAACTAACTACCAAGCAAATGGCAGAAAAACTACCAAGTCCTTGAGTTGGAACCTGCTTCTTGTTTACCAGTCAAGTCAAATCTGGGGGCTTAGAGCATTATACAAATTTTCTGGATTATCTCATTCCATTCTGCTATAGTGAATGGTTTCCTAAGAAAAAAGGACATGACAGAATTCCTTTCGACCTGGGGACGTACTATCAAAAAACAAAGTGACTATGGCCACGTTTGATTATGCCGAAAACATATCCTCTGTGGCATCTTAACAGGACACAAAAGGAGCAGGATTGTTCTTCTCTTCGACGAAGCATCGCCCTACAGACAAATTTCAGGGAATCAAACATTAACACAAATCAATGTTATCAACATAACTATGTTTTTAAAATAAGCCTCTCTAATATTTTGCATTTTTTTTCCCCTGCTGACTTGGTGAATTAAATTGATTGCAAGACAAATTGGGTAGGAAGAGACTGGAGGGGGCACCATTTGCTTGGTTTTGTTTTTTGTTTTTTTTTTACTAATATTTGGCTTTTAACCAAGCACTGATTTAGATTGGGCATTAACTCTTCGCTGGTTGTAAATTAATGAAAATTGGGTCAATGCCTTTGAAAGTATTTTTAACCCCCTTTGTCTGATTTTGAGGGGAGTAGTGGGAAAATCAGAGTACATCTGATTCTGTAAGCATTTCCTTGTCATTTATGCCTGGAATTCTGAAAGAAGTGTGTTTTCCAGGAGGGCAGCATCTTAATCTTATAGCTTAAGATTCATTGGGAGACCCTATAACAATCATACTAATTCATCTTTGTTACTTAATCAATGAGTCTCAACTCAGTGAGACAAACAAAAACTTGAAAAAGCCCAGAAGTATGTCTGTCAGTGTCATGATGGAGTCATAATGGTTGTGTTTGAAAAAATGTTAAAGATCATTTGTCCTAGGGTTTCCATACTGGGTTTGGAGAAGCTGCTTCGGGGCCCACTGGGCAGGTGAGGGTGGAGGGAGGTGGCAAGACGTGAGGGACAGGCTGATGAGGCTTGGCTGTTTCATCCCTTTCAACCAGAAGACCTTCAGCCTGTCCTCTGTTTTGTGGTGCTTCTGTATAGCAGAGAAAGATTTATCACAATGCAAATGACCTAGAGAAGAGCCTTAGCAATTTTACATTACCTCCTGCAACTTTACAAGCTTCAGGGCCCCTTTGTTCATTTGAACAAAGGTCATATAGCTCATAAACTAAGAGACAGTATAAAAACAGAGGTGTTTGGATTCCCAGACCTGGGTTCATTCTACTATACTGTGTTCCTTCTATAAAACATTGTCTTCGGTAAGCAGTGCCGAAGTGAACTCATTCTCCTCTTCCTCTTTGCAGGAGAAGTTGAAGATGAATTGCTTCATGCTTACAGCAAAGTGTACACATTTGACACCCCTCTCCTCATGGTACGCCTGGCCGTCCTGGTGGCTGTAACACTAACTGTGCCCATAGTGCTGTTCCCTGTAAGTATATGGCTTTGGTGAAAGAATCCTGCTTGACATCACAGATTAGTACATATGTTCTGACTTGATGTTGATTTAATTATAATGCAATGCCCAGGAACATTATTTTTTTATATAGCAGTTTGAACCCACTTAAAATTGACTATGTAATATGTAGACAAAGCAAGTGTTCTTTTTATTTAAAAAATTTTTTAAAATTATTTTTGGCTGCACTGCGTGGCTTGCGGGCTTATAGTTCCCGAACCAGGGATCCAATCCATGCCCTTGGCAGTGAAATAACAGAGTCCTAACCACTGGACTGCCAGGAAATACTTGCTAGAGCAAGTATTTTTAAATGTTAAGTACTTTTTAAATGTAGGGGGAAAATCACAAAATTTATTTCTATGTATTTGTTTGTTTTACAGCTTTATTGAGGTTGAAATTAATTTTCTAACATCTTTATTAGAGTATAATTGCTTTACAATCGTGTGTCAGTTTCTGCTTTATAACAAAGTGAATCAGTTATACATATACATATATCCCCATATCTCTTCCCTCTTGTGTCTCCCTCCCTCCCACCCTCCCTATCCCACCCCTCTATGTGGTCACAAAGCACCCAGCTGATCTCCCTGTGCTATGCAGCTGCTTCCCACTAGCTATCTATTTTACGTTTGGTAGTGTATATATGTCCATGCCACTCTCTCACTTTGTCCCAGCTTACCCTTCCCCCTCCCCGTATCCTCAAGTCCATTCTCTAGTAGGTCTGCATCTTTATTCCCATCTTGCCCCTAGGTTCTTCATGACCACTTTTTTTTTTTTTTTTTAGATTCCATATATATGTGTTAGCATACAGTATTTGTTTTTCTCTTTCTGACTTACTTCACTCTGTATGACAGTCTCTAGGTCCATCCACCTTACTACAAATAACTCTGTTTCATTCCTTTTTATGTCTGAGTAATATTCCATTGTATATATGTGCCACATCTTCTTTATCCATTCATCTGTTGATGGACACTTAGGTTGCTTCCATGTCCTGGCTATTGTAAATAGAGCTGCAATGAACATTGTGGTACATGACTCTTTTTGAATTATGGTTTTCTCAGGGTATATGCCCAGCAGTGGGATTGCTGGGTCATACGGTAATTCTATTTTTAGTTTTTTAAGGCACCTCCATACTGTTCTCCATAGTGGCTGTAACAATTTACACTCCCACCAACAGGGCAAGGGGGTTCCCTTTTCTCCACACCCTCTCCAGCATTTATTGTTTCTAGATTTTTTGATGACGGCCATTCTGACTGGTGTGAGATGATATCTCATTGTAGTTTTGATTTGCATTTCTCTAATGATTAATGATGTTGAGCATCCTTACATGTGTTTGTTGGCAGTCTGTATATCTTCTTTGGAGAAATGTCTATTTAGGTTTTCTGCCCATTTTTGCATTGGGTTGTTTGTTTTTTTGATATTGAGCTGCATGAGTTGCTTGTATGTTTTGGAGATTAATCCTTTGTCAGTTGCTTCATTTGCAAATATTTTCTCCCATTCTGAGGGCTGTCTTTTCTTCTTGTTTATGGCTTCCTTTGCTGTGCAAAATCACAGCAAGATCCTTTTTGACCCACCTCCTAGAGAAAGGGAAACAAAAACAAAAATAAACAAATGGCACCTAATGAAACTGAAATTAATTTTTAAGCTCAAATTCAAAAAAGCAGATCTTGAGCTTCTCTCTTGTGGATTAGTAGAAATGAGTAGGAATTCATATAACTTCTGAAATTTGAAAGCCGAAACCACATTCACTTTCAAATCATATTATATTTTCAACACAGTTCTGAAGGTATTTCATTTTCTCCCCCGATTTTATTGTGCTACCTAAACAATCAAAAGTCATCTTATTTAATCTGATTTCTTGAAGGCTAATGAGAAGGAGATTCATGTTAAGTAAATTACACACTAGAACCAAATTTCTTGAAAAATAGTCATGTTATCCATCACATGTCTCTTCTTCTACTGCCCCCAAGACTGACACACACCCTCTTGTCAGACTCGTACTAGGACGGTCCCTACATGGCATTTTCCATTGGCGCCAGTTGTTCTGGGATCACAGAGCAGGGCTGGTCATGGAGACTTGGGCTGCATGAGTTAAAATCACCACCTATGGATAAACAGAAGTCTGCACTTTCCTGCCAACTCTTCCACTTTCATAAGCACTGAATTTACCATTCATTTTAGGGGGGAAAATCAGTAGCCAGCACTGTCCTGCACAGAATATTCCATACAGGGCCAAGTAGATGAGGACTGCTCATATAATGACACTGCGGTCACTTTAAATGCAGCTTGTGTGCTGAATTATTTTTTGGCACATTCCTTTTTCATGAGTGCATGAAATCAGATCCTTATTACTATGGTGGCCAAGAGTTTACTTTTAAATAATGTCTTGCCTCTCATATATCTGAAAGTATTTCAAATGTTATGCACTCATCTTTAGCCTAAAATCAGCTCCATTGTGGGGACAAGGCAGAAGACAGCTGTAGACAGAAAGGGTACCATAGGGTAAAATTTCCAAGCAAACAGCATCGCCAAGAAAAGAATATCTGAAACCCTTCTTTTTGTGTGTAAAGATATTACTGATTAAATTCTGGCACACAGTGGGCACTCATATCATTGTTGAATCAAAGCATTTTGTAAAAGAAATCTGTTATGTGCTTCTGTATTGCTTTATTCATAAACCCTAAATACAGTGCTTTCAAGCCGTGGTCTCAAGAGATTAATGGACTTGGCTGTCGTTACTCAGCTAGTTGTTAATAGTTGAACTAATGCATTGCTCACAGCATGACACTGATGGCTGCGGTCATGATAACACGAAATGAAAGTCAACCTTTCATTTAGTGATGACCATTTCACTTTGACATTAACAATTCAGGTTGTCCACAGAAATTCTTCCCTTGTATAACAGATCAGGCAGTGGCATAAATCTGACCACCAGGAATGGCAACACATTTCCCATTAGTTGTATCTCCCATAGTAGTTTGGAAACATTTCCCATCCGATGCCCATTAAAACCAAAATTGACCATTAGAACCAAATTTCAGAAAACTAACTAACTGCTATCCTCCATTATGTATTTAAACTCAACATTAGCATTTATGAAACATTTTGCATGTAATTCTGCCTCACCCCCTACAACGTTACATTGAGATGGTATGTTTGATTGTCCACATTTTCGCCTGAAGGTAAGCCGTGTGCACAGTGACTGGCACAAGATGAGCTCAACAAGGTTTGCTAAGGAAAATCGTCTCCAAATGAATCTTGCCCTTTCTTGAGGTGTATAAACTGCCCTTTCTAGCAAAAGCATAGATTCGTCCCCTTGCCAACATTTGCCATGAACTTCAGTTTGGGTGAGGATCTTAGCTATTTGAACCAAGCTTCCATGGCTTTGATGGATGACATAAAAGTAGGTCCAGCCTCCCTGTCCCAGTCAAGTGCCACAAGGCTACATTCAGACACTTCTCTCCCAAAGTGATAGAAGTTGGTTGTGATGTATTTGTTTGTTTCTTACAGTTTAAAACCAAGATTTTCCACGTGTCCAATGCTGAGTCAAACAGCATGGTTCTACTGACAAGTTTCTTTGAATTAAGAAAACTCTTGACTAATAAGTTTATTGACTTTGCTTTGGTATCCCCCCATACAAATAATAAAACAAACAAATAAAACCTAAAATGTATTAGGTTTAATCTGGATTAAAATATATCAGTTTTAGGTATTATTTTGTATTCTCCTATTTTCAACAAATATGTTGGTTCTTTTTCTTAAGAGCCCAAGAAGAGATGACAAGTGTTGTTGATGGTGGTGGTTGCTTTTTCCTTTTATCTCTCCATTTATTATCTTTCTTTTCTCCAGACAGGTTAGCTTTTTCCTTCTTAGAAAGTGCACAAAGTAAGTGCTTGAAGTGTTTATTGAGCAATAAATAAATAAAGAGAATTAAGACTCTAGCTTTTTCACAAGCCACTCAACACTGTTTTGTCTTTCTTAGTAGTGGGAGGAGGTGATATGGAGTGGGATGTCTATTACGGGACTGCGCCTCCTTCCCAAGGACGAATAATGCCATTTTCAGCTTCTGCTTCCCTTTATGCAGAAAATGCACACATTACCATGAAAAACAGAAACCCCAATAACCCTAACGTGTTTATCAAGAACACACAAACTCAAATTCTACCTACCGCACCTTAAAAAAAAAAAAGGAGATCGTGTCTCAGATTCTTTGGCTACTTCCTCTTCATTTTATTTTAGTAAAACCAATCTTTTCACTTATGTTGCCTTCAGACTTCCTGTTTTGAAGTGAATATAGATATAGGCCTAGAAATATGGCAGATGTTGCTATGAACTGGAATAGAACAGTGATGCAGAGGTATTTGCTACACCCTTGTCCTACGCAATCCTACTGAAGTATGGTTCACTTCTCAGCAACAGAATGGATTTTTTTTTAGAGTGCAGAACTAAGGCTCCCGATTTCTACTCAACCTCCACGTTTCTGACCTCACATTGAGTCCCCACTTTAGAACACAACACGCCCTAACACGCTCCTGTTCAGAACGCTGTCTCCGGAAATAACAGAGGTTTTCTCTAGAACTGCATGGAACTTTTCTAGAATTATTCACGGGGCTGTGGCTGGGGACTTCCCCACGCACAGCATCTGACCCACATTTCCAGGTTCTTATCAGTTTGTGTCAGAGAGAAAAGGGCACTGAGATAAGTGGGGCAGAAGGCAAGGCTTTCTGGGTAATAAGTCAGAGTCACCTCTATCTTGACACACAGGTAAACAGAGCTGCTGGGGACCTCGCAATCCCAGGCTCACTCCTCAAGGCAGCGTTTACACATGGAATGACTAGCAAGTTTCATTCTATTCTTTTCCACCAACTACCACCATCAGCAGCCTTCCATCTCCCTATTTTCCCTGTTGCCCATTTTAGGAATGCATTGGCAACTCTAAATGCCTTCAGTTCTGTTTGGGATTTTGTTACTCCTTATTCATTCTGAAGAGCAAGATTTCACCATTTACTTCAATCATTATTCCTGTAAACTTTCTATACTATTACATCATTAGGCCAAATCTCAATCTTTCTGGGAGACGTGAGACCTTAGGAAACTGTATTTATTTACATTCAGAGGCCCTGTACAGATAGGTTTGCCTCTAACTCAGCTTATAGAATTAAAGGCATTATTTCAACAAAGGGCTAAAAAAGCACATACATGTGACCCCTGCCTGAAAATAACCTGTATTCTACTTGTTTATGCTATAAGTTTATCACTTTCAGACAAATAGTTCCTTAAGCACTATGTATGAACCATAGAAAGCTTATTTTAAGCTTATTAAGTTTGGACAATATTGAATAAGCACTAATTGTAGGACATAAAGGAGAATTTCCAAGCTGCTGGGGAAAACAAAATCAAACCATTTGTTTTCCTCAGTCTACTTTTCAGAGTGAGATTCATAATTTTCACTCATCCAAATTTTAAAATCCGTTACAAACAAACCGTTTCCAGAGACTATCTGGCCTTGCCATTCTGGAAGTGAAATTGCCTTTTAAACCTAAGCAGATGGCTTTAATTTTTGGTGCACTGGTATGAAGAGAATGTCACATTAGACACTGCAAGCAATTCAGCTCAAAGTTTTTGTCATTCATATGTGTGTTTCAAAATACATTTTACATTTTCTCTCTTTTAAGTGAATTCCCATCTCCACACCATTAAGAGACTTCAGAAGCAAAATTTTAAAGTGAAAATCAATCCTAGCATTTCTAAAAATGGGAAGCTCTAGCTTAACTCAAGTGCTCTCTTATTGAAAAGCCAATAAATGAATTCCACTAAGTCCAAAAGTGTCCTCTAAAAGATTCAAAAGATAAGAATATTTCCAACTTTGTTAAGCTGTTCAAACATAAATGGCACTCCCTCCCTCTACCCACAAGGATCTTTTTATCCGGTTACATCAGGGTAACTTGAGCAGGTGCTACAACTGGAGCCTCTCTTGACCCTTCCCCTACTTATTTCAGCTGCTGAAATAGGGCTGAAATCTGTCAAGGATCTCAAAGGGAGGAAAAAGTTTTGCTCTGTTCAATTTAAGTCAACATTTATTGAGTGCCTCCTGCATGCAAGACACTAAGGTAGAAATGAGGAATGTTAAGATTATTAGGTCTTGTTCTTTGCCTTTTGTGCATTTATAATCTATACTTGTGGGGAGGTGAAAGGAGTGAACACAAAATATATCATATTTTTTAAAATATCAGGTGGCAAAAATGGTAAATCAAATGTAAAATTAAGAAACAACAGGTTTGTAAAAATTCTGTTCACAATCACATGCAAATAAATTCAGTGCTTGCCCTTCATACTTAATCCAGGCTGATGAGACATGATTAGAAATCAACAAGGGTTTTATTGTGTCTCTGAGTTATATATCTTATCTGTTCATTTATCTCTTTCTGACTGAGATTATTTTCAAGAAAATAATTCTGAAAGCAGAGAAAGGGAGCACAAGATAGATCACCAAGGAAAACGACACGTTCCCAAACATCAAAAATCAGCATCAAACTTACACAACAATATGAATGTACTTAATACCACTGGACTGTACACTTAAAAGTGACTAAGATGGTACATTTTATGTTATTTTTACTTTACTGAAATTTTTAAAATTTGAAAAAAATCAACATCAAGATCTTTTCTGGGAGAAAAAGGAAAAACAAAGAAAATGCTTTAGAGGGGTGAGAATATTTGAAACAGTAGATAAAGTTAAAAACAAAGCAGTGACAGGGGATAGAAATAAATTAGGAGTTTGGGATTAAAACATACACATTACTGTATATAAAATAAGTAACCAACAAGGACCTGTTATATAGCACATGGAACCATACTCAGTATCTTGTAATAACCTATAATGGAAAAGAATCTGAAAGAGGAAAAAAAAAATATATATATATATGTATAACTGAATCACTTTGCTATGCTCTTGAAACTAACACAACATTATAAATTAACTATACTTCAATTAAAAACAAAAACAAAGCAGTGACCTTGCCTTTGCACTTCCTTGCTGTAGATTCGTACATCAGTGACCACACTGTTATTTCCCAAAAGACCCTTCAGCTGGATAAGACATTTCCTGATTGCAGCCATACTTATTGCACTTAATAATGTTTTGGTCATCCTGGTGCCAACGATAAAATACATCTTTGGATTCATAGGTAAGCTTCAGAAAGGTTTTTATCTAATCAGCTCAAGCTGTCCATAAATGGAGGGAGCCAGTGATGGGAGGTCAAGCATCCCAGTCCATCTCAGGCTCACAGAATTCCTAGTAGTCCAGCTGGTCACCGTCCCTCCCTCCCAGGCGACACTGGACGTTATTCATGGGATCAGAAAATGTTAGTGCTAAAACCTACTTTACAGGTCATCTAGTCTAGCTGCCTTTTCTGACAGACAAGGCAACTGAGCCTCATAGAAGTCAAGTCATATACCTTGAAGTGAACCCAGGATTTGGACCTAGGTCTTAACTCTGCATCAAAGAGGAAGGAAGATAGATTTTACCTACAGGATGCCCTCGTAGGTCTGTGAGTATCAGCTGAGCCTTAAAGGATGTCTTTGGAGGAAGAGGAGGTTGACTTTGTAAAGCATATTATTTCCCTTAACTGGGTGGCCTTGTAATATATTTGATTTTCCATTCTGCTGATTTGAGGGTTTACTCACATTTTAAATACAATATAAAACTTTAAAAACTCAGGTGTAAGCAACTTGAAAAGTTAGAAGTGGATCAGAAGGGTGTGTGATGAGTTCAGCCTTCTTAGTATGTGTTTATATTACTAATTTCCTATAAATTTGTAACATTCAGCCTTTTTGTTATTATATGTGATGTATACTTACTAGCCAGCTATGATGTTAGGTGCATTTAAATTTTATTTATAAACATACCTTCTTTGAATAAGCATCCATGAGCTTATAGAGCTTTTCGTGCTTTGATTAGGGTCGCTTTAGATTTGGTTTCTTTCAAGTGTATGCCCTTGGGTCTCTGCCCTGCTGAGTAAGAATTTGACCTGTCCGGTGTCTCTCCTCAGGGGCTTCTTCTGCCACTATGCTGATTTTCATTCTTCCAGCAGTTTTTTATCTTAAACTTGTCAAGAAAGAACCTCTTAGGTCACCCCAAAAGGTCGGGGTAAGTAAGATTCGCAATCTCTCCCATTATAACTTGCTCTTTGACTACATAGAGTAAACCAGGAAATGCATGCACACAGTTCCAAAAAATGAATTGATGCACAAGAATCAAAAATCAAAGACGGGCTGGAACTCTCTGGTGGAGAGAAAGGGGGCATGGATTTCTGTCACTCAGATGATTCCAGGACTTCTTCTCTTCAAATATTAAATGTCTTGTGCTGAGTCCTTCCTACCTGTCAAATGCTAATGGAGTTTGCCCACAGGTTTCCATATATTCCAGTTTCCACCACCAAGCTATTGCTGCATTATCCGCCGGAAATTATGCAGAAAGGAATTAGGCTCCCTAGCAGTGTGATGAAAAAATTTAAACATTTTGGTCATATTCGTTAGGTTTGTAAGGCCAAAAAAAAAAAAAAAATGTTGCTTCTGTTTTCCCCTCCTCAGTATCTTGTTGTTCCCTGGTGTGGACTAAGAAATAGAACCATTCATTTTCCAGTTAATCTCTTATAGTATAATTTACAGTCTTATTAACCTAGGGAGTATATATTTCTTTCCCATGATAGTACTGCAAAAATATATACTAGAAATAATTGTTTTTCCAATATTAAATATTATCAATGACTGCTTGATAAAGTCTTGTATTAAGGCTTGAGTCTGACTGACTGACCCTGAATTTTGCCTGGGAATCATTCTCCTCTCTGGTTCAGGGACTTTGGTATCAAAAGCTCCCCCCATCATCTTGCCCCATAATTTCCACTCTATGTAGTCCATTCTGCTTGGACTTTTACAGCAGTGTGACCTTGGCAAATTACTTGTCTTTTTATTTTCAGTTTGACCAGATATAAAAGCGAGTAAAATTATCTACTAGATCCTTTCTAGTAAAATAAAATCTTTAGCTGCTCTTTCCTCATATGTAGAATTAGGAGATTGATCTGTGTGGTAATATATAAGGCTCCTTCTAGTGTTAAAATTATGAAATATTTGTATATAATTATATGTACATGTATATATATGTGTATATATGTAATTACATACACACACATACACTTTGAAGTTTTTTTCAAGGAATATGCATGCATTATAGTAGGCTTTTGTTTTTGTTTGCTTTAAAAAATTTAATCGTATCATACATACCACTCTTTTATAACCTGACCCTTTTCACCTAAAAGATTGTGAGCGCTCCCTAGGTCATTAAATCTTTTTCTATTGCTTGATTTGTAATGATTACAGGGTATTCCATCATTTTGATGTACCAAATCAATTAACCATTTTTCTATTTTGAACATTTGGGTTAAATCTCACTACTACTGTATTCACCCTCTTTCCCCAGCTAGGGTTCTAAATTGATTGAACTGCTAGGCATGGACATCTAAGCTATAAGGATAATATAATTCAATATGCAAATCAGATGACTGCCTTAAGTAAGCAACTTATAAAAGCAAACTGTACTAAGGAAGTATAGCTTCTGTGTTCCCTGACAAGTTCTCTCTGACTTACAGGCTTTAATTTTCCTTGTGGTTGGAATCATCTTTATGATTGGAAGCATGGCACTCATTATAATTGACTGGATTTACAATCCCCCAAATTCCAAGCATCACTAACCCAAGGAAAAATACTGTATTTTCCTGTTGGAGATAGTTGCAAACCCAAAGACTTTTGAGTTATCTCGATTGGAATGTTATTCACAGGAAATAACAGGAAGATTCCAAAGATGTTTACCAGCAATATCACCAGGCACCTGCAGAAGAGGAAATCATCATTTTCATCACAAATGGCTGTTTATGTGTTTAAAATCTGTGGTGCACACTTCTACCCAGGTTTTACTAGAGCAGTGTGAGATGATGTATTTTTGCTTCTGCACAAGCCGAATAAGGGTAGCTGCATGATAATACCCTCTTCCCTCTCCTCCCACCTTCTCCCCCCACAAAAGTACCAAATTCCTGTATTCTCAGAACATCAAACAAAAATGCCCTGGTGGCAAAGCTATTACTATTTAACGCCTTCCCTCAATCTTGCACCAAATACTCTGGGTGTATTTAATAACAGAGGCAAAAAGCATGTTTTATGAACTGTCTCTGTACGGTACATGAGACACCAGGCTAGAACATCTTATGGTCAACACTAAAGGAATATTTTGCCCATCCTGTTTGTGACATTGAATTAGTGACTTCTTCATTCAGTAGATCTTTTGTAAATGTTAAAACATCTTACGAAACATAGAGAGGGGCTTTATTTAAATTATAGAACAACAGCAAAACAATGCTTATAGCTAAACTGCGTGTTCTGGAAGCATTTATCAATGGTATTCCCAATCCTCTTGTCATAGTTTTGTCACTGAACAATGCCCTCCCTCTCGTCTTCCATTCTCATTCAGAATTTTTAGAAGACCAGGATTCACGTGGAGCTACACTACCCAGTATTGTTTGATACATTTTTATTTGATAAACATTCAGTGCAGGAAACTGTGATTGCTATATGTTTATGTATATAATCTTATTCTGTAGTCATCAGAATTTTAATGTATGGTACATTTGATTTTTATTTTTTACATGTGTAGTTTTCTCTCTTCACAGTCAAACATTTATATTATTGGGGATGAGAGTAGGGAATTAATTTGATGGGCTCAAAAATCCATGTGTACGTATCTGTTTATTGGGGATATTTTAAATTTGAAATCTGAGTTATATAGTTCAGTAATGCTCTTCTTCAATGTTTACAATATTATCGTAATCATCTAGAAGAAAGTACGTTCCCTATTTGCAAATAATTATCAATACTAAGGTGGTTTTTTTTTTTTTGTGCGATACACGGGCCTCTCACTGTTGTGGCCTCTCCCATTGCGGAGCACAGGCTCCGGACGCGCAGGCTCAACGGCCATGGCTCACGGGCCTAGCCGCTCCGAGGCATGTGGGATCTTCCCAGACCGGGGATCGAACCCGTGTTCCCTGCATCGGCAGGCGGACTCTCAACCACTGCACCACCAGGGAAGCCCTAAGGTTGTTCTTTTAATTTAGCAGGTCTAAAATAGGATTTCATTCAGTTTAGCTTGCACAGGTATTTGCTGACATTCATTTGCTATTTAATACAATATTGACCCATTTTCTATAAAAATAAAAATGCTAACACTACAAAGAGATGCAAATGATTATTCTTGCTCACTTCTACAACATAGTTTCATGAAATGGATTTAAAATTAAGTATTCATTGCCTAGAATTTCTGGAGTTTGCTCCTTTTTTTTTCTCAATCAGTATCAAGCACATTTATTGTATATTTTAGTACAGCCAAGTATGAAATATAGGTATATATAAGTATGATAAAATTAAATCATATTTCAATAGTTTTTGCTGGAATGTGCCTTAAGTAAATATATATTTGTTTTCTGTATTATTTTCTAGAGTCATAATACTGTAAAATGGTGCACTTTGTTAAGGAAATTGAGCATTACTAGAAACTATCATAACTTCTGACATACTATTATTGGAAAAAATTTGCCAAATAGCATTTTTAAGATATATTTCTATTTTCATTCATCTAAAGAGTGTATCAAAATAGAAAGTGAAAAAAGGTACCTTCTGAGTGTTAAAAAAAATGTTTGGTCTGAATGTATTTAAATGTAAATAACAAAGATTGATCCAAAAAATTGAAAAACTGTAAAATCTGTATATATTTTGAATGCTTTACATTTGAAATGACTGACTTGAAAATATCAACATGTTTAATTATATAAATATTCAAGAGCAATACTACAGTGCCAAATAATAAAGCACCATTTTTTTCTCACGGCCTTTTTCAGGATCATAGATCTCATAGACTGCAGGGCAGACATACATATGGCATCTTGTACTGGTTAATTTAGCCCCATTTAAAAACAGATGAAAACTTTATTTTCTTATTTCATTTATAAGATGGTTCAATGTATTGGGAGGCTTTTTTATTACAGAAAGTGTATATTGGTATATAATAAATGAACTTTTCAAATGGCTATGATGTAATTTTCTTTCTATTGTTGAAGGCTGTGAATTATTTATACATGAAAAAACATTTTTAATCTAAATATTGTCTCTTTTATTTTGGTATATGTTCCCTTTTTTTTGTTACTCTTGACATATAACTAACATTTATAGCTTTCAAAAATATAGTTGCCATCTTATTTTGGCAAAATACACAGCTAATTCTAAATCATTCTTATTTTATATCATCCTAGAATGAGTGTGGAAGAAATGGCTCTTTATGGTGAATTAGGGAGAATTCATTTGGGATGGAAAAAGAGGGACTAGAAGAAAGATGAAAATAATAAAATAAAGACATGGAAGATTTGGGACAAGGGAAAGCAACATGGGAGTGATGAAGATTGGGTAGAAATGGACTAGTAGTGGGATTGACAGGTCATGTGCTAAGTTTATGCTTAACTTTCTAAGAAACTTCCAAGTAGGTCTCCAAGGTGGTTCCACCATTTTCATTTTCACCAGTAATACATACAAGTTCCAGTTGCTCCACATCCCTGCTGACATTTGACATTGTCTTTTGTACTTCAGAGCCTTTCAAGTAGGTGTGAAATGTTATCTCATCGTGATTTTCATTTCCATTTCCCTGATGACTAGTGTTGGACACTTTTCATGTATTTAATAGCCATTCATCTATCCTTTTGTAAAGGGTCTGTTCAAATCTCTTGCTTATTTTTAAAATTAAGTTGTTTGTCTTTTTATTGTGTATTTGTCAGAGTTCTTTATGTATTCTGAATACATGTCCTCTGTCAAATTGCAAATATATTTTCCCAGTCTATGGCATGTTTACTCATTATCCTAAAGGTGTTCTGCAATTCCTCTCTTACTGGGATAAGATTACTTGGAATGGTATTATCATAATTAATTTTTAGATTTTCAAATTTGGAGGGTAAGAGTCTTCTTTTCTTTCTCTCTCTCTTTTTTTTTATGTTGGTGTATTTTTGCCTTGTAGTTAGCTTTATTTAACGTATGCTAATTTAGTTCTTGTTCTATACAGCTCTTTGATTAAAAATAACTTTTTCTAAGTCACTTTAAATCTTCATTAGGAGGCCCAGAACTACCTAGATAAGCCCAGAACATCAAAAATCCTTTCTGGCTACTTGTAATCAACTTCATTAGTTCTCTCATCCCTTGTTACAGGCACATATAGAGGAAACGAGAAATTATTTCATTTGGTTCTTATTTACCAGCTTGGAAGTTCTGCCATTTTCTCTGCATTTTCCTTCATGTGCAGAAGCAGTGTGCATAACCTTTGCTTCTGTAGCATGCATCTTCATGACTGTCTTTTCCCAATAAAAAAATTTGTACTAATTATTACTGTTGAAGAAACTGATTTTTTTAAAAAGTTAAAAGAAAACTTTACACCACACATCAAAATGAAAAAATTCAATATGGAATCCAAAACATAACCAGGAGACATTTTAGGAAAAACTATTTGATAGCTGCATGTGAAAGTAAAACACAATGGAAGAAATCACAAAGGCAATGATGAATACACATAACTACACAACAGTAAAAAATAATTCTGTACATTAAAGAATAAACAATTAAAAATAATAGCTACTACAAAATACAGACCAATATATCCTTAATGTATGAAGATAATACAAATTAATAAGGGAAATACCAAGAATCTAATAGAAGAACGGGTAACGGTCATGAAATCACTGACAAGAAATGGATGGTGAATGAGTATTTACAAATAGTATGACCTCGCTATGAATCAAAGACAGGCAAGTAAAGACATAATTAAATAAAATTGCTTTGCCCGTCAGAGTACTAAGATAAAGAAAAAGTAATATTCTGTCCCGGTGAGTGTGGGGAGTGGATCACTCTCATTCTGGTGACAGAAATCTTTGTTTTGCTAATCTTATCTGGAAAGAATTCTGACCATACTTATAAAGATCCTCACAAATGTTTGTAGTAGTCAGAATGGTCCCCCAAAGGTATTCACACTCTAATCCCTGGCACCTGAAAATATGTAGGGAAATGGGACTTGGTAGATATAACTGAAATACAGATCTTAAAACAGGGAGATTATCCTGAATAATCTAGTAACATAAGCCCTTAAAATCAAAGAACTTTCTTCAGCTAAAGTCAAAAATATTCCAAGTGTAAGAGGGACTCAACTTGCCATTGATGGCTTGAAGATGGAGGAGACCACATGGAAACTGTGAAAAAGAAATGAATTCTTCCAACAACTTAAATGAGCCAATAAGATGATTCTTCTCTGAGCCTCCAAATAGGAGCCTAGGGCACCAACACCTTGATTTGAAGCTTGAGAGACCCTAAGCAGAGTACTCTGTTGAGCCAGCCAGGCTTGTGACCCTACAAATCTGTGAGATAATAAATGTGTCATTTTAATCTGCTAAATTTGTGATAATTTGTTATGGCAGCAATATGAAACTACAAAATTCAATGTTCTTGTCTTTTGATCCACCAATTTCTTTTATAAGAATCTATTCTCAGGAAATAATCAGAGAAGTGAATTGACTAATATGTACTCATGTATTCTTTCAACATATAATGGGTTACAATTTTGAAATACTCCAAATATCCAAAATTTTGGAATGATTTAATAAATTCTAGGACCTTCATAGGCTAGAATATGACACAGTCATTAAAAATGTTTTTGAATAATCACCAATGAAACGAAAAACTATGGTATAATATTAAGTGAAAAAAAAAACAAGAATAAATGCTTTCTTATCCCAAGTTTACATATTAAAACTACATGGAATAGAAAAAATAGGCATAGAAAAAAATGAAAGAGACCTAAAATGTTAAAAGTAGATATTTGTAAGTAGTAAAATAATTAGCAATGTTAGTTTTCATCTTCATATGTTTCTGTTATTTTCTAAATTTTCTACAAAGACTATATATTCCTTTTATTGTTAGGAAAAACTTTTCAGAAGAAAAAAATTTTCTATTTATATTTTCTGGAAAAAGAATGCATGCATACTGCCAATTTCTATATTTTCAGCTGAGTCTAAAGGCAGAATTAAATGAAATTGCAATTCACAATTAGGGAATAGTCATTGATGACTGAAGCAGAACCTAAAAGGATGGGGCAGACCATGGCCAGAGTTTGGGGCTGGGACAAGATAGGGATGACATGAAGAAAATGGTGGAGCATAGTCAGTAGACCAGGATTTGAGTCCCATATACATGTTTTGGTCAAGTCATTTAATTTTATTGAGCTTTAGTTTCTTCATTTTTGCTGGAATAATTTCTGTGTAATGCAGTTCCCAAGATCATTTAGCTTGGAATTGTTGGAAATGTCAGAAGATTCTTTCTTGAACATAGTCACAACTCTAGTTCAAATGTTTGGCAATAGTCACGAATAAGGGATGGAAGAACTCTCTCCAATGGGAGAATTCCAAAGCATACCATGCAGCAATGATTTCTGCAGCTTGGTCCTGGAAATGAGTAGATAAGTCAAGTGTTTCTGAAGAACACTCTGCCTTGCCATTCAGGCTGAATAATTTAACAGGTAAACATCTACTCAGTGAGGAACATGTGCCAGATTCCACACTAGGTACAAGAATACAGAGTAGTCCTCATCTTTAAGGAGGTTATAGCCTAGAGGAGGGAGCACATGTATACAGATAGTTACAATATAAAATGGAAAATTCTTTAGTATATACCCAGGATTCCCTGGAACTACTAAGGGGAATGCCCACGTCAGCCTTTGGAAAGAGAAGTAGTCAGGGATAGCTGGCAACAGATACTCCATAAGCTAAGTCCTAAAGTACACATTGGAGTTATCAGGTAAAGAGATGGAGTACAAGAGCAAGCATTATGCACGAGAACATGATTCCTCTCTTTGACCACTCACCTCCACACACACATATATGCGCACGCTTTCCACATACTCTGTAGTAGATTTCTTTTGCTGCTATAAAAAATTACCATGGGCTTCCCTGGTGGTGCAGTGGTTGAGAGTCCGCCTGCTGATGCAGGGGACACGGGTTCGTGTCCTGGTCCAGGAAGATCCCATATGCCACGGAGAGGCTGGGCCCATGGGCTATGGCTGCTGAGCCTGCACATCCAGAGCCTGTGCTCCACAACGGGAGAGGCCACAACAGTGAGAGGCCTGCGTACTGCAAAAAAAAAAAAAAAAAATTATCACACACTTAGTGACTTAAAAGAATATATTTTATTTTCTTACCACAGAAATAGCAGGGATCAGTAGAAGCCCCAGCAGAGTCACATAAACCAAGCAGAGCAAATAAAACAACAAAGATTCTTAACATTAAACTGTACTTAGTACTACAGCCACAAAGTAGGCCAGGACCTTTGTGTCAAATCTAAACAGAGTGACTGCCTGCTACAGTAAAAAAATTAAATAGAATGTCTGATACACAATTAAAAATCATCTGTCATACCAAGAATGAAGAAAATTAAAATTTGACTGAAAAAGATAATCAACTGATGCTAACACTGAGATGAATCAGATGTTGGAATTATCTGACAAAGCTTTTAAAGCAGCAATCATAAAAATGCTTCAATGATCAGTTATCAACTTCCATGAAATGAGTGAAAAAAATAGAACATCTCAACAAAGAAACTGAAGTTCAAAAAAGAACCAAATGGAAATTATAAACTGAAAAATGCAATAACAGAAATTTAAAGAAAAATACATTGGTTGTTCTCAGTAGTAGAATGGAGATGATGGAGGATAGAATCAGTGAACTTGAGTAAATATCAATAGAATTCACCTAATCTGAACAACAGAAAGGAAGGAAAGAGACTGGGGAAAGAAAGAAAGGAAGGAAGGAAGGAAGAAAGAAAGAAAGAAAGGGTGAGAGAGAGAGAGAAAGGGAGAGAGGGAGGAGGGGGAGGGAGGAAGGAATGAAGGAAGAAGGAAGGAAGGAAGGAGAAGAGAGAGAAGGAGGGAGGGATGAGGGGAGGGAGGAAGGAAGGAAGGAAGGAAAGAAGGGAGGGAGGGAGAGAGAAAGAGAGAAGGAAATAAGAGAACTGAGCTGTGAACATATGTGGCAAAAACAAACAAAAAAGTCAACATTTGTATTATCAGAATCCTAGAAGGAAATGAGAAAGAAATTGGTGCTAAAAGACTATTTGAAGAAATAATGACTAAATATTTCCCAAATTTGGTGAAAGATACAGAGCTACATATTTTAAAAATCTCAGTGATACCCAAAGGATAAATCAAAAAATGTCCACACCAAATAGTAGTCAAACTTCTAAAAACTAAAGATAAGGAAAAAGTTTTGAAAGCATCTCAAGAGAAATAAAATGTTATCTATAGAAGAACACTAATTCAAATGTTTGAGGATTTCTTATCAAAACATGTGGAGATCAGAAAGAAACAGCACAGCATTTTTCAAGCGCTGAGAGAAAAAGAACTGTCAACTGCAAATTCTATATCCAGCAAAACTATTCTTCAGGAATGAAGGGAAATAACTACACTCCCAGAAAAAGGAAAACTGAAAGAATTGTTGCAGACCTACTCTTAATGATTGACTAAAGAACATCCTTCAAAAAGAAAGTAAATGATAAAAGAACAGATGTTAGAGCAACAGTAAAGAAGAAACAAAGGAAAGACCAGAAATATGGATATATACAATAGACTATTCTTCTCTTCATGAGTTTTATAAATACATTTTGTGATTGAAACAAAAATCATAATACCATCTCATACTCAAGGAAATAATTTTTTAAATGGTGAAGGTAACAGAGACCTAAATAGAAGTGAGGTCTTCACAATTTGCTCAAGGTGATTAAATGTTGATACCAGTTGACTGTGATAAGTAACATATGTATACTGCAATACCCAGAGCAACCACTACAAAACTATCCAGAGAAATATGTTCAAAAACACTATCAATAAACCAAGATGAATTCCTCAAAAATGGTTAACCCACTGGAAGCCAAGGAAAGAGAAACAGAATAATGAGAACGAGAAGAAACAAAAAGAAAAGAAATAATAAAGTGACAGACTTAAGCAATTACATACCAGTAATTACTTTAAATGTAAATGGTTACGTATACCAATCAAAAAAAAAAAGATTAGAAGAATGAATAAAAATTATGACCCAACTCTATGCTGATAACAAGAAACTTGCTTCACATTCAATGACATAGATAGGTTGAAAGTAAAAGGGTGAGAAAATATATACAGGCCAAAAATTAATAATAATAGAAAAGCAGGAGTGGTTATATTAATATCTGATAAAGTAGACTTCAGAGGAAAGAAAAGTATTAGGGACAAAAAGGTGAGCCTTTGTCCCTATCATGTAAATAAAGATAAAAGGATCAAACCAGCAGAAGTGTGCACACACCAAACAGCAGAGCCTCAAAATACGTGAAGCAAAAACTGACAGAGCTGAACTAGAAAGATGAATCCACAATTTAGTTTCAGATCTCCACATTAATCTCTCAGAAACTGATAGAACTACCAGACAGAAAATCTGCAAAGATAGAGATCTGAACAACACAATCAACCAAAATGTTCTAAATGATACACATGGAACATTACATCTCCAGCAGCAGAATACACAGAATTTTTTCAAGCACCCATGGAACATTGACCAAGATAGACCATATCATGGACCATAAAACAAACCTCAACAAATTTAAGAGAATTAAAATCATACAAAGTGTGTTTTCTGACCATTACGGAATCAACTAAAAATCAATAACACAAAGTCACGGAAATTAAACAACACACTTCTATATAATCCATGGGTCATAGAAAAAGTATCAAAGGAAATTTTAAACACATAGAACTAACTAAAAATTTAAAAAAAAAATATCAAAATATGTGGGATGCATATAATGCAGTGTTGAGAGGAAAATTTATAGCACTAAAATGCTTACATTAGAAATGAGGAACGGTCTCAAATCAATAATTTAAGTTCCTATGTTAAGAAACTAGGAAAAAAAGAACAAAATAAATCAAAAGAAAGCAGAAGGAAGAAAAGCAACAAAGGTAAGAGCATATATCAATGAAACTGAAAATAAGAATAGAGAAAATCAACAAAACAAAAGCTGATTCTTTGGAAAATTCAAAATTGATAAACTTCTAGCAAGACTGACAAAATAAAAAGAGAAAAGAAAGCATTGTGTTTTAGTTTAATTGACAGCAATTTTCCTTTTCTAGTGGTTCACAAAATAATGGTGCATCTTAAAATTTAAAAACATCTTAAGTTTAACAAAATATACTTTTGTAAAAAAAAAAAAAAACCCCACCTTATTAACATTCTTTGGTCAAGAGTATATGGGGTCTATTTTTTCTAGAGTTCCTGTGCATGGTAGTACAAAATGGTATGGTTACTATCACCATGGGCTACTTTAATTCTAGAATGGTATTGTATATGTGTGTGTGTGTGTGTGTGTGTGTGTGTGTGCTTTGGAGGCAGGATGGAGGGGGCCAGGCCAACCAGAGGAGGGTTACAGAAGGTGACGAGCTCACTGCAATCTGAATTTTTTCTGAATCAGCCTAATTTTGGTCTAACTGGTTAACTTAGTAGACTCCTAGGAAGAAAATATTATATTCATTTTATTAAAGGGAAATTGAAGTTCCAGGAATGAAGGAATAATAGTGAAATGGTCTCCACACTGCACTTGGCCTTCTTGGTCTCCGTAAGTCCCAAGCCTGGCTCATGCAGTGTGTAGTTCCAGCAATAAGCCTCTTAGACAAGAATCTTTACTCTTAGTTTGACATTAAGTGTAACTGTCACTAAGCTGGAGTATGTCCACCAGCCCTGTGGGTGCAGGGAGAAAACCAGAACCCCAGTTCTCCCCTGTTCATAGCTCAGCCTCCCTGGCACAGGGTCATGGAGCATTTTATCAGGGTTGTTTGTGAATAAGCTACATGATATTATTTTATGGTCAGGTTCCTGGTATTGTTATCTCAAAGGAAAACTTGACTGTTCTCCATAAAGTGATGGGCTTATTTTTTCTGTCATTGACAGGTTTTTAACTTAAAATTTTGGAATCAACAAGTTTTACTTGGTGAGTAATACATTGTCTAAACCTGGTCTGCAGCCCAAACTTCTGTTCCTAGATGGGTAATCAGCATTTCTTTTAGCCTATGCTAACTCAGCAACTTAAAGAGAACCAAAAACAGTTGCCATTTTGCATTTATCTCTTCCTAAAGGTACAAATCTTAGCCAGCTGCTGATGGGTTGCTGGATGAGTATTGCTGCTGCTGAAATGACAGTAGTCTTCATCTTGCTGTGCAGGAAAAGGAAAAGAAGAAGATGGACTATTTCATAAAATAATTATTTATCTATGAAGGATGCTCATCACGTAGATAATTTTCTATTTGATAATGTTATGAAATGAAGTACTATTTAGAACTTTATGTAATTATTTTCACTACTTGTTTAGAATAAGAGTTAACTAAATTAAATTATTTTACTTCCAACTCCAATTCTGCTGATGGGAGAGTAGAAAAATTGAGACGTGAGGCTTTGGAGGCTTGAGTGGTAGTTACCACCCCCTGCCAGGGGATCCTGGGAAAGCCCCCTGTATCAAAGCCTTACCATCAGAAACACAAATGACCTGAAGCAGATCCTCCCTGGGCACCCGCTGAGTCTACAAAGGCGCCTTCAGCTAGAGGAAAATTTAGAGGAAAACTTACCAAGTGAAAGTTGCAAAATTGCTGTATTCCTGTGATACTTTCAAAATCTCCTTGAAAGACAGATTGCCCAACAGTTTGGGCAGAATCTCGCATTAAAGTAGAGGGCCAGGACATAGCTTCCTGGTTTATGCAACTCTTCACATCCCAGTCCCATGTATCACTCATCAGTAACACACACACACTGCAGTGGACTGAATGTTTGTACCCCTGCCAGTGTCATGTGTTGAAGCTCTAACTCCTAATTTGATGGTATTTGGAGGTAAAACTGTTGGGAGGTAAGTAGGTTTAGATGAGGTCCTGAGGGTTGGGCCCCCATAATGGGACTGGTGTTTTTATAAGAAGAAGAAGAGACCAGAGTGTTCTCCCTCTCTCTCTTTATCTCTCTCTCTCTACCTCTCTCTCTCTGCCATGAAGAAGCAGAGCCATCTGCAAACTAGGAAGATGGCTCTCACCAGATACCAAATCTGCAGATACCTTGATCTTGATTGCATGGGTGACTATATTTATAAAGCAAATATTCACAATAATGAGAAGATAAGAGGATAGAAAACCACTTAAGCAAGACCCTTCTGAAATAAAAAGTTGCTTTTGGATTAGTTTGTCCTGAGGTGTTTAAAACCATTAACTTTATGTAACGAAAATTCTCCTGCTCCAAATAAGGTTAAAGCTTAGAAATTTGAGTGTTCCACTTTTGTTTTCATGATCTTGCATCAAAAGATAACATTAGTATTTCTTAATTTTCATATATTAGTTCATTTGGAATTTTGATATTTTGTAACTCCTTAATGCTCAGTGTGGTGTCACGGCCATGAAATTGGAAGCATATGCACTTAGAACAGCAGGGTGAAGAGTTATCCTGTAACACAGAGGCTTTTTAAATTTAGCTTTTAGCAAGTTAAATGACTAAGGATTTAAAATGGAAAAGCAGGTCAAAACAATTTCTTGTTGCTGATTTTGTCACCATGAATACCCACCTTGTATATTTTTAGCTTTTCAGAGCACACTCACATACACAAGATAATCTTCAAAAGAAGCTCATAATCTCATGAACTACATAGAGGATTCCATAGGATTCGTTTTCCAAACATCCTTTGACTCCTTGAAGGAATTTTGTAGGAAACTGAACTACCAGTCAAATCTGTATTGCTCAATTCCTAAATGTCAGCATCAGAATACCATTGACTTTCCTGTGTAACAGTCAGCATTTGTTTAACCCTTTGGTATCATGCTGTGCCCACCCTGCCCCTTCAGAAGCCCCACAGAGTCAAACTCTCAGCCACCCTTCCTGTTCTGCAAACCTGCTGTTAGAATAGGGTCTGATACTGGTCAGTTACAGCTATGGCTAAATTTAAGCCAGTTGTTTCCCTCTTCCTGGAGTATTTACCCATAAAGCTTCTCTCAAACTGAGATTTAAAGCTCTGACATTTTTTGTTGCAGTTAAAAACACACCTTAACCATTTTTCATCTTGCAAAATTAAAACTCAGTACCCATTGAACAATCCCCCCACCCTGGACACACCCAGCCCCTGGCAACAACCTTTCTAGTCTCTGTTTTTAAGCGTTTGTCTACTTTAGATACCTCATATAAGTGGAATCATGCAGTATTTGTCTTTTTGTTACTGGCTTATTTAACTTAGCATAATGTCGTCGTAATATTATTGTAGCATATGATAGGATTTCCTTCAACATTAATGAGTTAGAAATTTAAAAAAACATAGAATTAGAGACATAATTAGAAAGCAGTAAATAGAAGTACATAGTAAGAGGTGTTGTATGGGCAACTTTATCAACCATAAAATCCATACTGTTCAGATTGGGCAAACCTTCCTTGAGATGAGAATAGTTGGAGAATTGGTGTGCCTTAAAGTTCAAAATGGATGAACTACTTATTGTTCGCTCCTAAATATCATAGAAGGGATAAAAACCAAATCTTTAGAAACACTAGTAAACCAGAAAGCTGACTTTAGCAGACCAGAATATTAAGGAATTTCTGTATGATATAAAGCAGATGGACTGGACTTTGATGTTGGCAAAACATAACAGAGTTTGGGAATCTGCTTTCCAGGCCATTGCCTATAGCATTTGCCCCACTTAAAGTCCTAAGAACACCTCTCTAGACAATAGGTTTACTCGTAGAGAATGCCCAACATGAGCCCAGGGGCTGGAGAGAGAGGTAGTGTAATGTCCCAGGTCACTTCTGGCTTCTCTGTGGACATACAGCCTCACACTCAAAAGATAACCCTCTCTGGACTTCAAAAGAAGCCCACTTATCACATCGGACAACTCACTATAGAGCCAGATCCCAGCATTTGATAAAACAGAAACAAAGCCAATAAATGGAAGAGGCAGAAGAATTATCATCAAGGGAAGCAAAATTAATGCAAGATAGTAAATGAATCCTAAAAAAATCTTTACAGAAATGTTTTCTGAGAATTCAAGAAAGTTATATCCACTAAATGAGAAGTTTTTAGTATGAAACTTAAGCATGAGAACACTAAATAATTCTTGGAAGTTAAAAATCTGGTAGCTAAAATGAAAACTCATTAGAAGGACTGAATATAGGAACGGGGAGGACTAGAGACACACTTAGCATCCTGGAAGCTTAGGCTAAGGACTTTTCCAAGAACACAGCTCAAAAAGAAAGAAAGATGAAAACCATGAAAAGTTAATAAACTTGGAGCTGTATCCAGATAAATATACATCCAGATATTTTACCCAAGAAAATGAGAACAGAGAGCATGGAGGGAAAAATAAAATCAAAGAAATAGTAGAAGAAATTTCCCTATGCTAAAGAAAGACAAGTGTGTTCAAATCAAAAGGGCTCACTGTGGGCTTTATGCAAATATTAACAAACAACACATTTTGGTGATTTTCATGAACTCCAAGGATAAAAGGAAAATTCTACAAACTTTTAAAGAGAGAGAGAGAGGGTGGAAGGAAAGGAACGTTGCAAAGGAGTTAGAATGAATCTGGCACCAGACTTCTGATTGGCAATCGAAGAAGTTAGAAAACCATGGAGAAATACCCAAAATATTCTGAGGGAAAAGGATTTGGAAACTTCTCCCAGCTGAATTGCCATTCAAGTATGAAGGCAAAATGAAGATAATTTTGAACACGCAAGCAATTTAGAAATTTTGCCACCCACAGACCCCTCTGAAAAATATTACTCAAAATAAAAGTGTAATCCAGGAAGGGGAATGACAAGGGATACAAGAAATACAAGAATAGGAGAAATAGAACAAGTAACCAGGAAAGCATCTAATTAAGACAAATAATTTCTTATAGTGCAGCTGTAATATGTTTTCCAACTGTTGAGCAAAGTTTCCTAAAATAGAAAATGTAATTTAAAAATAATTTGTAATGATAGTTGTAGTAGTAGTAGTAGAAGAAGGAGGAGGGGGAGGGGGAGGGGGAGGAGGGAGGAGGGGGAAGAAGAGAGGGAGAAGGAGAAAGCAGGCGGAAGCAGCAGCAGCAAAGGATGAAGGAGAGGAGTGGGGAGGTGGGAAATGAGCAACATGATGTCAATGGTCCTGTCTTGTATAGTTTTAAGGGCAGGCTGGAGGGAGGGTACAGTGCTCTGGAGGGTACAGGTTAGTGGGAAGCACCCCTCCCCCAATCTGTCACTGAAGATTCCATTAAGCTCCCAATTCAATTAGCAGAAATCACAATTTATGAAGGAACCCTGTAGAGCAAGAGCAGATGTTGCATATCCCAGTGCAACTTGTTCCTGACCACTTGTTTGTTTATTAAAGAATTATCATCCAAATCTGTATATGCATGAGAGTGAATGGGGCTACTAACTGGATGGATGCAAGGACTACACGCATAAACCAGGACTTTCCTGGAAAATGAGGGTAAATGGTCATCTTGCCTATAAGGTAGCCATCTGTCAGTCACATTGACTACACTGGATGGAGCCCTGTCATGTTGGAGAAGACAGCTGGATCTTTGCTTGGCCACAAATCATTGATGGGTTTTCCTCAGCATTACTGAAGAACTTACGTTCTGATGAATGTATGTAATTCCACGTAAGGAACGGTTTGCAAACATCAGGTTCTGTTAGTTGTTTTTTTGGGTTTTTTTTTATTGGAGTATAGTTGATTTACAATGTTGTTTTAGTTTCAGGTGTAGGATCTGTTAGCTCTTGAATCAGGCTCCGCTAATGACTATTCTTGTCAAGAACCTCCTCCTCTGCCATCTTGTTTACTCCTGAAATGGCTAAATCTAACAAAGAAGGTGCCAAATGTGAGGTCTATTGCAGCCCTTGTTTAAAATGATCATTTCCTCACCTGAAAAAGCTGAGACAGGGGCTGTAAAATGCTCCTTTGAAGGGACTTAAAAGATAAAATTGCTATCTCACAGGCTGAAAGCTTGGCACCCAGTGTCCACTTGGCTTGGTCACAGCTGAGGAAAACATAAGGAAGGATGTATAGACGAAAAGACCATCCAACAGCCTTATTAAACTCAACTGTGCTTGAAGTGCAGGAAAACAAAGCAGCTAATAGCTGTAAGGGCCCCAGGTGAGCCAGACTCAGGGTTTCCCACACACAACCCCTGTCTCTGCCTCCTGCAAATCTAAAGGACATCTTTACAGGCAAGGCCTTCCCTGACATGAGCTTCCCAGGACATGGGCCCTGAATGCAGGTTCTGCTACATCCTCTCAGACTTGAAAGTGTTTATTCTCTATCAATATACTTCTACTTTCTTGCTTTCATCAGGGTCCTTTTCTGAAATCACCCTCTTATGTTTTTCACTCAAGGGCAGGACTTAGTATAAAATAATTAGAGCAACATGATTGTAGCTTGAGGGCATTATGCTAAGTGAAATAAGTTAGACAGAGAAAGACAAATACTGTATAATCTCACTTATATGTGGAATCTAAAAAAGCTGAAGTCAAAGATATGGAGACGAGACCAGTGAATGCCGGGGCAGGGGGCAAAGTGGGGAAAGATGGTCCAAGGGTACAAACTTCCATTTACAAGATACATAAGTCCTGGGGATGTAATGTACAGCATGGTGATTACAGTAAACAATACAGTGTTGTATATTTGAAAGTTGCTAAGACAGTGAATCTTAAAAGTTCTCATCACAAGAAAAAAATTGTAACTATGTGAGGTGATGGATAACTAACTTTATTACGGTAACCATTTTGCAAAATATACATGTTCAAATCATTATGTTGTATACCTTAAACTAATATAATGTTATGTTTCAATTATATCTACAGTTATTATTTATAACTGTAAAAAATAGGATCCTATCCAAAGTGGTTTAATTCCTAAAGGTTTAAAAGAAAAATCCCTATGATGCAAGGTGGGCCCCAGAGTATTTCTAAATTATGTCTTTTTTTTAAACCAGTAAAAAATAAAAGTGAACAAATGGCACAAACAATGCTTACTATGTGCCTGAAACTATTTTAAATGCTTTACAAATATTAATTCATTATAGTGAAGTGAAAAGGGCTTTACTTTAGAAAAACAATAATATAAAATGTTTCCAATAATGTAAAAACCCTACTTTTAAGTCAGGAAAAGGAGAGAAGGAGGGAGCAGAAGGGCAGGAAAGAGGGGAGGGAGAGCAGGGAACCAAGAAACAGAAACAGAAAGACCAGGTAAGGAGAGATAGAAAGTGGAATTTTTTTCAAGAGGGGAGTTAATTGATGAAGAAAGTTAATGATGAGAGAGAAGCAGTATGAAAAGTTACTCATCAAAAACTAGCCCCCTTCTAGCATTAGTATTCTGGGAAAGCCTTTTGTAAGAGCATGACACTCATAGCAAAAAGAAAACAACATAAAGGTTTGTTTCTACTCTGGCCTGAAGAAGCTTCAGGCTCCCCTACCCTGGAGTCTGCCTTTTCCCATTGATGAGCAATGCCAGACCAATAACAATAAAAACAGATAATATGAATTGAGCATCACCCATATCACTGACACTGGTATTAACTATTCTAGCCCTTGGGTCAGGTTCTGCAATGGGCTTGCTCACCTCTATTCCCTTACTAATGTTGCTGATGCCATTGAGCTACCGATATACTTTGTGCAGTCAGAAAATAGGAGATGAAAAGTGAAAGACCACATTTCCGTGATTCCTTAAGAGTTCAGTTAGTCATACAGCTTAGGCCAACAGATATACCTGTATGAGATTTGGAAGATCAAATTCTAGGGTATGGGCTTCCCTGGTGGCGCAGTGGTTGAGAATCTGCCTGCCAGTGCAGGGGACACGGGTTCGAGCCCTGGTCTGGGAAGATCCCACATGCCGCGGAGCAACTAGGCCCGTGAGCCACAACTACCGAGCCTGCGCGTCTGGAGCCTGTGCTCCGCAGCAAGAGATGCCGCGATAGTGAGAGGCCCGCGCACTGCGATGAAGAGTGGCCTCCGCTTGCCACAACTAGAGAAAGCCCTCGCACAGAAACGAAGACCCAACACAGCCAAAAGTAAAATAAAATAAATAAAAGAAATGCATTTCCATTAAAAAAAAAATTCTAGGGTATCTAGAAAGGGAGAAGTTGTGCTCTATTAGTTCTTCTGGAAAATGGTGCCATGGGGGTATTTCTGTGTCAGATATAGAAGAGGCTGGTCTTTTAGGCCCACTCCTAGCTTTATGAGTATTGGGATCAAGGGGATACATTTACTTGCCCACATCATGGCAGAGGTCAGGGGTAGGAGACATTCTAGAACCAGTAGCTGTGGTGGCTGTTTCCTATCTTCCCAGATTCCTGGTTGTGGTCGAGGCACAAGCTCCCTTAGTGGGCCAGTTCTTCAGGACCATTTTAGGAGTCATTCTTAGAAGCTGAGCCTAGAGCCTGTTACTCCAGCCTCCAGTTTTAAAAGCATCTAATTCTCTACCCTAAATCTCTTTCTGCTTAAACTGGCTTGAATGGATTCAGCTAACTATGCTGACCTCTCACTGGGGTACCTCGATTGACAGGGACTGGTTATCTGACTTGGTAGACTGGAAGGTAGTGACGACCCAGTTGCCGTTAAAGAATAGAATACTTAGTATTCACAACATGCAATGGCAACATAGCTGCTTAAGCCGTCCTTAAAGCCATATGGAGCAAGTGCCTGTCGGCAGATGGGGACTACTTCCATAGCACAGTATGAGAGGCACAAGAAATACAAGACAGTACTGAGGGCTAGATGCTTCTAATGCACTTTGGAGCTTAAAGAAAGGAAATTCAAGGCTCAGTGTTGTAAGTTTTTAGGTCAAGGCATGATCAGAGAACCAGGGAATTTCTCAGATTACCCTAATATAATCTCTTATCTCAAGAAAAATATATGAAAAATCTGATGCAGGGTGTCATCGTGTGGTTTGGGAAATTAAGTCTTACAGTTTTATGTGAAAGCAGAGCATTGACTGAGAAAGAGTGGAACCATGAAAATTAGAATGGTGACATTTGGGAGAATAAGATGGTTCTGAATCCCCCCAACTCTACTGATCATTCTTTGACAAGAAAATCACCCTCTCATTCTCTATCTGAAATAGTTATTGCTTGAAGTCTCCTCACGTTCCATCTATACCACCTCTCATTTCTTTCATATGCTTAACTGCATCCCAACATGCCCCAGGAGACCAATTAGAAAATCAAATCCAGGAAGGAAATGCTTACATGGCCCCCAAATTACAAAACTTTGCTAATTAATTTACCTATTGCTACATAACATATCAACCAAAACCTTAGAGGCTTAAAGCAACAAAAGCTTTACCTAGCTTATGAGTCTGTCTTTATCAGTTTGGGCTAAGAACAGCTGGGTAATCGCTCTAGTCTGGACCAGGATCAACTATTTATGCCTGGGTTCACTCACATGTCTGAGATCTTAGCCGGAATGGTTGGGGTGGCGGTGGAATATTCATATGGTCTCTCATCCTCCAATAGCATAGCCTGGGTTTGTTCATGTGGTCGTGGAAAAAAACTTACAGAATGGAAAGGAGAAATAGATAAATCCACAAACATAATGGAAGATTTTAGCTGCTATCTCTTAGTAACTGATATAATCAGATTAACAATCAGAAAGGACCTAGACAATTTGAACAACACAATTAACAAACTTTTCCTAAAATACACATGCAGAGCTCTGAACCAACAATTGCAGAATATACTTCCTTTATAATTGTTTATGGAATAGTTACCCCAATTACTCATAGGCCTCAAAGACTTTCCAAGTATCAAAATCATACAAAGTATGTTCTTAACACGGTGAAATTAAGCTCAAAATTAATCACAAACGATAAGTTAAAATCTCCCAATGCTTAGAAATTAAATAAGGATCAAGAAGGTATCACAGTAGAAATTGGAAAATATTTTTAACTAAAGGTTAGGAAAGATATTACAGATCAAAACATGTGGGATGATATTAATGCTGTGCTTATAAGAAAATTTATTGTGTTAAACGCACATATTTAAAAAGGCATAAGTACCCGTAAAGAGAAGTTTAAAAATACAGAAAATTATACCTAAAGGAAGTAGATAAAAAGAAATAATAAATAACCAAAATTATTGAAATAGAAAACTGGTATACTATAGAAATAGTCAATAAATCCGAAGGTGGCTCTTTGAAGACTAATGAAAAGAATAAACTCCTCAGAAGACTGATCTAGAAAAAGAAGAAAAAATTACAAATTACAGTATCAGGGATGAAAAAGAGACTACTATTATGGATCCTACTGACATTAAAATCACAATGAGGGCTTCCTTGGTGGCACAGTGGTTGAGAGTCCTCCTGCCAATGCAGGGGACACGGGTTTGTGCCCCGGTGCGGGAAGATCCCACATGCCGCGGAGTGGCTGGGCCCGTGAGCCATGGCCGCTGAGCCTGCGCGTCAGGAACCTGTGCTCCGCAATGGGAGAGGCCACGACAGTGAGACGCCTGCGTACCGCAAAAAATAAATAAATAAAATAAAATGCAACACTCTTTTACGATAAACTTTTAGCAAATTAGAACCGAAAAGCAAATTAGAACTAAAAAAGGAAATTTGTGTTCTCATAGAGTATTTATTAAAACTTACAATATATGTCAGACTTTTAATTGTTTAATAATTTTCAAGTGGGAGAATATATTTGAAATACATGTATCTGACAAAGAACTCACATCCAGACTCTATAAAGAACTTCACAACTATAAGAAAAAGGTTGGTAACTCAGTTTTTCTAAATGGTATTTCACAAAAGTGCATCTCCAAATGGCCAATACAGTGAAAAGATGCTCAAGTTCATTAGACATCAAGAAAATCCAAATTAAATCCATGCTATGTTACCAGTAGACATCCACCAGAAAGAAGGTCTAAAAAAGAAGGAAGAAGAGGATGGGGAGTGATAGGAGGAGGGAGAGGGAGAGGAGAAGGAGGAAGAGAAAGAGAAGAGAAGGGGAAGGGGGAAAGGAAGAGAAACAAGAAGGAAGAGGGAATAGAAGGAGGAGGAGGAGGGGGAGAAGACAGAGAAGACTGAGAAAAGGAAGAAATGGGAGAAGAAAAGCCAATGTTAATAAGGATACACTGAGGCTTTACCGATACAGCACATGGGCATGTAAATTCATACTACTGCTTTGGCAAGGTGTTCGGCAGCATCTTCTAAAGCTGAATATACGTATACTATATGATCCAGTAATTCCACTCATAGGAATAAACCCAACAGAAAGGATACACTCATTTACAGCACTCCTCATAAAAACTTCCCACTGAAAACACCACAGTGTCCATCAACAGTAGAATAAAAAGAAATCGTAGTGTATTTATACAATAGAGGAACAAAGCAATGAGAATACACAAAATACAACTACACACAAAATCACGGATGAATCTCATAAATGTAACGCTGAGCATAAGAAGACAGACACAAAAGAAAGCATAAATAGAATTCAAGAACAGGAAAAACTAATCTATGGTGATAGAAGCCAGGAGACTGGCTACTTTGAGAGAGGTAGGTGGGAACTGCAGGAGGGCTTCTGGGGTTCCGTGGAGGGGAACAGTCCTGGGTGTGTCCTGTTTTTACCAGCTGGCTGCTGGTTTCAGTTTATGAAAATTCAATAAACTCTACACTTATGATTTTGCTCATGTCTATATTTATGTTATCCACAAGTAAACTTTTAAATTAAATCTCTTCCTTGCAAAAATATGTAAAAAGTATTCATTTTCTATTTATTCACGAACTTTAATCCCTTTCTTAGCATTAGTATCTTTAGTATCATGTCTTGCTATCATTTGAAGAATTTATCTTTTTGAATAAGGTGCTTACAAAATTTTATGCCTAAAATTTTCCTCAAATTTGCATTTTACGGTTTATAGGTTTGAAATGATTAATACTTTTAAATGACTTGGTTCTGTAAACTTTGTCTACCTGAGAAAATCTCTCTCTACAGGCATTGAGGTACCTGGTAAGCTCCAAGAAAATGTTGCTGAATTGAAGCTATTCTTTTTTTTTTTTTTACATCTTTATTGGAGTATAATTGCTTTACAATGGTGTGTTAGTTTCTGCTTTATAACAAAGTGAATCAGTTATACATATACATATGTTCCCATATCTCTTCCCTCTTGTGTCTGCCTCCCTCCCACCCTCCCTATCCCACCCCTCTAGGTGGTCACAAAGCACCAAGCTGATCTCCCTGTGCTATGCGGCTGCTTCCCACTAGCTATCTGTTTTATGTTTGGTAGTGTATATATGTCCATGCCTCTCTCTCACTTTGTCTTAGCTTAACACTTGGAGTAGACTTTGCATGTGCAGATGCAAAGCCTAAAATCTCTGTGCCCAATAGCAAGGGCCCTGTTAAAAGTAGACATTGGCTCTGGGACAAGACAGCAGAGCACACAGAGGAAAGGACGACAGAACTGGATGATGAATGAATAGGTCACCAGACAGTACCAGAATTTGTAAAACTTGATTCCTTTATATGGAATAGTGTTTCTCAGCTGGGGGTCTTAGACTCACGGCGTTCTTTAAGTGCACTTTCTTCTTTTTTTCATTTAATCATTTATTGTCAAAAATATAGTCACTGTATAGTATATATGCTTTCTCCCACAATTTCTGGTTACAGAAACAAACTCCTGTTGTTGGCTATTATAGAACAATAGAACTGAGCTATACATATTAGCATTTGTTACTGTGATCTACTGTTTATACTTTAAATGCATTTTCAATGATCCACATGTTCCCTACAGAAATTCTTTGTCTATTTTTTCTGTTTGATGATAATCTTAAAAATTACTACAAACATATTAGTAATCATCTAGACAACCACTTTATCCTCAAATACCATCGTGCAGTTTTAGTTCCTACTCCATTTGTGTTTACAGTAGCCACAAGGAGTCATTTTAAGTGACCGCACTTAAGTTTCAACGCATTGGAAGCATGTTTGCCTGGTACTAGATCAGCAGCCAGACCTTAGGTGTCCTAATATCAAAACAGAAATGCCTGTCCCTTATTCTCAGCTACACTGAAATTGAATTATTTTGCCAGTTATGAACATGCAGGTTCTCTTTTGAATGATTGTTTTCAATTAAAATTTTTTCCATAGTGTGCTATTTCAATTTTTTAATATTAGTTAATAAATGAGATTGATTTGACAATATGAAACAACCTCCTACCACCACGTAGTATAATGAACTAGTCTCACAATTCCAGGCTAGTGTAAAAAAAGAGCAGCTGAGGGTTTTAATCCGGGTTTTAATTTCTGCTAAATGGAGACCAGATGATGTCATTGTGTACCTTATGAGAGAAATTTCTTATATTTGAATGAAGAAAGGGGTGGGAGACTTGAGTCACCGCTTGGCACAAGAAAGCTTAGGGAGGGCAAACTTGGAAGCCCCAAACAACACGCATTTAGGTTTCAAATTGCAACTTAGCCAAGGAAAACAATTACCCATCACACTGAAATAATATTGTTAATTTTGAATACTGCAGGTCTTACAGCTTTGTTTTACAGCTTTGTTGATTTTTAGCATATAATTTGGTTTTGCTCTTGCATCTGTATAGGAATGATGAGCCATACTGAGTTTATAACTAATTTTTCTTTTTTTACATAGAAGAAAAATTAAAATAAAAAGAGTTTGAGTTCTCATCAATAAACCTTCACACATACACACACACTCACGCACACATATACACACACACTCACGCACACACAATCCAGGTCCAGTGTTTCTGTGAACTCTTCCAAACATTAAAGAAGAAATAACAATACTTTTATACAAATTCTTCCAGAGAAGAAAAATGTATAAGTGTTCCCAGCTCATTTTCTGAGGCCAGTGTAATCTTGACCCCAACAACTGTGAAGAATATTGCAATAAAAGAAAATTGCAAATCAATCTCATGAACAAAGATGCAAAAATGCTCCACAAATTGAATAAAAGTAGACTTTTCACTAGAGTTTGTGACTCGCTGATATACAAAGGAGTTAGACATTTATATTAGAACAACACTATGTAGCACCTACTTGTTGTTTACATAAGTACATTTAATGAGGAAACATTTATTTGAAAAGTCAACAGCAGCATTTTCCTAGTGAGACAATCTTTTTTTTTTTTTGGTTTATTAGTCCTTTAATTGTTTTTCCCACCTTGTTTAAGAAAAAAAAAAGGTTCTTTAGTTAGTATAGGATATGCAATATTAACATATTTTATTAGTATTAATATATGGGTTTTTAAAAATATTGTTCTTAAGTGGATATGCATTTCTTCTTTTTCTTATATAATGTCAAAATAAAGACCTTTTACTAAAATTATTTGGACATTACAATATCCCAAAGAGAAAGCAGTAGGAATAATATGGTATTTATTCCCATTATATATATGGAGAAAGTGTCACAGTTAGATTAAATTGCAAAGTAAGGCAGTATTTGTGTAAAGCCTTGGAATCAAGGCTAATAATTCTTATATTGTTTATATTCTATCAATGTGGTTATATTTGCCCTTACTTACAGCTACAAATTTTAACTCAGTTTTGCAGTGGCGTGAACAAAGGCTAGTGGTGGTGTCCTCACTGGTGAAGAACATTTAAATAATTCTAATTTTTAACCATTTCAGTTAATATTAATTGCACTTGGCTGTCAATCATCGTTTAGAAATGATTAACCAGGATCACTTTGATGAAGGGACTCATATTCTGCTAATATATTATTTTAAAAACGTGACTTCATTTTTTATCTGACAAAACACTCAGATAGGCCTTGTTTCTGGAAGATGGGGGTGTGAAACAAAGAGAACACTAACTGCTGTGAATAATAAAGGAAAAAAGATGGAGTTCCTCTGGTTGCCCAGGAAAGAGGATCTGAGGAGACTGGGCTAAAAAAGTAAGAGAGATGAGAAATTGAAACTGAACGAGAGAGGAAGAGGCTTAGGAACTTGTCCTGTGAGAAAAAGTAGTGGCCAAACACGCCTTCCTGGAAATGGGAATGTCCCATGGACTTTCCAAAACAGGGACGTCTGAGAGTCCATGGTAAATTGCAGCCACTGTGGTATACCACCGCTATTACCCTCTAAGCCCTGGATGAAATTATTCTAACTGGCCTTATGATGGAGGTACTTCAGGGAAATCTAGGACAAGAAACAGTGTCTCTTGGTAGAACAAAGAACAGCCACAGGAAGTGAGAAGTAAGTGGCGGTTTCGTAAGCAAGAGCTGCTGTAATATGCAGGAAAGCACACAGATCCGGGGGAGGGCACCATAGACAGGCCCTTTAGCCATTTTAATTTTAATATCAAGAACAAAATGACTCTTTGAGATGATGACTCTTGAATTAAATATATACAAGAATAATACCAATATTTATTGAGTTCTTCATATGTACCACTTTTCCAAGCTCTTTCAACGTATTAACATCTTTAAGTTTTACAACAACCATATAATTAAGTAAACTCATTATTTCCACTTTACAGATGAAGTTGAGATAACTTGTCGAAGATCACACGACTCTTACATGGTAGAGCTGGGATTTGAACCCAGGGAGCTTGTGTACCAGAGCATCTGTTCTTACCTGCCAAATCATACTGTCTCTTAAAAATAAAAATTAAAAATACATCTGCATTTATTTCTCTTTTAAGGATTCAGTCATGCATTAGCGCAGACAATCAGATAAACAAAAGAAAACTGAAACAAACAAACAAAAATCCACCTTTCTATTGACTTCATGGGCCCAAATTTATAGCTCAGCTAATATTGCCTCAGACCAGAACCACTTCTCTTTCACACAGACGGCCTTCCAGGCTAGTCTCCCTTCCTCTAGGCCTAGCTCCCTCAACTCTTTCTCTAAGTGCATTAGTTTATACAGTGATTTTTTTTTTTTGCGGTATGCGGGCCTCTCACTGTTGTGGCCTCTCCCGTTGCGGAGCACAGGCTCTGGACGCGCAGGCTCAGCGGCCATGGCTCACGGGCCCAGCCGCTCCGCGGCATGTGGGATCTTCCCGGACCGGGGCACGAACCCGTGTCCCCTGCATCGGCAGGCGGGCTCTCAACCACTGCGCCACCAGGGAAGCCCTACAGTGATTAACTTAAAACACAAATAACGTGGATTACGTGTCTGGCCTTGGTAGAAACTACCTGACTATCTCAGTGAAGACTTCGGTAATCAGAGTACGCTCAACCAAGTCATCATCATGCCTTCCAGAATGGCTCCTTTTTGAAGCTCATTTCTGGTCAGTTGGTGCCGCTCTCTGCTCTCCTTCCTCCAACAGCTGGACAGTTGACACAGGTGGAGAAAACCATACTACTCCGCCAATCTGTGTTCTCCACGCTCTGCTGAGTCCTCAGTTCTGCCCTTCAATCTTTGTGCTCCCTTTGTTTACCGTCTTCTCTATATTCAGTTACCGCTGTAAACCTTGACCATCCTCAAGTCCCTAACACACGCCAGTCTTCTCATTATTATCTGATGGCGTCGCTTCTCACTGGAGCAAGCAGCTTTAAGCTGCTACAACTTCCGCATGGTCTTCTCCTCAGCCTTTCCGCTCTCCTATATTCTGTTGATATGTTTCATGTGGTAACAGCACTTCCTACCCTCTCACTCAAGCCTGCAGAAAGGGAGTCATCCTTCACCCCTCACCAATCCTCAATCAATTACCAGCCCTTTCCCAATACCTACCAAATCCTTTCCAGATTTGTTATTGCCTCATCATTCCTTCTAACACTGACCTGGGATGTCCTTATCATCTTTTAGAAAGTAGTTGCCATTGTTTTCTTTTGGTTTCCCTGCATCTGTTTTTTTCCCCCTTGAAATATATCACTCACATGTACAGCCTTTCTGATCAAGTTCAAATCCAATTTCCACCACACCATGCTCCCTTGAGTTCCCTGTGTTCTGATGTGTAGGATAAAATGTAAGCTAAGTTCCCTTTTTGGTTGTCCTTCAGTATTTTATGAGTGATGATTTCATCAGGTCTATGTATTTCAAAGCCACTTGTGTTTTTCAGCTCTATGGCATCAGGACAAGATAAAGAGTCTTGGCATGTTGAAACTTTTTTTGCCAGCCCTGAATGGCTGGATTATCTTTATGTCTCTCAGCCCTCTGCTTCAGAATGAGAGAGGAAAAGGCAGCAGGAATTGAAGGGGAACATATATTTTTGTTGTTGTTGTTTTCTATTTTCCGGAACTTAGGATCCAGCGATGGTGGAATAGGCAAGTGACTTGGGCTCTTTATATAATTATCTACACAGCTGGCACACAACAAACACAGGCTCATTAGACACATTTAAGTAAAAACACGGCATATGATAAAAGAAAGTTACCAAACAAATGTTTTCCTTTGCAGGAGCCATGTAATATTCAAGTGAAATGGCTTTTGTGGTGCTTTCATGTATTCTGGCACCTTTGGGTGAGGATGTCTCTTTGTTCCCGAGCTCGTTCCCACATGTTCGTGCCGTCACAAGTTGTGCTAAATGCACGCTATTAGAATTAACACCACATATTTTGGGAACTTGTCATGTCTGAGAACAGGAGCTTCCTCTTTTGGTGGACTGAGGCTTATACTTGCTTGTTTCAGTTCACTGCTTCCTTTCCCAAAGGCTTATCATCTCAAGGAAACTGACAGCTCATTATTTCAGAACTTGGAAGAAGCACTGGAATTGGCAAGCATGAGCCTGTCTTCCCCACGAAGGCTGCCTCCCTGATCCTCAATTCAGTTTTACTCAATTACATAAATATTTATTAATTGACTTAGGTTCAAAGAACCAGGCGGGGTGCCTCAGGGAGGAAAGGGAGCATAGACACAACTTCTGCTATCAGAAGTCTTATGATAGGGGCGTTACACAACCCCCTGTACTATAAGGTATAGTAACGCATACTGAGATGGACAGAGTGCTCTGTGGGAGGAACAGGAAAAGAAAGGACCCCCCTAGTGCCCTTGACCACACTCTACACAAGGGTCCGTGCAGCTCTGCCCTTTCCTAGCTGAGCAGAAAACTCATCTCAGAGCCTTTTCTTGTCTCTCCTACCACAAAGAGTTGGACTGAGAATTAAACAAAATATTTTATGTGAATTTCCTTAGTAGAGTATCCCAAAGATAGTGGGAACTTAGCAAATGTTAGTTTCTTTTGCTTTGATGGTATCTTTGAGATGGATTCTCCCCAAAATGGGTGTGAGGTTTTCAGGCAGAGAAGGGGCCTGGAGACAGGCATTTTGGGCAGAAAGAAGATCATGAGAGGACACAGAGGTGGGGAATGGATTTTGTCAAGGAAAGAGCGAATGCTCCAGTTTTGCTACTTGGAAGTAAAGAGATGGACTTGGAGAGGTAAGTAGGGGCCAAACTGAAGGGGCAGCAATATCTGGGTAGGCAGGGTGGTGCAGTGGTCAGGCCTGGGCTTTGGAGCCAGATTGTCTAGGTCCCACTCCTGACTCTGCCCTGCCTATTCACTGTGTGACCTAGAGCAGACTTCTAACTCTGTGTCTCAGTTCCTTCATCTATAAAATAAAGTTAATATGAATGTCTTTGCCGTATTCCTTTTCTGTGGATTAAAAGGGTTAAAATTCGTAAAGCAATTGGAAATGTGCCTGGCGCATAGTAAATGCCCAATAAAAGCTGGCCAGCTCCTATTATCAGGCTGAAATATTCATCCTGAAGTGACATAGCCAGAAGGCATGCTACAAATGCATGCCACTCAGAGGACATTTGATCTGCCTTTACCAAGTCAATGGGCCTTTCCCATATGAGAAACGGCTCTGCCATTTACCTGATTGAGATAAGCGGAGGTTTCTTAAAAGAACAGGTGTGAACTGTTCCTCAGACTTTCTATTCTTTGGATGATACCTGTAGGCACCCCCCACCTCCATGAGGCTCCTTAGTTCCACCCCCAAAGGAGGACTGTCAGCTGCCGACTGGAACCTCCTGCCAATAGCAGACGTCACCTCTTCCTTCTTGCTGGTGGTTAGAGGACCAAGGGTATTGATCTCGGAGAGGCAGCAGTGAGCATTGGTGTGGAGAGAGATCTTAATTCCCTGGCCAGGAATTGAATCTAGATAGCCTGGATGAAAACCAGTCACCACACCCCCTGGCTCTTGCCCCCAGCGAAAAATGCATTTCTCATGGAAGCAAAAACTATAAAAACAGGCACAGAGTTTATTATTAGAGATATAGCACAACAACAAGTGGGAGAGCACACAGAGAAACAGTTTGTTTAGTTAAGATAGAAACAAGGCAGAGATGCCCACCTGGAATGAAAGGGTGTGGGCGTCCTCCCTAATGAGTAGAAGTGCAGTAAAGAGGCCGTTAAGTCACTTATACAGGGCAGTTCTTCTGGGTCTTTGTTTACCTCTGGCCAATTATCTGGTTTCTTTTTCCACACCTGACCTGCCCTAGGACCCTCCCCAACATGCGTGCGCAACTTTTTTCCAAGATGGATTCCAGCCCAGAGGCCTATGGGGCAGCCTTAGCATCATATATTTTGGGGTGGTGCCCCCTCTTTTTTGACCCCCAAGAAGACTTTCTGCACATGTGCAATGTCTCCCTTTCCCGAAGGTTGGGAAATATATGACGTCTTGATCCTTTACTCAAACAAGGGTTAGCCCCCCTCTGTTCCTGCCATGACTGTTTTCTTAAGGTGTCCACAGGAGATAAAGCCTGGTTATTTACCATGTTTCTGTTGTTACTTCCATTTCAGAGAGCAAACAGGAGGCTGACTGTAAGTGCCTAACCTGGAGCCCACCTATCTCCTGTCTCAGGAAATGCAAACAGGAGGCTAGTTGTAAGTGTCCAGCCTGAAGCCCACTTTTTTCCTGCCTCGGTATCGTGCTAGACAGAATGATGACTAAGTGGTCAGAGATCAGCTTGAATAGTAATATAATAGTTCAGATTTTCAGGAACTAAAATCCTCACTTTCACAAAGAAACTACCGGAGCCCTCTGAAACTACTATTCAGAGATTAGAGACCTGCCCAGGCAAGCTCCAGTTCCTGTTCCCTGCATGGCTGCTCTCCAGAGGCTGGATGTATCGAGGAGCCACCCACAGAGGGATGTTCTGGGGCCCCGAGCCTACTTCCCCCAGACCTTATCTCTAGCTGGTTCATATATTTGTGGGATACGTCTGTGTCCTTTGGGTTAAGGGCATGGATCGCCTCTGAGTAAGAGACACGTGGTTGGGATTAAATCTTTTGCTTTCAGAAAACCCATTAAGTGAAAAATTCAATCCACACATGGTGTGGAGAAGAGAAATTATATCCAGTGCTAAAACTGGGACCTAATCTCTCAGCAAAAAGAAATTAGGAGGGGAACCGTGTGTGTGTACTATAACTCTATGGTGAAGTGGATGAGGGTGAATTCCATACCTTCAGACTAGGCATAAAGGTACAAGATTTACTGGGGAAACATGAAACCCAAGGACATTTGGAGAGCCCTGTCCTTCTTATTGTACAGTCTTGAAAGTGGACTTATAAGTCAGTGGGGGGACAAACTCTTTTGGACTCAGGTGCTGAGCTGACTGAACTTAAGTGCTTGCTGATTGCAGGAGAACTGAGAAATGGTACCCGCCCAGGGCCCATGGGAATTCACAGCTGCTCCTGCTGTGGGAAAGAAGCTACCAGTCCAGAGGCCACCATGTCCTTGGCAAGTTGGTCAGGTGAAGCCCCTCCCACTGGAAAAGAGGGACCTTCAGTCCCAGCCCACTTGTTAACAATCCACAGAGACGTCCTGGATCATTGCACAAGCCTCATTCCTGGAGCCTGCACACTGGAGAACCACAAGTTTTGATTGGGGAGGGAGAGTCTGAGCTCTGCTCTCGCTCCAACAGCAATGGGGGGTTGTGGAGGACCCAGGGGCTGTCACTGCAGCATTCTGATGATCATGGAAACTACACCCATGTCACCCTGGATATTCAAGATGGTGAAGGGTCCCAAACCACACCCTCAGAAAACAGTTAAAAACACTTCAGAATGTTTAGCTGGGACGGACTAGGCTCAAGTTTAATGGTCACACAGAAGAAAGAAAAGGGACTTATTCAGTGTAATTCCAGACCTAATAATAATGAGCAAATTTCACCTCAATATAAAAGCTAATGAAAACACAATTAGGGCTGCCCAGCAATGGATGAAATGGTACCCTTCAGAGTTCTCTATCACTGGAGGTACCGAAGCAGAGCCCAGGGGCCATCTGCCAACCAGTACGTAGGAGATATTTCTGCATTGGGCGAGGGTTAAAGTAATAAAGGAAGTTTATCCTTGACCCACACTTATCAAGGCTGTTTTTGCTCTTTCAATGACCCAAATTCTTACATTGCTTTAATTTTGCTTCCTAGAACCCCAGAGAATTAAAGAGTTTTGTGTTGCTTTTCTAGGTTCTATAAAGGACCTTAGGGATCATATAGATCAATCTCACCCAGTTTCGCTGATGGAGAGACTGAAGTGCAACTGTTAGGTGGCTTCTAAGGTTACATATTTGTTAAGTGGTAGAACAGCAATATGAACTCACGACCTGGAGTACCATGATGGTTTCCCAACTGGTTTACTTCCCTCCATTATCTCCCCAATGCTATTCATCCTACACATATACCAGATTGATATTCCTAAAACACAGATCTAATTATGTCATTGCTGTATTTAAACCATTTCAAAAGCTCCCTGTGCTCTTTAAAAATATACTTAGGGTTCTTTATTACGGCATTTAAGGTTCAACCTTCCTGGTTTTATCTCCAATTCCAACCCCTAAACCCAGTCCTTTTCATACACTAAGATGTTAAATGAGTATTGAATACAATTGGTTTTGGGAATATCAATTTTATTTCTTAGACTATTTCTTGCCATATTCCTCCTTTGTAGGGTTTGCTGATCATCTGGTTGTGACAAACCTCAGAATTTTTAAAATGTGCTGTTCTTCAGGAAAATCAGCACAAGATACCATGGACCATGTTTTGACCAGTGTTGCATTAAGGGAGCTTCAAATGAAAGCCTATAAATGTTGGAGGAAAAAATCCTACTCATATCCCACTTCCAAGAATTTCTTAATAATTCCTCTTTCTTTCACCATAAAAATAAATCAGAGCTTTTAAAACATGCCTTCCAGATACCGACTTCTCAGAAATCACTCTGCAGTTGTGTGAGAGTATGTGCCTTCACAAGACCAACACTAACATTTTTAGTATTTTAAGAGAAAAGATCAAATCCCTGAATGCATTTCAAAGCCAAATTGAAAGGACTCCTCCAGAAACACTGAAGACATCTGTAATTCTGGGCTGTAATAGGAGTGAGAAAATAAAATGTATTAAATCACAAATTAATCTGAATTCATGACAGTGATTACGTCGACACTGCTTTTACAGCCATCATTTCCATTAGTGATCTGCAATCTATACTCTCCAACTTCCATGTCAAATGAGCCAGGATCCTACTCTTTTTAGGATGAAAACTGGAATGACTTGTGATGGACCTGTTATTTGCCAGAGTGTATGAGTTAGCTTCTGCTTCCTAACAACTTACTACCCAAACTTAGTAGTAAGCTTAAAACATTATGTATTGGATTGTCAGAGGGTGATAGACCTGCACTCAATACCTCAAACAAACAAAAACATAAAACTGAATTTATTGCTGACATAGTAGGGAAGAGCTATGTTGATCAGGAACAGTCTCTCCAAGCAGAGCAGACTACTGCTCTTACAGAGAGTTTGGGGAAGTCAGTGAATTTCAAAGATTGGTGGATTTTCATGGTATCATCTGTTTAATCATGGTTACTTGAATGAGACTTTTGCTCAGAGGTGTGCTAACTGGAGTGAATTTATTCCAGATTGACTGATTTACAAAAGTGAGATGTTACTACCAAAAGTAAGTTAGATAGCTAGTGGGAAGCAGCCGCATAGCACAGGGAGATCAGCTCGGTACTTTGTGACCGCCTGGAGGGGTGGGATAGGGAGGGTGGGAGGGAGGGAGACACAAGGGGGAAAAAAGAAAAAAAAAGTGAGATGTTAATAATACGCATTGGCTGGGCTTGCAAAAGCCTGTTTAATGAGGCAAGTTGTAGTTCATCTATTAAATGGGTTTAAAATTGGTATGGTGGTTATTTGTTTCCATGGCTACAGAAACATTGGCCATTTTATAAGAGTGTGTAAATTAGGCAACGCCAAAGATGATTTCCAATGATCTCTGCTTCATGCTATCGTGACTTGTGCGATTCCCTCCCCTTGAATGTGGGCTGGATTTAGTGACTTGCTTCTAACAAACAGAATGCGGTAGAGGTAATAAGATGTCACTTCCAAGATTAGGTTAAAAAAAGACCACGGCTTCGGCCTTGGGGGAGTCACCTTTCACTTGCTTTCACTTGGAATTCTTACTTGGGGAAGTAAGCTGCCATGTTGTGAGCAGCTCTGCTCAGTGGCCCATGTGACAAGAAACTGATATCTTTAGGTTTTCCCTCAGGTGATCATATAACTTTAGTGATGATGTAATTGCACAAGGAACACTGCCTAGAGATCCAGATGCGTAGGCAGCATTGTAAATTATAATCTGAGTTGTATCTAATTTCTCAAGTGGCCATTGAAGCTCTTGCTTCCTTTAGGGACTTGTTTATCTGTTTCATTTTCTGGGTTCTTGTCCACACAAACACTCATACTAGCTTTTAACAAACCATATCCATCTGACCATGCCAACTTCCACTCTAACACAGTGTTTTTTCTGTATGTATTCGTACTCATCATTGCAAAGAAAATTGATTCCAACTCCTTCGACAACAGAAAAACTGATCTTGAAATTCACTGTAAGAAAAAGAGCAAAATGGACAATATTCAATCCACTTCTCCAACCTTATAAAGGCGATTCTTTGCCTTCACGTTTGTTGCACTAAACAGTTGTTCAAAATTAAGAATCTTATATGGTTTACTATGAAGCTGACTCATTAAATGTAATTTATATAACTGGTATTGTAATGCTTCCTTCATCAAACTTTCTAAAGAAATACCCATTGATTATTATGTAGCATAAAGACATATTATTTATAGGGAAAAAAGGAGTTTGTAGTTAAAAAGCCAGTAACCAGTTCCTTTTCAGAAAAAATAACCTAAGTCCGATCCTATTTCTGTGGAGACAAACATCATATTAAAGTGCTACTGAGAATATTTTTCCCAGAAATACAGCATATTGTTAGTGTGACGGAGAGTATTTTATACTTCGTAAGTATTTATTTTGTCTATGGATATAGGGAGAGTCTTATAAGTAAAGAAGGAAGAGATGCACTGACTATTACTTAGAAATTTTAGTTTTTTTAAAATGCTCTTTTTATATCTGTATTATAGTGAAATCATTCTTAGAGGATGTCCCACACTATAAGATCAAGAATATAAAAACATCGATTTAGATAAAGTCCACCATAGACTAAATAGTATTGAATTCCACGTGATAATAGTTATCTTCTTGTATACAGTATATTTTGTGTGCTTTTGTGTGGTATATTATATTTTCATGTGCTTTTTAATGCAAAAAGGGGTCAAAGAAGCTGGTAGATACTTAAGTAATCAGAATTTTCTGATGGTTTCTTGTTCATAAATGCAGCATATACTTCAAATATCTATCAAAGCCTCAAACCTAGTATTTTTATAGCAAATTAGAAGTACAAGGGATTTGCTCATTTGCTTCTTCACAACAGCCATATAATATTTTACACCTAAGAAAACATTATATGAAGAAATTTTATAGACGAAAGTTCTGATTATCAGAGGGTTATGGCTTGCCCAGAATCGCTCAGCCAGTGAAAGGACTAATCAGAACCACACTCAGCTCTCCTGGCTCCAAACACGTTCTTTCCATTCCGTCGCATATCTTTATCATATCTTTACCCGCCAGCCTCCCATAACCATTCTGTTTCTCACGTCCGAAGGCACTGAATCCATTCTTTGAGAACCGCACATGGGAAACACAATATGTATGAGTGCTCCCTCAGCAATCACAGAGCCCAGTGGGCCTTCACAGTTTAATCACTTGTTAATTATATTAGCAGGCATTCTGAGGGTATGGCAAATCACAAATACTTACATAATGCATCTTATTGATTAAACTCAAGACCAAACAATAAGCATCAAAGTTCCTTGGTGTGGGGCATAGTTCTCTTGTCTTGAATTCGGGATAAACATGTACATACATTTGTTGTTTATATTCTCTTGAATATTCTTAGTAAAACTTCATGTTTTTAAAGCTCATAATAATATGAATAAGAGAAAGACCCTTGTATTTGTAAAGTGGTTTATAGTTTATAAATGCATTATTTATTTAGTCCTCCCACCAAGTTGTGAAGTAAACAGATAGCAATTGTCCTCATTTTATAGACATAAAACCAAAATTCAAAGAGGTTTATATTCCCTTGAGTTTAGGCAACTCTTAGGTGCAGGAGGCAGCTCACCTAACATAAGAGCTGGAAGGAGCTTCCTTAGATATTAGGAAGGGCAGGATGTCCCAGTGTGTGTTCTGTACCACACTGGTTTTGTGAGATGCTCTATAGAAAGGGGTGCAGTGCTCCAATAAATCTAAGAAACACCGCATATTATATTCCCTACTTGAGAATCACGATGCATATTGGCATAAAAAGGCTCTGAGAAGTATTACTTTTTTTTTTAAGTTGATTTTGTTCAACTCAGAGTTTCCAACAATTGACTTAGTCAAGCAAAACTGTTCCGCAAAACGTTGACCTAGTGTAACCCTCACATTAAGGAGATGAGAGAGTTGATGTTCAAGAATATAAAATGTTTATTTAAGACAACACAATTACTTACATTAGAGTTAAGGACGGAACGTAAATCTCCAAATTCAGCTCCAACGTTCTTTCTAATATCCTACATGGCTTCTCTGTACTTAAATGCTTCTCTATTCTAGAAAAAATAATTTGGCTGGTCTTTATATTCAAAATTAGAGGCAATTTTGAATAAAAATCTTGTAAAAAGGAAAAGAGACCATCCTTAGTTCTTAATTCACTTTTGTGCTAATCAAAAAAATCTCGATGATAATATTTGCCATTCTTCTGTGCCAAGATTATAAATAATTTTTAAAGCTTTTAACAGACTTTCAAGTTAAATGTTTTTACAGATGAAGTCACTGAGGCTCTGAGAAATAAAATAACTTGAGGAAGATCATCCATTTATTAAAAGGAGGAGCCATGATTTAAAGTTGAGTCTATCTGACTTCAAACCTGTTCAGCAGTAACATTCTGAGGACCCCATTTTTGGTTTTCTAAAAATTTTTATTGGAGTATAGTCGATTTACAATGTTGTGTTAGCTTCAGGTGTACAGCAAACTGAATCAGTTATAAATATACATATATCCACTCTCTTTTTTTTCCCCCATGTAGGCCATTACAGAGTATTGAGTAGAGTTCCCTGTGTTACACAGCAGGTTCTTACTAGTTATCTATTTTATATATAGTAGTGTGTATATGTCAATCCCAATCTCCCAATTTATCCCTTATCCCCTGGTAACCATAAGTTTGTTTTCTACATCTGTGACTCTACTTCTGTTTTGTAAATAAGTTAATTTGTACCCTTTTTTGATTCCACATATAAGCGATATGTGATATCTGTCTTTCTCTGTCTGACTTACTTCATTCAGTATGACAATCTCCAGGTCCATCCATGTTGCTACAAATGGCATTATTTTGTTATTTTTATGGCTGAGTAATATTCCATTGTATATATGTACCACATCTTCTTTATCCATTCCTCTGTTGATGGACGTTTAGTTTGCTTCCTTGTCCACTCCTGGGCATATACCCAGAGAAGACCGTAATTTGAAAAGATAACATGCATCCCAATGTTCATTGCAGCACTATTTACAATAGCCAGGACATGGAAGCAATCTGAGGGCCCCATTTCTTTTCAAAGAGATCCTTGAAGGCTGACTACTCTCTTTTTCATATGATGACTACTGCAATAAATTTTAAACAGCAGACAAATCATACAGGCAGAAACAAAACAATAAAACCTCTACATAGATTAAGCAGAATGGGAACAAACAGAATACATAAGTAAGGGAAAAGTAGGTAGTTATAACTGCAGTAGACACCATATGCATTCTCTTCTTAATGCCTCCAATTCTGCAATAGGTATTTTTTAAATATAAGACCAAAACCCTGCAGCACTTTTAAATTTTCTTTGCACTATAAGCCAAGCTAGCAATCACTGGGACAGTAATGAGGCTTGTCAGAGGATCAGTATTTCAGGTCTAATGGAGCCTTAAAGGTCTTGGGTGTTTAACCAGGACTTGAATTCCACCTGTAACATCCCCAAAGGTGGTCATCTGTAATGAAAGTACATCTTAACACCTCTGGAGGGAGGCCATTTTATTATTGGACAACTCCAACTGCAGGAAATTCACTGACTAGACTGTATACCACTTAAAAGCAGGATGCATTCCTGTCTTGCTCAAACTACATCCCTAGTGTCTAGCAAGAGAGAATCCATCACTAAGCCTTTTATTTTTTTATTTTTTTGGCTGCATTGTGTCTTTTGACCTGTGTCCCCTGCACTGGCAGGCAGATTCTTAATCACTGTGCCACCAGGGAAGCCCTTTCTTTTACTTTTTTGAATGATCAAATGGTACTGACATGAAATATTTCTTCTTGTAATGTTTATCCCATTATCCTAACTCTGTTTTCTGGGCAGAAGTTAAGTGATTTTCTCAGAAGGTATACCTGGGCAAGGTACCTAGGAAACAAAATAAAATCTAGGTATCTTTTAAAAATTGATATATAATTCAAATACTATAAAATTCACCCTTTTAAAGTATAAAATTCAGTGGTTTTGAGTATATTCAGAGAATTGTAAAACCATCACCACTATCTAATTCCAAAACATACATATCACCCCTCCGAAAAAATAACCCTACCCATTACCAGTTATTCCTCATTCCCCCTTCACCCGAATCCCTGGTCACCACTTTCTGCTCTATGATTCTGGACATTCCATATGAATGCAATCATATCATATGTTGCCTTCTGTGTCTGGCTTCTTTAGCGTAATATTTTCAGGATCAACAATGTTATAGGATACATAAATACTTCATTCCACTTATGGCCAAATCACATGGATATACCACATTTTGTTATCCACTCATCAGTTGATGGGTATTTGAATTGTCTCCACTTTTTGTCTATTATGAAAAATGCTGATATGAACATTCATGTACAAATTTTGTGTGAACATATGTTTTCAGTTCTCTCGGGAATGTAACTGGGATTGGAATTGCAAGGATATATGGTAACTCAATGTTTAACATTCTGAGGAACTATCCACCCCTTTAACAAAGCAGCTACATCATTTTATAATCCTACCAGAAAGGTCTGAGAGTCACAACTTCTTCACATCCTCATCAACACTTGTTGCCTTCTATTTTATTTTGTTTGGTTTTTTAAATTATAGCCATCATAGTGGGCATGAAGTGGTATCTCATAGGGTTTTGATATGCATTTCCCCGAAGACTAATAATGTTGACCGTCTTTTCATGTACTTATTGGCCATTTGTATATCTTCTTTGGGGAAATGTCTACTTAGATTCTTTGCCTAGTTTTTAATTGGGTTGTCTTTTTATTTTTAAGTTGTAAGTGTTATTTATATATTCTGGTTAAAAGTCCCTTATCAGATATACAATTTGAAAATATCACATTCTTTGACTTGTCTTTTTATTTTCTTGACAATATTCTTTGAAGCACAAGTGTTTTTAACCATGAAGAAGTCCAACTTGTCAACTTTCTCTTTCATTGCTTCTGCTTTGGGTGTCACATGTAAGAAACCATTGCCTAATAAAAGGCATGAAAATTGATTCATGTTTTCTTTTAAAAGTTTTATAATACTGTATCATATTTAGGTATGATCTAGTTTGAGTTAATTTTGTATATGGTAGGGTCCAGCTTCATTCTTTTGCATGTGGATATTCAATGGTCCCAGCACCACTTGTTGACAAAACCACCCTTCCCCCACTGAATTGTCTTGACGTTCTTGTCAAAACTCAATTGACCATAAATGTAAGAGTTTATTTATGGCCTTACAATTCTATTTTATTGATCTATATGTCTATTCTTATGCAAATACCACACTATCTTTATAATTGTAGCTTTGTAGTAGTTTTGAAATTGGGAACTTTCAAGACTTCTTTCATCTTTTTGAAGATTGTTTTGACTATTCTTGGTTTTGTGCATTTCCATATGAATTTTACAAATTCTCAATTTCTACCAAACAAAAGACATATGGGATTTGATTGAGATTACAGTAATCTGTATATCAGTTTGGGATGCATTGCCATCTTAATAATGCTAAGTATTCCAACACATGACTATGAGGTGTCTTTCCATTTATCTTACATCTTCTTTAATTGCTTACAACACTGTTTTGTAGTTTTCAGTATACAAGTCTTGCACTTTTTTGTTAAATTTGTTTTATATAGTTTATTCTCTTTGATGTTATTGTAAATGAAATTGTTTTCTTAATTTTATTTCCAGATTGCTCATTGTTGCTGTACAGAAATATAATTGATTTTTGTATATTGATCTTTTATTCTGCAATCTTACTAAATTTGTTTATTAGTTTTAATAATTTTCTTGT